>NC_086283.1:6567586-6894961 GCF_021018805.1 Prinia subflava | reverse complement strand
CAGTCTCCTGCACAGATAAATCAGAGTATTTTTTTTCCATATGTGTTTTGATCTTGGCTCCACTACAATTTTTCTGGCAAGGGAAACATCATACAGTGGTAAGAAAACCATCATTATTCATTTATTGAGCACTCTGTGTGATTGACATTTACAGTACCTGGAGGGAGACATAGGTCCTGTCTCAAGAGTCTTGAAGCCTGGAAGAACAACACAGCTTAAAGTCATTGCTCAGACAATCAGAGCCAAAAAAAATCTTTAAAAAATCACCATTTACTTTTAAAAGTTGCTCTTTTTTTTTTTTTTTTCCCCTACAGATAGATATAAAAAGTCTTAGAAGATGAAGAGTGTTGGGGGAAAAATGTAGACTGATTTCACTGCAAAATAGAAAAGGCATATAAAATGCTTTTTTCATTGCATCCAGAAAGACTAAGTACTCTTGAAGAACCAGGGATGAAATCTTCAAGAGGACTGGAAATCTTCAAGAATAAGTAGATTCAAAAAAGTCTTGAAAATAACTGAATATATCATCAGTCTGAAGTAAGAATTAGAAACATGTTAAGTGTTGATATGTTAAAGCCACAAAAGCTCTTCATCCTCTCTGCCTGTCTCCCTACCTGTACTGTATTCTCCTAGGTAAGTAAATTCCATCTAAATCTAAATCTGAACTGATTCTCTTGTTTCTCCTCAAAGCCCAAAGACTGCATTGCAGTACAAAGGGAGCAGGATTATCTCTGGAGTCTTTATGAAATGGAAGGAAGCAGCTGCAGAGATTGCAGGGCAATCAGTTTTTTCTGAAGTATTGTGCCGCCTGTCAAACTAAGCAAATAAGAGCCCCTATATACGATTAGTAACCAGCTTTGCTGGTGATGTTGCTTCAGTTCAAATATTATTTCTAATTTGGGATATCCTACTGGTTCTCCTCTTAAGTGATTGTCAGTAATCCTGCCATACTGTACACTACTTCTGACATTTTATATGCTAATTGAAAGAAAAAAATAAATAAATTCAGTAAACTAGACATTATCTTTTAAATTCTGAAAACTATCAGCTTTATTTTTTTAAATTTAGTATTATTCCCTGCCACTAAATAATGAATGGCATTATTCAATGCCGTTGAAGATCAATACATTTTCTAATTTAAATCCTTAAGGACTAATGACCTCAGCACATTAAATGTGAGTCATGGAGATAGATTCATGTCCAGAGCTACCAGAATCCTTGTCAGTAACAGCTCCTGCATCTGGGAAATGCAAATACCTGGAATTATTCTCAGAGGGCAGTTTATTTATGGTCCCCACAGAGCTTGACCAGATCTCTTAATGAATGTGTTTACTTGGAGAATAGTAAAATAAAATCTTTGAGCAGTTTCTCAGCTGCTGACTGGTCTCCAAGGAGTAGGGAAAAGATGTCCCTCAATTTTCCAGCTTTCTCCACCCCATGTGTACCTAAAGGTTTTGTTCCTGTGACATAACACTGGTAACACTGTGCAACAAGAGCAATGAAAGTTGTCACAGCTATAGGAAGTTAACAGCATGAAATTTTGAACAGGAAAGCTAAGTTTAACCCCAGTTGCCCTTTTCAAGTCTAGACTAGAGCTGGAAAGAAAAAAACTCTCTTTTATGATGGTATTTGCTGCTTCCTGAACAGCTTCAGACTCTCAGGGGAAAATATGTGATTACTCCCACTTTCAGAGACCTCAGAGCATATCAGCTTAATTTATCTCCTAAAAACATAATCCCCCACTTTCAGGAACAAGCAGACTCAGGGAATGGGGCCTGTCCAGTTGATTTTTCTGGCAGAAAATTTTTTTGGTTTTTGTCCTCAGAAAATACACAGGTACATATTCAGATATTTGCTTAACATCCTTAATCTAGAGGGCACTTAGACACATGGTTAACTTTGGACACATGTTTCTGAAGCAGACTAGTTTAAATACTAAAAGGGATTCAAGGAAATGGTTGGTTTGATCATCTGGCCAAAATGCAAATAAATAAACAAACAGATCTTTTGAGTCACATTGATATGACAGAAAAAGGCTTTCTGATATCAAGGAGAAAAAGGATGAGGGGATCTGAACTCTGTGAATAATTGAGTTGCATTTCATATGCTACCATTCCTTTCATCACCTTTCTTAGTACTGCATTATACAGCAGGCACAACGCTAAAGAAAGTGCTTTTGAAACTGAAAATATTCAATCACATTTCTAAATGTTGTCAGGCCAGAGCTGTCTTGTTTGCAGATAAGTAGATAATTTGTCAGCAAATTTTCATCTATGAGTAGGGCTAATCCCAAACTGGGATCTCAGTTACAATGAAAGCAATTTGATTGAAGTCAGAGGAGGACCAAAATGGACATGTTTCTCTCTATGGACCAAGAAGCAGGAATGTCTTGCTGTCCCAAGTCCTAGCAACCATCCACAGAAAAATAGTTTGCCTTACAAAATAATGTCCAAAAATTGTGCTACTTGTTCTTTGGTATACAAAATGGTTCCTGCAGTGTGATTTGAATCTGCACTATTTCTAGTACAAAGTGAAACCACACATCACAAGCTGCTCTCAAAAGATAAGATAGCAGAGACCTACTTTCACTTCTTTTTAAAGCAAAAGCATCACACCAAAAGTAAGCTGATCTTTGTGTATGAATTTACATTCTATGTTAGAAAAATATTTAAGTTTAGGTACTTTATTATTGAAAGGAAGTCATTGACTTTTATTAGTACTTTTATAATTTCATATTATGGGGTCATAAATGTTGCAGTCTTAGTAAAAGATGTGCTAAACAGAGGTGCTCACCCCACCGCCCCCTGTTCCAGAGAATTTGAAATTAGAATGCCAACACTTATTTCAACAGAAGTCATTACACAAAAATAAAATGTGAATTTCACCCACTATGAAAAATGAAATTAAATTAGGAGGCAATAGCTGGGAACAAGGTACAAATGGTAAAAAGCCAGCATTCAAAAAAGCTCAAAGCCAGATTCAGTGGTAAGGTGGTCAGAGCAGCTAAAAGCCCAGAAGTATTTTTTTCAGATGGGCAGTTTACATGTCTGAAAAGTTTATATGTACACGTTTTTCTCCATGAATGCTACTGCTTAGCTTGTGCTTGAAAATGAAACTAATCATCACTGTTTAAATTGGTTTTAGGCATATAATGTTATATGAATCAATCCTTAGGTTTTTAAATTATATTTATTTATTCTTCTGCACATTGAAAATCACTTTCCAGGTTCCCTTGGCTGAAAACAACACACTGCTACTCATGAAAATAGTTTGACCTTAAATAAGTAGTACTTGATGGGGTACTGCTTTAGAGGGAAAATATGTCACTTTACGTGATGCCCTTGAACAATGTTTTTTCTACCAGTGCAGAGCTTCATGTGCCTCCTCCAGCTGGTCTCAGAGGAGAACAAAGGCAGTCAGTGCAGAATCTGGCCTTGGTCGGCCTCTGTCCATGATATTTAATTGGCATGACAAGCTTCCCAAATACTGCCAAATATTGTGAGAAGAATTTTTCAATTAGTTTCAGAGGACAGCAGTCTCTTCAGATAAGGACAGACGCCATTCCAGCTTTTTATGTTGTTTCAAATGTACACAAACTGCAGAGTTTATAAAGTGTTACAGCAAAGTCCTTGAGGTTTACAACATTAAGCTGCTAACACACAGCATGGGACTTTTAAGTGTGCTCCAATGGTTTAATTACTTTCTATTTTAGTTTTGGATGGTTTGATCCACAGTTCATGTGAGCCCATCTCATTGCCATCATTTGTGTGAGAAACTCTTTGAAGCCAAGGGTGTTACCATGTGACTGAGCTCCTCAGGACGTGTGATGGACTTAAACAGTGGAGCCTGTGCAGTCAGATAATGCAGAGGAGGAACGAAGTCTTCTGGTTGGGTCTGTTGGTTTCTTACTGTTTACGTAAAAAAAAGTTACATGGGGGATCAGTGACGTACATATCCAGGAAAACTATTTTTGGACACAAGTTCCCACATGTGGAGCATGTTTCTCTTTTAGAAGTAACAGCAAGATTTGCTTTGGGTGCAAGTGGCACATCTGGAGACACAGGAAGAAGAAGGGAGCTCCAGTGGTTTAGATGAGTCATTGCTCCCTCTTAATGGCAAACTATAAAATATCAAACTGCCAGTGAGTAAAAGATCTTTTGGGGGTTTATTAGTTTTACAGGCCCTTTAAAAATTACTGGAAAACTATAAAATTTTAATAGCTGAAAACTGTAAGGGTTTCATGGGCTTAAACTTCACCTGTTTGAATCTCATTATCACTATGCCTCTACAGCTGGGATGTGGCACATAAGCTGCAGAAATTTCACAGATTGTCTTGCTTTTGTTTAGCTGTGCCCCAAGGTCATATTAAAGCTTGTGGGTAGAGTTTCCCTTTGAACATAATTTTATGAAAATATTTCTATCTCAGGGTGTACCTGAGGTTCTTCTTTAGTGGTAGCTTGCCTGGTGATTTCTACAAACTCTTGCCACAGACTGAAGTTTGCAGCTGATGAAACCACCCAGGAATATTACAAGTCTACATACAGATGTGTTTATTTACACTCTACTCAAGAGGTTTACCAGGCATAATTGCCAATCAGGAGTACGAATTTAAGTGAGAATTTATGTCATATATCAAGATTTGAAGAGGTATCATGCAAATTACAGACTCGAGTGTGAGCCGAGACAACACCCATCATTAGGGGTTACAGAATGGAGCTACTCTGCCTTCCAGTCTCAGATGCAGAGGCCACAATAATTTGCTATACCCAGCAACTATCAGCTCTAGCACTTAGCAGAGCTCATCTCCTTGGTCCAGCAAAGAGCTAAATAATTATTTTACATCATTTACATCCACCCTAGGATGATGACAATTAGACTGTTGTTGATGCCAATGTAGTCAAAGGTAGCTGGGTCTCCACCACTATGTTGGTAGTCACAGACCCCTTTATCCTATAATTTTTACAGTGATTGGGAAACATGATGTCCAAATAGAGTATGCATGTGGAAAGTTTTCCTTAGAGCTGAGGAAACCCCAACCAGGTAGATCCTGCTGCTTTTTGAGCCTTTTATATTACAGTTATAAATGCCTCAGGGGAAAAAAAAGAAAAAAAAAGGAAAAAAAAAAAAAGACCAAATCCACCACACGAAAATTAAGCACAGTTCAGTCTTGTGTACCCAGCCAGAATACACGCCAAGTGCTTCAGGCAGACAAACAGGCTCACTGCTGAGACACAAAACTCCTCTGGAGTTATCCGGATAGTTAATAAAATAAACTACATAAAAAGTAAATCTGTACATGTGTAAGAAAACTGAGCAGCATCACAACTGATATCTTGTTCTCTGCTGTGTTTTAGAAGTTTGAAAGATTTTATTTTAAGTGGAGCATGACTACCATGGGGCCTCTTCTACTAATTAGCCAGCTGCAAATGAAGTATAGCATAGCTCTCACCCAGTGGATGCAGGGATTTATCCCTCGGCCAGATGTAGAGGTCATCCAAGCAGAGGCACACTTCACAGTGACATCAAGAGTCTTGGTTTGCCGTTCTTATTCTGGAAAGCAATCACACTGCAGTGACTAGAGGCAACTTATGCAAACACAATAATGTTGACACAATTGGAGACTCTTATTGTGGAAATGCCTTATTACTTTGAGTGGAAATGTCCCAGTTCCTGCTAGAAATACAGGACAATAATTAGACATTTATTAGTAAAACAGAGTGACCCCTCCATTTTGTTGATGGAGGTTATAAAAGCACCTAATTTTGTCATTCTTCTGAAGTGTGTGACAAAGCAGAAGAAACTTGGCTTAGTTATGCTAAAGCTCAAAAATATTTCTGACTCGGTTTATAATGATTTGTTCCTTGGTTTTCCTCCTCACAAAAATAACCTTTTTTTTTTCTAGGTTTGGAAATTTAATGCCTCATTTAGCAGGTTATGGGTAATAAGATGCACTTTCACATTTGTTCTGCAAACCCAGATGGCAGAGGGACTTTTTTTGTGTTCAACAAAGGTCAAAATTTCTCTATTAGTAATTAAGTCTCGTGAACTAGCCAAAGAATTTATAACTCCTGTAATAAGTTCATTGCTAGTCTAGGTGGAAGCAATGGCCTAGTTGAGACAGCTTCAGTTTTATTTGTTGCACAGTAGCATTAAAAAAGCAGACATTAATATTAATTTCTTGCTAATGCTTTCAGATTCATTATAAATGGGGAAAACAAAATTAATGGATTTGAGTTTATGGGGAATTTCCATTAGAGAATTGTGTTCTAGCTGCCAACTCATCTGGATTTCCTGGGAATTAATGGGTTTAACCACAGTGTCATTGTTGTTTGTAGAAAACAATTGATTGAGCCGTGTAAAAGGTTTTGTAAAAGTATTCTGAAAATGGGAAAATTCCCAGCTGCCTCCTCTTACTTTTAGCAGAGTGATCTATAACTACTTCTGCTTGGTCATAAGTTAATGCATAATTTTCAAAGATTGTGATGTAGGATATATTTATGGTTTCACAGTACCAGGAGTTTGGGAAATGAGATTTTGGAAAGGAAAAACCTTTGTCAAAATACAGATTCTTCTGTCCTGCATGCTGTAATGAAATATAGTTGTACTACAAGGAAGCAGTTACACATCTTCTCAAGCAGCATTGAGAATGAAAAGACAAATCAACTGCTTGTCCACATACTAAAATTATTTTGCTGCCATGCATTCACTTCTCAGAGGAACTTTGTGTAGGATGTAGTATGGGTGACAAAGGAAGGAAAACATGGGTTACAATGAAGGAAGAACAACTTTAACAGCAGAACTTGTTAACCCTGTCAGAACAATACACCCCTGGAAGGGGCTTCAGGAGTCACTTGCTGGTTGGCAGTCAGAATCTCAAAATGTTTGTGTAACCCTTGCTAAGACTCCTTCTATTACAGGAATGTCACACCACTTCCATACCACATAGTCGTTTAGTATCCTAATAATGTTTATTTCTTAATAACTTACCTGAATATTGCTGCATTTTGAGCCCATTATTTCTTGCTCTAGCTTATTAGGTCATGGAGAAGAAACTATTTCTCTCATATATGGATCTACAATCTACCAAAGAACTAATAGAGGCCTGCACAAGACACCTTGACATAGTTGGATAGGGTGTGAAGGCTGAGAAATGTCCCAAAACAGTCAGTTCCTGCAGTATTTAAAGATGCCCTGAAACAGTAACAGTTAGAGCTGGGCTGTATGCTAAGCATACAGGCAAAGTAATTTGAAAAGTACTTAAGGACAGACAAGCATAATAACCAGTAGGAAGAACAACATACAAACAGGGGAGGAACATGTCAAATGTGTGCAAAAAGTAAAGGTGACTCAGTGTAGTTGGATTTAGTGTTGACAATATAAATCACCAGTACATAATACTGCTTTTGACTTTTTGCATAATTAATTAAATAACCTGAGTAATTAACCCAGTCTTTAGTAGTGTCTGAGTGAATGATAGGTGATAGAGACAGACAAACAGTCAAAATTAATATGGTTGATGTGTGATTGACTGTGGAAGGTGCTAAACTGAACAGAAATCCTTTGTCAGTGACAGCCAATGGGGAAGGATGTGCTGGTTTTGGCAGGGGATAAAGTTAATTTTTTTCACAGCAGCTGGTGTGGACTATGTTTTGGATTTGTGCTGCAAACAGCGTTCATTAAACAGAGATGTTTTCAGTACTGCTGAGCTGTGCTTACACAGTGTCAAGGTCTTTTCTGCTTCTCATACCACCCCACCAGCAAGGGAGTTGGACAAGCACAAGAAGTTGGGAGGGGACTCAACTGGGGCAGCTGATCCCAGCTCACCCAAGGGATATTCCATACCATGTGGTGGTGTGCTCAGCATATAGAGCTGGGTGAGGGACAAGGAGGAAGGGAGGCATATTCAAAGTGTTTGTGTGTTTGTGTTCCAAATAACCATTACATGTGACGGAGCCCTGCTTTCCTGGAGGTGGCTGAACACCTGCCTGACCACGGCAAGTGGTGAAGGAATTCCTTGTTTTGCTTTGCTTGTGTGAGCAGCTTTTTCTTTAACTATTAAACAGACTTAACCCATGAGTTTTCTCACTTTTACAGTTATGATTCTGTTCCCCATTGGAACTGGATGGGAGGGGAAGTGAGCAAGGGGCTGTGTGGTGCTCAGCTGCTGGATGGGGTTAAACCATGGCAGAGGTCCTGCAACACTTGCCTTCCTGTTTAGAGAATATGAAGTATATATTCTGCAGAAACTACACAGTCTTGCCTTATCTCACCTTGCCATTTCTTGTGAAGGCCTGTCTCTACGGATAGCATATATCCACACTGGAGACAGACAGAATACAGTGCACTCCTAACATTGAAAGAAAAGCTTGCCTCAGCTCACCCCATCTCACTAAGGCTTTTCTGTCTGTACAAGAATAATTACAAAGGGAGAGCTTTTACCTCACCTCACCTTGTGAGGCCTTTTCCCCTGTGTTCCAGGGAATATTTATGCCTAAAATAGCATATATTATGTATACAGACAAAAATGTCTCAGGGAAAATAATGACAAGTGTATGTACTATATATGTGCATGTCTGTGCCCTGAGGCAGGGACACGGAGCACCCTCACAGAATCAGTCAGATTGAAAAGGACCACAGTGGCTCATCTGGTCCAACCTCCTCGCTCAAGCAGGGTCATCCTAGAGCACATGGCACAGGACTGCATCCAGACAGTTCTTGAGTATTTCCTGATAGTCAAGCGAGACAGAACCCCACAACCTCTTGGAGCAATCTGTTCCAGTGCACAGACACTCAGCTCTTCCTCATGCTCAGGTGGAACTGCACTTCGGTTTCTACCAGTTGCCTTGCATCCTATTTTTGGCACCACAGAGAAGAGCTTGGCTCCATCCTCTTGGCATCCCCACTTTGGGTATTTATACACTGTATAGCTATGTATTTAGATATATATTGACGAATTCCCCTCTCGCTGCCTCTTCTTCAGGTTTAACGAGGCTAGCTCCCTCAGCCATTCCTGATAAGTGATACTTCAGTCCCTCAATCACCTTTGCTGCCCTCCACTGGACCTGCTGCAGGAGTCCTATGTCTCTCCTGTGCTGAGGAGACCGGAGCTGAACACAGCGCTCCAGACGCGCCTCACTAAAGCCGAGTAGAGGGGCAGATCACATCTCTCGAGCCTCCTCACCCTGCCCCGGCCTGTCCAGAGTCACAGATAAGGCATAGGGCCCCGACGCACACAGACTAAGCGAGCCGGGCGGTTCCCTCCGCCGCACCGGGGCCCGGTGAGGTGAAGCCCTCGCGGAATGCCGGTCCTGTCCCCCGTGCCCGGCCCGTCCTGCCTGCTGGGCCCACCCCCGCGGCCGGGCCGGGCCGGGCGGGGCGCGGCCTCACGGCGGAGCCGCCGCCGGGGGGCGCTGCAGGCGGCGGCGCTGGGGCCGCGACAGCGCGGCGGCGCTCGGGCCCTCCCGCTGCTCCCGGCCCTCGCTCGGCGCCCGGCTGCGGATCGGGGCGGCTGCGGAGGAGGAGGAGAGCGAGAGGAGCGGGCGGGAGCGGGACGCAGTGAAGAAGCGCTGCGAGGAGCCATGTCCGCGCCCGCCGGGCTGCCGCCGCGGCCCGCCGCCGCCGCCGCCGCCTTTTCAGCGGGCGGGCCCGCAGGCTCCCTGGAGGCCGCGGCCCCTGCGAGCGGCGCGGCGCGCTGCCAGAACGGTGAGGGGCCTGCGCGGGCCCGGGCGGGCGGGGAAAGGCCGCCCGCGGGGTCCCCGGGACGAGCCGCGCCGCTCCCGGGGGCTGGGTGAGGCCCCTGTGCCTGCCGGGGGCCTGCGCGCTCTTCCTTCCTCCGCGGGCCGGGAGCGGGCCCGGTGGATCCGGGAGCGAAGCCCTTTGGCTGAAAGGCGGCTGGGCCCGCCGGAGCTGCTCGAGGAGGCTGCGGGCCGCCGCGGCTGCGTGCGGAAAGAACTTGAGAAGGCGCAGCCTCTCTCGCTTGGCTGAAGGGGCGAGGGGGGGGTGGTATCCGCGCCTTTCTCTCCTCGCGGATCTGGATCTGCCCCGTGGGTGTTGTGGCGCCTGTTCTGTGGCGTTTCAGGAAGGCTCTGGAGGCCGAGCCACCTCCAGGCCTCGACGCCGGCTATCGTGCGTGAGAATGTGCAGAAAGTCGCGTATTAGGGGCGAGAGTACTCACTTTGTGGCTATATGTGAACTTAAAAGTAGTGGGTGGGGTAGGCGTTCGTACAACTGGATCTTGGGATTTGAGTTGAAAGGCAGCATTGGACCTGTGAAATGTGGGTCACTGAAAAACAAAGGCAGAATAGTTTAAAGTCACAAAATACTGACTCCCATTTCAGGTAGAGAGGTGGTGAGAGTTACTGTAGTATGAATGAAAGTAATGAGTGTACACTTCCGCATTTTTAAATTGGTGCACTGTAAAATCAGTTCTTTATTAACACAGCACGTTAACTCTTCAAAATCCCGATATAATAATCTCCCCCATGTAATACTGGTTTAGTATCTAAATTTGACCTCTTATTTGCTGAGTTCTAGCTCATATTGTTAAATCTTTTGCAGTCAGGCTATTTTCCTCACAGGTGTATTTTCTATGCAGGGTAGGGACCTACAGTTTTTATTACTTAAGAATTGTGAACTTTTCTCGTGTCCAAGGGGGTAGTTAAGTGCTAAGCACTTAAATGCCTATAAAGTAGGTGTTGAGACAGTCACCGAAGAAAATGAAGGTAGTTAAGTGGTAGGTTTTAAGGAGATACTGATGCCTCAGTTGTGTCCAAACCGGTATTGTGATGCTGCGGTTTGTAAAAATTGTTCAGAAAACACCAGTTTACATGGCTTTTAGTCAAAAAATATACCATTTTCAGGGTACAGCTGATACAGCGTGAATAACCTGGAAGTGTTTTACAGAAACAAATTGGAACTGTCATCCTATCTTCTCTTTGTGTTCGTAGCTTAATGATTTTAAAGAGCCATCATTACTGTTTGTTGTTTTACTTAATTAACTTCATGTTGCTGCTAATATTGGTGGAACAACTTGTGTAAAACTAAGGCACAGGCCATTTGTTTTCTGCAAAACACTCTTTCTTGAATTCTGAGAAATGTGTACACTGTTCAAAAACACTCTTAAATGTTTATTGCATAACTTTGGTTTTTGTGTTCCTTTAGATGTCTTTGATGACTTTAGTCAATAACCCTCAATTTTTCATTTTGTGACATTTAGCAATATCACTCTGGAATTTTTTGATTGGTCTGCCTGTTGTCTGAGTACTAATCTCCTGAAATTACAACACAGGATTTGAGGGTTTGGGTTTTTTTTAATGGAAATAGGAGAGGAAGAAGAGGGGAATAGCAATATAAAAAGACTAGTGGAAATTTCTGTACTATATAATAAATACTAAATTTCATGTGGAGAATTGTCACTGCTTTTGAAATTTAATTTTATGTAATTGGAGTAGAGTTTAAATGTAAGATCCTGAAGTGTATTGAGCTGTTTCTGTATTGGCTGAAAGAAAACACAGGTGTATCCTTTCCTGTAGACTGCTCTGTGTTTTAATTTGACAAAATATGAATTTTTCAGGCAAAACTATGCAGTTGCTGCCATCTGATGAAAGAGAGTGCTTTTTGCAGAAAGCAAGCAGCCTGTTGTACGTATGATGGTATTAAAAAGGATGTTCGGGTTTGTTATTAGTGAATTTTGCCTGGTTCAACGTCCAAGTCCATTTGAGATCCTTGGAGACTTCAGTTTTTGTTAAATTTAGGCATGATTGTTTTGTTGGGTTTTTAAAAGTAACTTTTGGTGTTCTATTTTCTTCTTTCTCTCTTACAAGTTTGGGAAGCTTTTTTTGTAGTCTTACAGGTGGCCTCGTATCTAAGTGGAAAGTGACCTATGTCCTAATTTCAGCATAACAAAACTGTTCTTGTTAAGTCAGTACTGAAGGATGATGTATTTCTTCAGTAGTGATGAAGGACATCAGCACTAACAATTTAGTGTATTAAAATGCAGCATGGAGAAGATAATTGTACTGAATTCCCATGGCTCTTTAGAGGAGGTTTGTCTGGTGCTGTCTACAGCTGGTTTGTAAGGCTGCCACTGGTATTTCTACTGCCGTTTTGGAAGCCAAATTTTTATTATTATGTAGTTTAGCCTTGTTTTTCATCCCTCCTCAGACTTGGAATAGTTTCAGTCAATTTAACAAAGAGAACAGACTTGTGAAAGATAGGAAACCTCTGAGTATTTTGTGAAAATGGGAAGCTGTGTGAATGAAGGAAGAGACACCAATTCTGTGACTGAGCTGTAGTGAGAGCTCAGCATTGCCTTGATCTGCTGGTTTGTTTGCCAGCAGTAAATGGGGGGCAGTGGTGCTGCACCCTGCCCATGAGGTTAAGGACGTGCGAGGAGGCTGTGGGAGTCTTCTCTGGAAGAGAAGGGTAAAGGGATGTCAGAAGTTTCAGAAAGCTCACAGGTGGTTTTGGATAGAAACCAAGTTTGTTGGAGTAGGATCCATAGACTCCATGTAGGTAGGGTATGTGGCAGATGGCTCAATTATGCTGCTGAGGGAATGCATGGACATAAAAACCAAACATAACATTAGCAAACAAAACTTTACTAATTCACATGGTGGTATAACCATAGCACTGCTGCTGGGTTTTTTGTGGGTGTTCAGAGTTCTTTCTGTGGTGGCTCCCCCTTCCTTAAAAAGCATCAAGATTTTTGGGGTTCACCTGTTAATGTCTGTGGAATTCCAGGTTGTAACTTTATGTAGTAAGTATTAGTTCATAGAAGGAGAAGTTCACTGCTTTTGTTATAGAGATGATGTTTTAGAGATACACCTGCTGTGTGCAGCTGAGGTTTTCAGCTTCTTTATGGATTTTTTTGAGATATTGGTCAGGTGTTTTGGAAGGATGGTAGTACCTGAGACATCAGGACAGATTGTGCAATTAAGCAGATTTTGAAATGACACTGAAGATGTATTCCAGTTTCCAGTGCTGAAAACTGTCCAGTTGTCTAGTCATCATTAGTAGCTTCAGCTAATAATTGCAGTACAAAAATTACTTTCTACTCACATTCTTTGTACTCAAATGGACAGAAAACTCACTTCAGATAATGGGAATAACCTGTAATTGTAAAACTTGCTTGCAAAGGACCTGCAGCTTGAAATCAATAAAATTTTTCAAATGTTATCTCAGTAAGGTTTTCGTATGTGTGTTTATAGCTCTATGAAGCAGCTCCCTTTTTCAGGAAAAAGGTGAATCAGAAGCATAGTTACATGCGCTCTTGAAAACTTGAGATAATTTTTTTAAGCTCTTTATTCTTTTCTCCCAAGCATCTGTCTGTCTTTTGATCCAGCAGTCCAAGTTATTGTTCTGCAATTTTTTAGCTCCTTTCTCTTCTGCTCAACTTCATGTCAGTTATGAAAGGGCATTTAATTTTACCAGAAAGCTATTTTGGGAAATATGTTCCTTGCTTTCAGGGGTCTGTTAACAAATCTGTTATTAAAATTGCCATGCAAGTTAATCATAGGACATCTAGAGGATGGAGAACAGTGATTTTTCAGACTTTCAAGATAAGAAGTAATGGTTAAGTTTTGTAACAGTTTTAAATATAAGCAGGGAAATGAACTATTCATTATTCCCTCAGCTGCCAATTAATTTGTGAGTGGGTCAGTGCTGTGTTTGTGTTTTTATTGACCAAGGAGTGGGAAATAACACTGAAGTCCTTCTGCACAATGTAGTGAATAGGGTATGGGAATTTTAAGAAAGCAAGTCATCCACACAAAAGTGTCTGTGGTTTGCTAAAAATAAAAACAGGGTTAAGAAGTAGAACATGAAGAAGAACTTTGAGATTTCCCATTGAGCAGTTGGCTGAGAAAATCAGTTTGGACATAGTTAACATTTGCTCTCTAGCAGACGAGCACTAGTTTGACCCTTGCTGGGTCAGTATCTAATTAACCTCTAATGTTGTAGAGCCAATCGTAGTGATACCAGAGGTCAGTTTCTCAGACACCAGCATCTCTTACACCTGATGTAAGTATCAGGTAGTAAATGAAAATGATGTGCCTTGTCAAATACTCTGTAGTTTCATAAAAACATCCGTTTTCCTGAAAGCATAATACATAAGGAGACATGGAAGACAAGTATAACTGCCCTACAACTCTTTATCTTGGTCACTATATTGAAGACTTGTAAAGAAGAATACCTATATTGTTATGTATTACATACTGATGTGACTGCAGCTTTTCAGTTTCCATTTTCAGGCAGTTTCTGTAAGGCAAACTCTTGTGTTCAAACACTTACAAATACCAGTTTGGTGCTTATTGTTGCTCACTATTTTTCAAGTATTAACTTCGTATAAACTCTTAAAAATACTCAAAATACAAACAAGAGGCAAACAGTCTTGGCATGGAAACTTCTTTCAAGAATGGAAGCAATCCATTTTTCTGCTACTTCTTTGTGTGTTTGCAAATTACTTCAAATACTGTATTTGCGTATGTTATACTCTGCTGATGGGAATCAAACTCAAAAATAGTGACAGAAAAGAAGAAGAAAGCAATTGTGTGTCAGTTCAAGTGCAGAGTCCATTGGCACTACTAGCAGCTGCCCCTTTAATACGTGTGATGTTTTCTCTTCATTTCAGGTCCTATGCAGAGTCAGATGCAGTTCCCCTCTGGCTATGGCTCACATCTTCCAAACTACAGTGCGCCTTCAGGACACTATTCCCAAGTGCCCAATAAAGCTGCTGCTTCACATCTGGATAATCAGTACAGAGCCAGTTACTACCCTGGTTACTATTCAGCACCAGCACAAAATGTTACAGCATCTGTGGGTAGCAACGTGTTGAATGCACAGGAATCACAGCAATTGTACAACACTCCGCCTCATTCAGGGGGATCCAGTAACAGACCTATTCAAGGAGCAGTATCATCTGCATCCTACTTGCATGTGAGTGCTCAGCAGTCATATTCAGCATTTGATAATCACTACAGCACTTCTGTCAGCTCTTCAGTTGCATCTCAGGGATTTCCCCTTAATTCTGATCGCTACTCCATGCCCGTGGTTTCTGGTGCCATGTATCCTAATGTTTCCTATCCTCCCGTGGCTGCTGGCGGTGTGTATGGGCAGACATTTACCTCTCAGAGTCTACCTGCTGTTGGACAGGTCAAAGAGACAAACGCATTTTCTAGCCAGAGTACATCAGTACCTCATTCCCTTCAGCAGCACGTTCCTGTGGGATATAATACAACGTTATCAACTGTTTCATCTGCTCAGTCTGTGCAAGACAACCTCAGCAGGAATCTCACCGGATCGGTTGCTAAAGTAAACAACCAAGTAAATACAGGTATGGTGTTACTTGAAAGATAGTGAACTTCTAGATTTGTCTGGGAAACATAAGTAATCGTTTGCTCTTGTTGGCTTGTTCTTGTTCACTGTGTGCAATTCTGTAATGTAATTTTGAGTTCTGTCACTCATTCTTGTAGCTTTTCTAATTTGGTTATCACAGTCCTCACAGTAGCAGCTATTTGTTCTATTGACAGACACAGAAAAGTACACTATTTAGGGGTCAGTTTTAGTTTATTTGTGTGATTTTCATGTGAGTGACCTCAGAAGGGAGCTTTTTCATGCAGTTCTGAAGGAATGTGTAATTTCTGAAATATGTCTTTTATTCAGAAAGATACTTTTTTTCTTTTCTGGCTAGAGAATTTTTCCAAGTCACCGTTGTTGTTCCTTTAAGTTTTGCCTTAGTGACACTGTGAGAGTCTGGAATATTAATGGTAATGACTCAAAACAATCAGCCATTTGTGGAGGCAGCAGGGTGCTTTGCAGAGGCCGGGTTTGCACACTTTTCAGTGGTGTAGGAGGAGAGCTTTTGGTGGTGTGCTGTATGATGGGGAAGCCTTTAATCCACACAAGATAGGGAGTCACTGGTGAACACCCACCACCAGAGGCTACAAGCTGGGTTTTGAGCCAGGTGAGAAGCAGGCGCTGTGGAGGCAGGCTGGCACTTGTTATTATGCCAATTGTTCTTCCTTACACAGCTGTCACACTTAGGCCTGAGGGTGTTCATCTGTTCTGATGGGACATAACTGGCTCTAGTGCACTGACATGAGAGGCAGTTTGGCGCCTTAGAAGGGGCCAAAGCCATCAAAGACCCCCAAAGTGCCCCCAGACTCAATTTCCAAAGGAGTGGGCATGATCCATGGGGTTTGGGGTTTTAAAAGATCGTGTAAAGCTCCCCGCCCTGCATCCAGGGGGAAGTGCTTGGAGCTCCCATGTACATCTGAACATAATTAACCCATTTAGTTCTGTTGTGTGGGCCCCCACTACCAAGAGGACCAGAAGAAGAGGACTAACAGGACACCGTCTGGATCCCCAGGTGGTGGTATCTTTCTATTTATCCAACACGTATAATTTGTACACCCTGCTTTTCCACGTTAAGTTTTGTCCCTTTTGGATGGTATGAGACACCTCATGATATGAGTCCACTGTCATCCCCACGTGCGGTCCCGCCTGGTGTCAGCTGCCTTGTGGCTGCCCAGTGCCCTTGGTATTCACTGAAGCTTTATTGATGCTAGGGTGATGCAACAGCACATGGTTTACTCTCAGACACACATACAGTATCTACAGAAGTGTGGAGCGCTCTGAGGCCAGGGCTGGGCTGTCTTCTCCTGCCTTGACTTGGAGTGACCCAGGGCCCTCAGAAAGTCATGGTTTCTACGGTACCATTTCCTCCGCACTCTGCAGGGAAGGCTCACAGATAAGGATATCGACTCACATTGTGAGTTCCTGAATGTGTTTGTGATGATGTTGGCATTCCTTCACTTTTTCTACGGTGGCCTCTTTTAAGGATGTACCAGTACGCTTGTATCACACAGTCACATCCGCCATGAATGCTTGCATTTCATTCACAAAAATTAAGTCTGCTTTGTATGACTCATTGCTGTCATCTCCTATATGTGGTTCCTGAAATACTGTCCAATCTTGCTTTTTTGCCTGCTTTGATAACATTTCACGTATGTAATTGTGCCTTTTAATTCTGGTGTCCTGCACAACTGGGCAGTTCCCAATGATGTGGGAGCATATTTCATTCTCAGCCTGGCAGTGCCTGCAGGATTTTGAGGTGGTTTTCTTGTCTAACCCTTGTCTCTTGATGGGTCTTAATCTGCCACTTCCCCCCTCCCCTCTCCTCTCTCCTTATTTTATTTTCTCTCTCTCTACTTCACATTTACTGTTAGATAAAATTCATACTGTTGACTTTGGCATATGGTCTTGTGTGCACCATAATTCAGGCATCTCTGTTATAATTGTATTAATTGGATCTGAATAAACACATGTGCATTTTGTCACAAAAGTTCAGGGAAAAAATGGAACCCTACTTGGATTTCGAGTCAGTTGGGGTCTTTTAAATTAATATTTTTGATAAGCATTTGAAAGAATTAGGAAGTTGTAGCCGATTTTTGCAAACAACTTGATGGTTTTAGTATGGATGTAGCTATAAAGCTGTGAAGGTGCCAGCTGAGGACAAGTACACTCAGTCCTCATTAGTTCTTTCAGTTTCTGTTTCAGAGGAAAACTGAGCACCAGTTCTTGAGTACTCAGAAGGAAGGAAGCATGGAAGAGATTGGAGATGTGAGAGCACCTTCACAATGAAATATCTTGCTCTGCAGAGGAGAGAGCAGTAGTCTATTCAGAATGATTCTGATTTTCTTTCTGAACTGGGAATTTTCTGGCTTCATATCGTTTTGACTTGTAAGCAGTGCCAGACCACATCTTGCTTTCTCTACTAAAGACAGTTGTTACATAACTGTAGGTTTCTTTTTTAATGCTAGATATTTCAGGTTATGCTGTTTTAGGAGTCCTTGTATCTGAGATTTTCTCAGACCAAGGACTTAAGAATTTGGCTTTGGTAAAGCTTTTTTTGGGAAAAGCAGTCAAGCTTAAGTGAAGCTCATTCAATCCACAGTCTGAATTTAGTTTCAGTATTGTCTCTGCCTCTCTCCCGCTGCCCCCCACCCCCAGACCTAGGATATAGTGTCATCCTCACCTCAGTTATTATTACTTTTAATGCCAGTAGATTTGAATTGTGTGCTGATGAGTGCTCTGGGTAATTTTCTCCAGTATTTTCAAACCAAGAAACAAAATACCATTTAAAAATGTGAAATAAATGTGAAGCTCCTTGAAAAGCTCCTAAAGTTACTGGCATTTCATGGTTGTGATTAAAAATGGATTCTTTCAAGGACTGGCTGAAAAAGTTGACTTTGTTGAGTGCAGAATCTGCAGCTGGACTTGACAGAATGCAGGTGTCTTTCCAGAATAGCACAATATTCAGTAGGCATATGAAAACAACTTATTGTTTGTTCAAACTGTTACTGTTTTATTTACAGAAATTTTTAATTCTAATGCTTGTTAATTTTATTTCCTGTAGAGGTGTCTTGAAATTATTTGTTTGTATAATTTTTTTGTAATGAGCAGCTGTTTTAAAGGTGGAACAGTGGAGCTGACGAGGCAGTGAGGAGTAATATGAGCAGTAGTTTTAATTTTGAACCATTCAGTGCTGCTTTTAAGGGTTTGAATTTTAAGTGAGTGAGTTAGTATAAGGCCTCAAGAAAAAGTAGTAATATTACACCTGAATTTCAAAGAACTAATAGTGGAATTGGGTGTGATAATGCTGTGTCATGCTGCTCACTTGGTAGATATGAAAGTAAACACTCATCCACTGTTTCTCTTATGCTTGGGTAATACCGCAGTCCTTGGTTGGTTTGGTGGACTGTAGGCTCAATAGTTAAACCACATACAGATTCTTTCTGGGCTTGTAAAGCTGCTGATGGAAGCATGCCCTGTCCTTCATTGCACAGTGCACAGGTTTCTGGAAGTGAATTATCTGGAAAATGATTTTTCTCTTTCCCCTGAATTGTGGTTCAACCTCAGCACAATAATTCCATATTTGCTAAGAAAAATAGATAAACATGACTGTAATAAACAAGGCCAGGACTTGGATGGACAAACAAAAAAAAGCTCCTCGTTTATTCTTGCAACCACCAAGGAGGGGAGCCCAGGATAAGCCAGAGTCCACCGGGCAAGCCAGAGAAAAGACACAAAGTAACAGTGCAGTACACTGGGTTCACCCTAGGATAGGTTGTTCCACTGGAGGACCCTGGCAGAGTCCCAAGGTCCCCTTTTATCCCTTCGTGCTCTCCCCTGATTGGCTCACTAAGGATCCTCTCTGCGATTGGCTGGTTATCAAGCGTTTGATTGGTCCATAACGAGAGTCATTCTGCCAGGGCGTCGAGTGATTGGTCCGTTGTTTCACCAATCCAGGCCCGAGGTGCGGACGCTGCCTGCGTTACTCATCCTGGAGCAGTGGCTGCGTTCACAGCCCCAGCGCTTGCAGGAGCAGGAACTGGCAACCTGGAACACAAAAGCCTTGGAGCCATTGCCCACAGCTCAACCCACAACCCCCGGAAACAGTCATTTGCCTAAACTTACACAGTTGGAAACGTTTACTTAGTATACACTTGAACTCATACATTTGGAAACTTTGGCTTAGTTATACATTTGAAACATTCGCCTACTTATAACCAGTTGAACTTATACGTTTGGATTGTCTTGATTATAACAATAACAATTTATAGTAAGGCTGAAGGAAGAGCTGAATAGTTTTATTATTAAATCTTGAACACTTTAAACCATTTCTGATGTCTGGGGCTAAAGAAACTGCTTCCACTGATTAATCTAAAATTCAACATCTTTGGCTAAAATATATTAAAATCCAATTGCTAGAACACCTGAATAGTGAAATACTTACATAAATACTATGCAAATAAATGCATAGTAATAAAATCGTGAATTAATTATAGTAATTGATCCTGGCATAACTGGTTTGATTCTGAGATGCTGTGATGCTTTCTAAATTTCACAGACAGTCTTACTGTTCTCAGATGGAGTAATTTTATATATAGTATTCTATTTGTTTTCAGCCTTTAAGAAAAGGAGTTAGATTTTTAAAATTATTTGCCAGTTCTTGTACATCCTTTGAATGTGTCTGAATACAATACACAAGGAGCATAAAGAAATAATGAATGATCTGTTGAAAAGAAACTTTCTGAATATTTCATCCTCCCTGCCTTCTTCAGGAAGAAGCAATGATGGGAAACAGTTGCCATCTGTTCTGTGCATAGTTTTTAGCTAAACTACTGGGAAAAAAAATATTTACCAAAATTCATAAGTGTGCTTTCTATGACTGTTGTGTAAAGAAACTTGGCTACAATATCCTCCTGTTTGTCAGTGTGCCAGTAAGTTTGCTGTATTTTCTTCTATGTTGTAAAAGATGCCCTTACAATCTTTGAATTATAAACAAGCAAATTGCAGACAGTCAGTCAGGATGCTACAGTTTTCATGTATTTTTCCAAAGCAGTTCTGTACAGTCAGCACTGAAAGTTCTCCATGGTGAAAATGAAACCTTTATGTAGAAGAATGATGTGTTAATAAAATCTCTGTTCAAACAGCATTTACTGAGGAAACTTAGGCTGGCAAGAGTTTTTCAGAAGTTGTTTGATTTCTGAGTTGTTTTTCACTTGAATCAAAAACATTGTCACCACTGGACTAAAATTGATTTCTTTAAAAATCCCATTTTATGTATAGCCTTGCAAAGCCTCCAGCATGTTCAGTTTACTAAGATCAAACCTCTGAATTTCTGTATGTCGTGTGCTAAGGGCATAGAACTGCAAGAAGGTCTTTTCCTGAAACTTTAACAGCCCCTTTCTGAAACACCTGAAGTATTTTCAGCAAGCTTGCTGAGATTTCACTAGAAGAAGCCAAATTTATTTTGAGGGTTTTTTTTTTCCTGGTAGTTAACTGCTCTTGATGAATAATAGCCAGTAAGAATAATTTTCTTTCCTTCAGGAAGTATAAATGAAGTAGAATATAAATATCTCTGATTCAAGATTTTTCTCCTTGGAGACCTAAACTAGTTTAAACATGCAAGATCAACCTCTTCCATCTTTAAAATCTGTATTTCAGCGGAACAGTGTTGGGAATAATCTGTCCAGGAGTGTTATGCTATGTAAATGACATACCTTGTATTATTTAGGCTTTTTGTCTTTCTAGGTCAGTAGCTTTCTTTAACGTTTTTCCAGTTTATTTCAGCTGAAATCAGAGCACTCTCATTATTCTTGGTGCTTTTGAAGTTAGCATAGATGTCAGCCAGGATGCCTGAATTTTACTGGACTCCTCCATAAGGAGAGGGAGCTGAAGAATATCCTTCTGTGGCTATATGGCATGAGTTTCTTTGCATCCTGATATGGACAGTCTGCTTGAGCAGGAAACACTAATTTCATTATCTCACGCACACACTTCCCCTTATGTCAGATCAGGATGTAAAATCCTTGCTGCCCCAGTTCCATGGGAATGTAGGCTATAATCCTGTAAATCTGCTAGTATAGGTGTGGTTGAAAACAGGGGAAGGACTGCAGCCAGTACTGAAAGTCAGGGGCAAAGGGTGCTGTTGGAAAACAAGCTGTAGGGAGGTGGTAGCTCTCTCCTTAGAAACTGTGTTGTGCTGGGTGCAGGGGGGGCGTGGGGTTGTGAGGGCAGGAAATCAAGATCACAGCTGAAGCAACTCGAGAAGGATAATTCTCATGTCTCTTCTGAAATTTTGAGGAGATGCAGTGGTGATACTTTTAACTATGGCCTGTAGGTCTCCAGTTACACATTAAATGACAATTTTGTGATGATGTATAGGGAAAAATGATGAATTACAATGCTAATTTGCCCAATTCTGCAGATTCTTTCTATCACATGCCTTTTAGCTGTAGATTGTTAGGCTTGATCATTGTTAATGCAAGAGGTGTTCATGGTTGAGAGGCATGAAGGGAAAACTTCAATATACGTTGAAGGTGAGGAGTTGAATGTGAAAACCAGAAAATACTGTCACTGAGAGACAATGGGGTTTATATTTATCACAGCTTGACAAAACCCTTCACTTCCCATGACATCAGTTGATGGGAATGTTATCTGGCCTCATTGTGTTTGTCCTTGATAAGCTGATGGGAGACTTGTGCTCTGAACTGGTGTCCAGTCCAGCTTTGTCTTGAGGTACAATAAGCAATCCTAAAATGATACTTATGTGACAGAATGCAGTCTTCTCATTGGCCAGAGGAAAAATAATGTGATAGTGTAATTTCTCTCACCACAGATTGTTTCTTGTAATGATAATTACCAACAATGTGGTTTTAAATGTTTATTTTGTTCAAGTGTTTTCTCTGGTTTTGGTTGTTTACAGCATTTAAAACCTTTATGGAATCACCAAATAAAGTCTAACATTTAGTTTTGCAGGTTGGATTTTTAAATTTTATTTCTCAGAGTTTAGAAACATGTTTTTAGAATGCATTTAAAGGATTCACATGATTTTGAAGGTAATTGGATAACCTTTGCTTGAGAATAGATGTTAGTACATGGCAGGAAGGTATTACACCTTCAGCTAATCCAGGTGTAAATTGGTTTTGCCTTTGAGCACGTGACACTGACATTACAGCATTAAGCACTCTACAGCGGTGCTTGATGCTGCCAGCATTACTAAATTAACTTGGAATGTTGAAAATACCATCACCCTACAAGCAACTCCCTGCTGGTGAGCACGTGAATGTGGCAAAGAACTTCCCTTGTCATTTTGCATATCTTGCTTGAGGAAGCTACTGTAATAAAGTATTCCTGCTGACAGGTTCTGAAGCTGCCAGGGGGAGTCTGCAAGACAGTGTGTCTTGCAGTGTCAAGCAGAGGTTATAGCAAGTCCATTGCAGTAAAAAAATGCTCTATGTGTTCATTGGAAAGAGACATCATTTTGATAAGACTTGCAAAAAAACGGTGTGTATGCTCAACATCAGATTTTAAAATTGCAAAATATATAAAAGATCCCTTGAGATAGTAAAGATGTGTGCTGTTAATTTTGACTGTAAATAGTAAAAACAGAAGGATCATTTAAAGCCATCTCTTCTTCTTCACCCTCTAAAGGAAACCTCAGCTTGCCCATAAAGTTCTTTGAGATATTACCTCCATTACTCAAGTCAGAGACTGTATGAACTACACAGCTCTGTGGGCAGAAGGTGCAAAGGTAGTAATACCTCTGCATCCTCTAGCAAATTCTGTAACTTAAATGGAGAATTTTGTTCTTGTTTAATTTCTGTGTTTGTTTACTGAGTACTTTTGGTAAAACCATTTCCTTTCTCTTCTTCTTTGTAACAGCTTGGTCAGTTGGGGTTTTTTAGAAAGAATCATAATACAGATTTTTCTCAATTTATAAGCAGAGAGCAACCCTTAGTTGAGAGCTAACATAATTGAAGTTATATTGTCCTTGTCTGATAGGAGTTTCAGCTGGACTATGTCAAATCTCTCAAAGCATTAATCTGACTTTCTTTTAAGAAGATTATATCTAGTCCAGATGTCTAAAAAACATCAGAAGTTTTGTGAAATACTCAGGGTTGATTGAAACAGATTGCTTGGAAAATGAGTCTCATAACAGAATAGCTATATTGCATAGTGCCAGCACTGCAAGGGAGGCACAATACTCATCTACTGCACAAGGTTTCCTCCCGTGGGAGGAATGTTGAGGGGGCCTATTTCAGGTGGACTACAGTCCACTGTCTGGGAAGAGTAACTTGTAAAACCACTGTGTTGTGGGGATGTATCAAGAGAAGCGTTAACTTACTCTTGATCTTACTGTATCGTGCTTTCTTTTTTTTGCTGTTGTCAGAGAAATTTGTTCATTATAATGGAGTTTTATCACTGTAGGTACTGAATTTTTTAAAACAACAGTCTTTCCATAGATACTTGTTTGCAGGTGTCTCTCTTTGAAGTACTATATTGGTTTTTGTAGTTACTGTGGAATCAAACGTGGTTACTTGTGTTGTGTAATTGTCTGTGCGAGTACATGCAAAGGGTTCCTGCTTTCTGCTGTTGTTTTCAGGTGGCATTGATTCTTCTCAGCCTGTGCACTCAGTGAGCCAGAATGTTCCATTTACCAAACCTGGAGCTGGAACATCTGCTTCCTCTGCTGTGATGTCGTCAGTAAGGTCACCTGCTCCAAGCCTGTCTTCAAAGCCACCATCTTCACCATCTGTTACACAGTCACCACAGCTGGCGCTTCAGGAAGGTACTAAAAGGGAATGGGAAGTCACACTACAGACTTTTGCTCTATTCCACATGCACACATGAATGCTGGAAGTTTTATTGCTGCTTTTCTGTGTTTGACTGGAGCATATCTCTGGCATCTCATCAGGCTCCCTTAGTGGTGGTGTTTTATGTCACCTTGGTTGTAGCTTCTCATAGTGCTCATATTTTATTTCCCTTGTCCACGTGTTCCCTTTGGCTTGTTTGTCTTGTTGGCAGTCTTATATGTCTCTTGCTCAAAAAAACCTTCGTTTAGTTCCCTTATTCTAAAAAGCTGCTCACTATTTAATTTCTTAGAGGAAGGTCTTAAAATTAGCTTGTAATTAGTCTGTATTGAAAAATGAAGTGTAAAGTAGAAATCTGCAAGTTTGTTTGTAGAAATAGTGAGTTTGAGGATTAAGTTCAAACTGGTAGAATTGTTTTCTTATTGCCTAGGTGTAAATGGCCATGGCAAACTGCTGCAAGAATTCTTGTGGGAAAACAGGACTGTTTGTATAATCTTCCTATTCTGGTGTTGGCAGCATCTTGACAAAGTATCAATTGGCTCTTGAACCTTCTTCAGTTAAATTAAACTTTACACTGATGTTTTAACTTGCCTCTTGATTATTACATGTTTCTGTATCTAGTATTCCAAATCTGACTGCATGATTTTTTTTTTTTGCCATGTTTTCTCTTAGCAATTTCAGAATTTTAAATATTTACGGTTAAAGAACTCTGCCTGAGGGCTGGAAGTAGGCATTAGTATTGTCCAGAACAATGTCATATCTCTTTTGTTCTAAGTACTTGGCAGCCGCATGGTGTGTGATTGTCGCAGCGTATTTTTTTATTCTTAAATTACAGAATTCTCTGATGTAAATTACTGAATTACCCCTTCTCCTCCATTTCCTCCTTTTTCTGCTAGAATGCAGATTACAGGTTGTTTGTCAATCATTTCTATATATATTAGAGGGGAAAAGAAGTTGTTCATTGCTATAAAGTTCTAGGTACAGTGTATCATTTTAAGGAAAAGGTGTAAATTTTTGGAACTGTGGCTCTTCCACAGTTTTATAGTTGATTCTGGTGCTAGATAGACTTTGTACTGTAGGTGTGCTTGCTGGAAAAAAAGCATTGCTTTTTCTTCCAAAGATATTGCAAACCAAGTTTTTAATGAGAAAAGGGATTTTAGCTGTCAAACTGTGATTGCCTTGGTGCGCAATATCTGTGTTCTGGAAGTGATTCTTGCAAAATGTGTGGACACCTGGTACAGCAGCTACAGATCAGTGCAGTGGCTGCTGAACTTCCCTATGTTCAAATGCTTCCACTAAGTGAAGGTGAATGCAGTAAGTAGGTGAATGAGCACATTTTAAAGACAACAGTATGTTGGCATTACGAAGATAACTTGTCAGGAGTTTCTATTGATCTAGTTTTATCTATTTACATGTCATCACACATAAGTTTCTATGTTCAGATGATGGTTTTATGAGCATTGGAAGACTTCAAACTCTTCGTTAGTTTCATTTAAGGAGTCTGAAATAATGTACTCTTGCTTTTCTTACAATTTTATTCTTATTTGAATTTTTTATCAAAAATTAAATGTGGTAACTATTTGTGGAAGTGAATCTACTGAAAAAACAGAACACACATATTGAATATTTGTCTGGCTTAGAATTCCAAGTGTGTTTCTCCTGCAGACATCTGATGGACTTGATCTTTTTAAAATATTTTTCGAAATTATAGAATACCATTGTCTACATTAAAGCATTCTGAAAAAAGTTTGAAGTTTGAATTAATTTTTAAAGAGAATTTAATTGTTTTAGGCTCCTTTTGGGGCATTTCTATAAAAACAGAAAATTCTAATAGTTTACTTGGATATCTTCTAACAGGACGAAACCCTTAAAATGTATTGAAGCCTATTTAATCTTACATAACTGTCTGTACAAATTTAATGTGCCCTTTATGTTTGAAAGGCTTTTATGGTGTGGGTGATTGAATTTAAAATACCTAAATATTTGGTTTATTTCACAGGCAGATGTGTTGTCGTTCCAATTTATCTTCTGTGTCCTGCTACCTACATTTCTAGGTGTCTGTAAATTATAGTGGGATAAAGCCTTAGAGTTCAATATTATTATATCACAAACACACTGCTTGCAGGGTTTTAAAAGTCCAGGAAATTTGTGATGATTTAAATTATGTGGTTGAATTTTAGGCCAGGTTTATGGCATAACTTGACTCAGAATAAATAGTGATTTCAAAATCAGCTTTTGCAGTTTTAAAAGTGGGAGATTTTAACAACATTGTCAAATCTGTATAAGATACTAAGCAGAACTGAGTTGTCACAGCAGAAGAGGTGATTAGGCACGTGATGGCACATGATGACACTTGGAACTGCTGTCTGCAGCCACCATTTCTGCCTTCAATTACTTTCTCCTATGTGTTGGCCTACTATTGGCATTACAGGGCAGTGAACTAGAGCGGGAGACTTAACCACCTGACACTGACTTCTTAAACTATGCTGGTTTTTTAGCCAGACCTGTTCTCAGGGTTTTTTTTTGGCTGGACAGTTGTACTAGCATAGCATAGTCTTTAAGGCAGGAATCAGTAATACTGTTGGCAATGAAAATAGATCTGTGCAAACCATAAGGCTGGTAAGAATCAAACTAGTCCAGTCACAGCATTCATAGTGACATTCATGATTCCTAAACTTCTATGTTGCTAGCACATTTTTTTAATCTCTTTTCTTCCATATTCTTTCTGAACACCTGCATCCTTAATGCATGTGACCAGTAATGAGTAATCCAGTCCTTTTCTCTCATCTGCACATGCTTGGAATTTTTGCATTGGCATGCACTTTCCAAGTAGCTATCCTTTCTTTCTTCTGATGATGATGATGATGTACATGATGCCTTTACACTCTCACATCTACTTCTACTAGTAGATGTGATTCTTGCTGTTACACTGCAGCCCTTCCTGTCATCCTGACTTTTCCCTTTTACTTGCATGTTAATTATTTTAAGGTAGTTTCCTTTCCTCTTTCACAACAACGCAGCTGTTCTGTTTTATTCCTCAGTAGTTCTCCCAGGCCTGAGAAAAGGCATAGTCTTTTAGTCTGTTTGCTCTAGTCTGTTCTTGCACAGATAATGACTTTCTTGTATTCTCCTTCCCAAGTGCATCCAGTAAATTTATAAAAAATGGGACTAGAAATTACTCAGATTAGCCCTGTGTTTTGGCAGTGTGGAAAAACTGAAGCGTGGAATCAACTCAGTGGCACTTGGGATGATTTTTCGTTCATTGTTGTGCCTAGAATTATGGAGGAATTTGATTGGAATTGTATAAGCATTAATGCACTACATAAAGGAATATACTGCCCATCTTTTCTTGCACCAGTCTCTCCATGAAAGTTTAGCGTCTCAAGAATGTTGTTATATAGTTTTGCTTTGTCTTTTTTTTACTTCCAGTATTTGAGCAGCTTAATTCTGTTTGGGGTTTTTAAAGTGAAATTAAAGTGCTCCTCTTGGGTTCATTTGCTAACCCTTTTTGAAAAAGCCGTGAAACTAACAATAGTTATAGACCACATCTTAAATAAAATAAAGCTTGATTCAGTTGATTGAAGTAATGGATGGGCATATTATTAGTTACCATGATGGTTTCAGATTATACATAACATAATACTTCTGTAATGCTTTATAGTATTTAAATGAAGAATACTACTCATTGGTGCCACAGTACTTCTACAGAGGGAAGGAACTCCAAATTCCCAAATATTTGAAGTGTTTTGAATACTTAGGATATTTTCTTGCCATACTAATCAATTAGATTGATAAGAGAGAAACAGTGATCACTTGCATTTGTGTAGGATGTCACTGCCTGACTAAAAGCATATTTAAAATCCTTGCTAGCCCTGCCTTGTCAAAAGAGAAAAGCAAGATTTCTTGAAGATGCTGAAAATGCATCAATAACAAGTAATGTAGGAAATTAACTATGAGCCATTGCTGCATGCTTTACTCTGTTTAGAAATGGTATATTTATGTGATGCTTTTGTGTATTGCTCACGTATGTTTAGAGTAGATACTGTAAAAGCAAACAAATAATAAACTAAAAAAAGCCTAATAAGTTGTGCTGTGGAGGTGACAGCAGTAGCAGTGGTGCATTGCCACCAGATACTAGAAGTGTGTGGTGTAATCACATGCTTATGAGCCTGAATTTAGACACTCATGTAAACACAACCCAAATTTTCATGTTTACCTTAATTTCACTGATTGTGTTGTGCACTCTGTAAATGTGTTTGTACTCTTGCATGTGGCAACAGCAGTATATTTCATTCATTTTTGACAGAATTCCAACATGAATTATTCTTGTCCTAAAAGGAGCAAAACCAAAAATTAAATACTAAATATTTTCATAATATAATTTGAATTTATGTGGAAATAACCCCTTTATTTCTGTGTATTAATTTATGAAAGTACTAAAAGTATTAAAAAAGATAAGTAGGAAGTCTGTGTGTTCAGTTTCCTGATACACATGCACATACACATATATAAAATTATCTGTTAACTTTCATGTGCTATGAATACTTTGCTGAACTAGCCCACTACAAACTGCTCCTAGGGTAGTAGATTTAACTTGCTGCATGCTGAGATTTTCTCTGGAACAGCTGATTTCTCTCACTTTTAATGCAATGATTTGTGACTTCCATTTCTCGTCTTTCCTGTCTGTCTGACTCTGATGTTTGTGCTTTCCACTTCACAGGCATGCAGTATGGTGGATATGTTAATAATCAAGCTAGCTCTGCACCAGCTCCCTTGTCATCAAGTTCAGATGATGAGGAAGAGGATGAGGAGGATGAGGAAGCAGGTTGGCTTTAGCTTTACACCAGTATCTTGTTCTCTTCCTACTCAAGGTTTTCTCCATGTTTCCATCCCCTGAAACTTTTTCTTCCTTTAAAACAAAGCATCACTCTGACTCTTCAGTTTGAAATTTCCCAGTTTTTACTACTATAGCAAACAAAAAGAACTTCAGTAGTGACCAGCAAATAGGTCCTTTTTTGTCATGTTAATATCAGATGTTTTATAAATCTAACAAAGTAATATTCAGAATTTGCAAGTCTCCCATATTTTAAGTATTTTGATTTGCAGTGAGTTTTAACTATAGATAACTAGCAAGAGAACTTAGACTGATAAATGTTCAGGTTAAGAATGCAGATGCCATTTGTATCATTTCATTTAACAGTGTTTACCTTGTTTCTTGTTTTATGTATGAGGAACTCATACAATTAAGGTAATAAACATTGAGAGGTTGTAAGTGTGTTTTTTAGGACGGTAAATTAATCTGTATGGGGTTTTTTTCTCCTTCTAAAGGTGTATGTCTCAATGGTCAGGCACATAAGTTCAGTTTTGATCTGCTTTGTAGAAAACTTTGTTGATTTTTTTTCTATTTGTCCTGATTGAAGTATTACATATTTGGTTGTGAGAATTCTGCCTGTGTTTTGTCAGAATGACCTGGATTTGTGAATTTAATGTTTCTCACCAGTTTAGTTTCTTCAGTTTTGGTAACATTTTCCTTTGGAACCTAAAGTCTTTACTGGCTGCATGAGTGGTAACAGTATAAAAAGCCTCTTGAGATAAACATTACACTACTACCCTTGTTGGTAGATTGAAGTAAAAGCACATATCTTACACTGCTGACTTTTATTTAATTTATTTCCTATTGATTGGGAATAGGAAACTATTGTCGCTTTTTCTTAATTTTATAATTAATGTTGTCAGGAAAAAAACAGTGCCAGTTTTAATAAAAATAATTAAATCATCACATAGAATATTGTGAAAATTGTGCTGTGTACTGATAATTCAGTGAAGAATGGAACAAACCAATGATGACATCCAGGTCATAATTAAGAACAGTGTCTTGGGTTTGCGTGCCGAAGTTTCTGTCAAATTATGTTGATCGGGTTTTTTATCAATTGTAACGTCTCTCTCTTTACATTGTTCCCTAAACAAATTTCATACTCCATACCATCATTCTCTCTCAAGTTCTGTACTTCACTAAAACCTGTAGCTTCAGAGGTATCATTGCATTTAAATTTATCTTACGGAAAGAGAGAAAAGGCACCCAGGTTCGGTATGGAGTCAGTCTGATTAATAAGCAGCATCCTGTGTTAGGCCCTGTCCAACAGGAGCTAATGCAAACCCTAAACAGATTTCAGTAGACAAATTTCTGCCTGAGACTGTCAGAGTGGTTTTATGAAAAAAAGGTGTTGGAAATCTGGTTGCTTCTGTGTATGTAACTTCTCAATTGTTTTGCCGACCTAACAAAAGTATATTTTGACTTTTCTGTAGTAAAACTTAGCAAAGCTTTAAAAGCCCTAATCCTGATCAGGGTAAAAAAAGGTCATGAATTTTGATTCCTTCAGCTTCTGGAATAGAAAATAAAATAAAATCTTGCAATTACGTTCTTTTGTAACCTACAGGATTGAAAAAAAGAACATTTACAGTGAAAATCTGAAAACTAAGATTGTGTGAATGTCACAGAATTAATTTTTTTCTTTAAATAATATACTATGGTTAGTCTTATGGATTTTTTAATAGCTTTTCTATTTCTTAGTTGAATGCTCTAAGGCAAAATGCGCAAGAATTATTTATACTGTCAGGATGGTGTCATGATATTTCTGTGTCCCAAATGTCAGTGATGTTATGTTTTCATATTCAGGAGTCTTTTTACTTGGGTGTCTCAAATCTTCCACCATTGAAGTTCTCCCTTGAAATACTTTCAGCTTTGCAGTGGGAATTGTGGTCATGGTTGATTCTTCTGAGTAGAACAGTATCAGTGAATCTTTTCAATCTTTTCTGCCACAAAAATTATATATACAATTTTCATTTGTTTCTTAATTCTTAAATAGACAGTTTCTTTTCTATCACACTTCATTGCTTGGTGTGTTCTAAAGAGAAGATACCTTTAATCTTCTTGGCCCTTTTTTTTTTGGAAATAAATGTGTGAAATTGCACTGGAAGAGATTCTTTGCTTGCCAGATGTTTTACAATAAGATATTGAAGATCTGTGCATAGGTTGAACTAAAATTAAAGCAATCCAGTTTATTCAGTCCTAACTACTCTGTGTGTGCTCATTGTGGTGGTTTATATCTGCCTAGTTACTTTTGGTACTTATTTTTACACAGTTACTTTTTACTTAGCTACTTTAGGCTGAGCCAAGAGTAATTGTACCCACTGAAGTTCAGACAGCATGTCAATGATAATGGAAAATAGAATCTTTAGACTGAAAGGAAAGCTAGCTGTGAATTAGAATGGTACAGAAAGGAGGGAAGAATTAAATGTTAGTTTGGCTTGAAGGTGGGGATGGTGGAGAATCACTCTGAAGATGATGGGAATCCTCTGTTGCTTGCAGTTGTGAAGAAAGTCATGAATGGACTATTTTTAAAATGCACATAGCCTCAGTTGATATAGTCTAGAAAGAACTTTGGTTTAATAGAAAAATATTTTTTATTTCAAGGAACAATGTTTTTCATTGTTTTTGTCTTTTTCCCATTGATCTCTCTTGCTGTTTGTTGAGCGTGTGCTTGTTTGTTTTTAGTATTATGCTGATTATACTTGCTCCCTCTCCTCTTTACAGAGGTAATAGTTTCCAAGTCTTAGGGCTGAGGTGGTGGGTTTTTTTTCCAGGATCTTTCTTGACAGTTTCTTATCAAAGGTTTTAGAAAAAAAAAATCTGTCTCTTATTTATCAAAAGCTTGATCAAAGCTATCTCTGATGTCCCTAAAGTTAAACTATGTTCCTCCCCCAGCACTTGATAGTTCATCTACTACAAGCAGTGCCTCTCCTGTTCTGAACAATTATGATGCCCTGGAAGGAGGTGGCTATCCAGGTAATCAGGTTTTTTTTAATTATTTATTTAGGTATGTAACGGTGGGTTTTTTTATGGTTTCTGGTGTTGCTTATTGTTAATTAACAAGTAGATGAAAGGCAATGCCTATGAAAGGAACAGGGGAAATTATCAGAGGAAACATCCATGCCTTTTAAAATAATTTCTCACAGTTTTAACACTGAAGTTCATATGAACATTTAATAAAACTACCCTGAATCAAAAGTTATACTTTCCATTCTAGTATTGAGGGTATTGCTGAAAGTGTGCTAATTGTGAAAGCAGCACTTTTTTTCTAGATTATACTGTATGCCTGATTGTGTTGTTGACATTAGAAGCTGATAATAGTTGCTGACACATCACAGAAGTTTTGGGAGAGCAACAATTTCAGCTTGCAGAGATGCTTGGATCAGATTATTTTCTTTTATTTTTCTTCATTTAAAGAAAACGGCTGCTGTTTTGCTTGATCTTAGCCCTAAAAATATCAGGACTGTCAAGTTGGTTCTAAATAAACCTACTGACCAATTACCTTGGTCTTGAAATCTGTAGAGCTGCCGTATTGCGAGCGAGTGGAAAAGATGCTATTCAAAGTATTTTAGGCCAGTAATTTAAATTAATAATTAGATTAATTTGAAGAGCTTACCCTCTTGCCTGATTTGCCTTGTTCTGGCTCCTGGGAGTGTCACAGTAGTTTGCCATAGTTTGATGGGTTCCTGGTTGAAGTGAGATCTCTCTTAGTTAGAAAGCTGATACTCTATTCACACAGAATCTGGCAGGCCTACAAATTCTAACCTCTGGTTTAGTAACTAACCATTTTGGTTCTGCTGAAGGCATATTCTAAAGATAACTTGTTCCTTTTTTTAAAATAAGATAAATAGAATCAACATTAGGTTTCTTAAATCTGTTGCAGGTTTTTTTATTGTTTTATTGGTTTTTTTTTCCCCTCATGGAGTGTTCATGCCAAACACAGTTTCTTGGCAGTTGGTTTCTTAAGAGCTTTTTTCCTTTGCTTGCACTTTCGTAGGTGACTTCATCAAGCTTAAACTTAGCTCACATTTGTAGACATTTCTAGAGTAGTTTCATCTCTTTACAGTTGTTAAATTCACTGTGAATTTAGGTCTATGTCTTACTTTCAGTTTGACCTTTAATAATAGCAGAACTGTGCTGCAGGCATGTATAAGAGAAACTTGCATTGGGTTGAAACTTCAAAAGAGACTGTGCTTAGTTTCTCTTGTACCATTTATGAATACTGTCAAAACATAAGGCTAAGCCAACGGAACTATTCTTTAACTCTAGGCACGGCTTTTCATGAAGTAATTGTAGAATTACAGAATGATTCTAGTCAAGTTATGACAGTTTTCAGTAGTGGTAGAGAGGAGACTAAGCATGAATGGTCTCATTTTTGGTTAGTATCAAATGTATATATTGGAATAAAATGTGATTCTATTTTTATTCAATTCAAATGATTTTTTTTTTTCAAATTGCCTCTTTTTGTAAAGTAACATTTTGTTTGTAGTGACACAAGTCTCTGGTCATCTTTCCATACACACTGTCTTTGTCAATATTCTTGAAGTAATCTGCCTTTTTAATTTCTTTTTTCAGTGCTGAAAAATAATGTGGTGGATAATGAAAAAACTTTAAATGGCAATGTTGTTTTGAAGCATTTAGGAGTTTACATTTAAATTATGAAGGAAATAATAACTATGTTCAATACCTGTGACATTTCTTTTGTCTTTCCAGAAACACGTTCTGTGACCAGCAGCCCAGTTCCCTCTCCATCAGTCCTCCAAACATCAAAAGCTTCTAAGCCCTTTGGTTATGGATATCCAGCACTGCAGCCAGGCTACCAAAATGCAACACCACTTACTCCTGTGCAGCCCAGTAATCCAGGACACCATCCTGGTTTTCAGCACTATCCACAGGCTTGTATTTTTTATTTTAAAATTACTTAATGAAGTAAATTCTTGGAAATCCTTTTTCTGTGTGATGCATTTCCCCTTTATTTTCACATTTAATATATTTATAATTTCTGAGACAATAAATGTTCAGTATAATACTGATACCGTAGCTCTGCTTTTAGATTTAGTAGAAGGGTTTTGAATGAATATTTTAAGTGTGCCTCCAAGTAGTTAGGCTTAATAAGTTTGCTTCACCAGTTACTAGCAACCTGCTCAGTGTTAAGGTTTGATGTTTAAAGGAGCTGAACTTTACTGATAGGAAACTGTGAAGCATAAGGAAGTACTTGATCAGCATATATCAGAGCATTGCTGTAGGCTGTGATCTCAAGCGTTAAATGACCTTTTGAGCAAGGTATGGCCTAGGGTCCAGATAAAAGAGCTCTGTAGAGCTTGTGCTGGCTGTGTGTAGTGGAGGAGGCTGCCTGCATCTGCTCTGTTTTGCTCATAAAGACAGCTCCAAACACCCAAGAAATTGTGTGCAATCACCTGATTCTTGTACACATGAATCCCCTGAGAATGGTGGTCAGAAGAAGAGCAAGGCAAGACTGAGGCAAGACACAAATGCTGAAGAAGTGCAGAAATATATGTCTGTGAAGAGGTCTAGAAAAAGAAACGTAGTGATACACAAATCCTGCTCTCTGAAGTAAGGGCCAACTGGCAAAGATAGTGAAACTGCTGTGGTAGGTGATCAAAATTCCTTAGTGCATATAATATCCAATAACACTTTCACTGTCACAGGCATAATGTAAAACGTGACTTGGAAGAAATGCCTCATTTAATTTATTTTTTTTTTAATTGAAAGGGTTGGCTTCATCTTTACTACAATGTGAGGTGAAGTTAGGCTCTTTCAGGAGCACACAGTAAAAGAATAGCAGTTCCTTCAAGTGAAGTCTGGTTGGACATATAAAGAGAAAATTCTTCAGGATGGGAGTGGGGAAGCACTAGAACAGATGGTGCTGTGAAATTGTCAATCCTTAGATATTTTCAAAACTTAGCTGGATGAATCTATATGAGCAACCTAAACTAACCTTTAAGTTAGCCTTGCTTGGGCAAGGGGTTAGACTACCAGACCTCAAAGGAGCCTTCCAGCCTAACTTTTTCTCTTCTTCCATGGTGTTCTGTTTTAATTTACAATTAAATATTTAAAGACAATGTCTGTAACTTGGAAGAGTTGATAGTAACAAAAGTTAAATTGCAGAAGAGAGTGGGAGACAAATTGTGTTAGGATTTTTAGTACCTTGTTTTCTTGTGCGTGGAGAGATTGAAGGATTATGTGTGACTTCCAGTGTTGATTTGTGTAATGAATTTGAATTTTGTTCTATGATACACATTTGGAGGGTGTGTGACATTTGGGGTAGCGTTTTGAAATTTCTACAGTACAACAGTCTTCTGTTTGTTTGTGTTTGTTACTAATTTCTACTGTATTATTTTTTAATACCTTGGGGGGGGGGCGCGTGTGTATGTAAGGGAGGGCACTGCAAGAAGACTGAAGGTTGTTATTTAAACATGGTTGTGTGTTTACCTGTTTGTCATGCTCTTACCTTTTCAGCAATATCCAGGTGTGAACCAGCTGTCCTCTTCCTTAGGAGGATTGAGTCTACAGCATTCTCAGCAGCCAGAAAGCTTGAGACCAGTAAACCTTACACATGATAGAAATATTTTACCAGTGTCTTCAGTTCCAGCACCTGTGCCTAACTTGAATTCTGATCTTAGGAAATTAAACTGCAGTCCAGAGTAAGTTTACTGTGTCTGGGACAGTGTCTTATATTTTTTAGTGGGGAATAATTATTTAAAATGTCAAAAAGTGTCTAAACTGACTCCTAACTTTAAATCATAGTGATGAGCTCATAAAGCCCCTTTTAACTGAAAATGAGTTTATCCTCTGATTCATTACACAAGTGTTGTTACTGTCCTGCTATCAGTGAGTGTAGTGCGTTTCTTAGTATTTTAATAATTGTTCTATATCTTCACTTTGTTTTATCCATTAAAAAATATTTTAATGAACACCTTAATGATACATGATATGTTTCATAGAGTATTTTGTAATATTGCATAGGAATTTTTCCTCAAAAATATTATGATTATGCTTGAATACACTTAACAATTTATAAGTATATTTTACTATGGTAATTCTGCAATCACATATCTTTTTACCTCTAATAACATTAAGTAGTATTACCAACTATACCAAGTCAAGTGCAGCTGAGTACCATGGAAAGTGCTATTCCCCAAAGATTTTATCTGTAATTCCAAAATAAATATTCTTCATTGCCCCGAAGTAACTCAGCATCCTTATTGCTGTAGTGACAGTGCATGGTCCCACCAGAAAACAGAAATCAGAAAACTGAAGGCCTGGAAATATTTCTTACATGTGGAACACTTTGAACAGCACTATTGGTGCATTGGGCTTTTTTAGTGTCCCTTCATGTTACACAAACAAAAGATTTTGACTCACTCGGTATTTGGGATCCTTTTCTATAGTTTTCTTATACAAATATTACATTCTGAGAACTAGTTAAATACTCTATTGGTTAACAGGTAGAATCTTTATAATGAACAGAAGAATACATAGTTTTCATTGAGTGTTGTAGCTAAAGCAGTTTTGTGTCTTAATTGCAAGTTAGTTTTGATATACTTGCATTGCTGAGCTACTACACTGTGGAGCAGGGGAGTATTTTTTGTTTGTTTCTTTGCAAAACCTTTTTAAAAATCTTTCTACTTTTTTTGAATTAAATAATCTTTGTAAAACATAGAATTCCTTAAATTTCTAAGTTCTTTAAAATCAGATGTTAAGACACCTGATGTGTGAATGTTTTCAGCATCTTTTGAAATTCCATTTTTAACATAATGTTTCTATTTCCTTTGAGCTCATTTCGATGTACATTGACAAATATTCCACAGACACAGGCTTTGTTAAACAAAGCTAAGCTTCCTCTGGGTTTGTTGCTGCATCCCTTCAGGGACCTAACGGTAAAGTACCTTACTTTTGTGTGTTTGTGTTTGTTTTATATATGCATTTGTTCTATTTTCATTCAAACAATAAAATAGAATGAACTCCAAGTCCTAAGTTAACAGAAGCACCAAAAAATTGTCTGCGACTTAGAGAAGAGGAGAGCAAAAAAGCCTTGAAATTGCTACTTCATTGAAATGCATAAGGGAGAAGCCCTTCAAGTTTCTTTTATTGCTGTTGAAAATCTTTGCTTGTCTGTGGTTCTCTGAAGAATTGCTGCTCTGTGTGTTGGGCTCACAGCTGTCAGATACCTCTTGGAAAGGTGTTTATAGAGAGGTACTCAGTTTGAATGTGAGACTGGCCTGATACTTGCTGTCAACAGAACATAAGCACATAAGATTGAAGCTATATTCATAATTGTTAAGCAGCTCCTCTCAATCTAATTTATTAGCACTTATTTAAAAATATGTATAACTGTCTGGTATAACTTCTTTTTATTCAATGTGTGTTCTTCAGGTAAGGTTTGCTGTCCATCATATTTTATATTTTCACTCAAAAGTTGTCCTTTCATAATTTCTTTTGCCATTGTAACTGTAATTTAAAGTAATTTCATTTAAGATCTTACTACATCTTTGATTTTGAGATTATATTAAGACAATAATTAAATGGGGTTTTTTTGGTGTTAAGGGGGAGATTGTTCTGAATAGACATCACAATTACTCTATGAAATTGAACTAAACAGCTAAAAGGAACGATGATAGAAAATGTAGTCTTATGAAGCTTTTATGAACTGTACTGCACAGAGGTGTTTTCCATAATGTATATTACATTCCTTTGTGACAGCTTTTCACTGTTTCCTTTTTAGCAATTACCAGTAATAACATCAAGCACAATAGTCAGATGCAGATCCTGCAGGACCTACATCAACCCTTTTGTTTCTTTCATTGATCAAAGGCGGTGGAAATGCAACCTGTGCTACAGAGTTAATGATGGTAAGTGACTGTAGCAGGAAATGCTTGTTTTTATAGGATCTCTTGCAAGCATTTGCATTAGGATATTCTAGATTAAAACATAAACTACAGTGACAATGTCCTTATGGTCTAGAGATTTTGAAAAAGATCTTAAGTCAGATGTGTTATGCTTTTTCTTGAAGCAAAAGATTGTTTTGCAATCTTTGGGAAGATGGAGAAAATGTAATGCAGATTACTTGTCTAATGAAATCAGCTAATCCCACTGACTGCAGTTGCAATATGCAAATGGAAACATGATGACAGCTACAATCCAGGCCAGAGGTTATGAGAAACAGTACAGATTGCTGCTTATTGTGAAATGCTCTACTTGCATTGCTCTTTTATAGTTGGGGATCTGTTGTTTAAAATAAGCCTTTCCAGTAACTGAATTTTGATGTTAAAGATATACTTGAGCTATTTGAAATGTTCCCTTTTTTATGTCTCCGTAATATGAACTTTTTCTTGCTGCAATAATTGAAGTGTATCCACGTTACTTTGCATTTAGCTATAATAATGGTTTTTATTTTCTGACAAAAATATAATCTGTATTTGGGGGTATTTTTTTTAAAATAGTTCCTGAAGAATTTATGTATAATCCTCTGACACGGTCTTATGGAGAGCCTCACAAACGGCCAGAGGTGCAAAATTCCACCGTGGAATTCATTGCTTCTTCAGACTATATGGTAAAAAAAAGTTTTCATATTAACTTCAATAGCAATTGCATATTAATATAATAGTGCTTGAAATTAATGTTGCATATTGATCCAGTGGTGTGTATTAATTTTTCTGTGAAGCTCCTCTTAACACCAAGGAGTAGTAAAATTAATATTTTGAGTTTTGGCTCATGTAAACAGTCAGAAGCTTTTGAATTAAAAGCAATTCAATGTGTGTTGTCATCCAGTGTAGTTCGGTGTGGCACAGTCAGATTTGAATCTGACGCAGTGTGATTTTTCTTTTTGTCCTCATTTTGCAGAGGTTTTGAAAGACCAGTAATAGAATAATGAGCAAATTAATTCAGCTTCAAATTTCTAGTTAGTAATTGTGAGGAAATGATTCTTATTAGGAGTCAGCTTGCAAATGCTGGGTGGTGGTCTGCCTGGGAAAAGGCCTAGTTCATAATGACATTATTAGCAGCAGCAAAAATAAATCGTTGTCTTGTCTTTGAATTGAAATACTGTGGCAGACATTTAATGGCAAATTAACAGAGCTTATTACATAGCTGGAGAAAGGGTGTAGGTGGAATGCTTTAACCCTGGTTTATGGATCGCATTGTCCATGTGCTGAAGGAACAATAGAATTCAAAAGATTGAAGTCTGTATCTTTTATCATATTTGAATTGACTGTTGGAAGGAGGGATTAAATGACCTTTTTTTTTTCCACTGAAGTATAACATTTTATGTTTATTACAAATGACAGTTATTAGCCACTGGGGATTGTGGTTAAGTCTATCTGCATATTACTTAGTAAATAACCTTTATTGCATAATGTAAACCTATATTTTTTAAGTATACTCTTTTCCAACTTCCCTTTCTAATGACTAATCACTTTTAACATTTCTTTGAATATGATTTTTAGTGGTTTTGTTTTTTTTTTTACTTTGTAGCTTCGTCCTCCTCAGCCTGCGGTGTATTTATTTGTTTTAGATGTGTCTCATAATGCAGTGGAGGCTGGATATTTGACAATACTCTGCCAGTCATTGCTGGAAAACTTAGACAAGTAAGAGTATAAATAACCTTTTCAAATCAGCTAGCATGTTGTTATGAAGAAATTGTAACTGAAATTTTTGAATTTCAGTTTGAATTTGAATTCTGGAATTTCTTCCCTGCATGTGTATCTGCATATAATTTAATTACTTATCTGCAAGGAATATTTAGCTGTAGCTTCTAACGACATGGTGATTGTACAAAGATGTTAAAATTACATTCTTCCCCCAATCAAGACCAACAAAAATAATAAATTACAGAGGTTAAATTATCTGGTTCTTGTGCAGAAAGGTTTGAGGTGCTGCAAACTGGAACAGTGTAACCACAAAAGACTGCTTAGGTGAATTGTGTTGTCAGTTTGGTTTTTTAGATCACAGTTACCCTGTGCCAATTTCTGTGTTCTTATTTTTGCACTGGGACATGTATAGGATTGTTCCTGGTGCATTTTGAGCTAAAGTTTATGAGCATCTCTGTGTTCCTGCCTTTTGACAAGTAATCCTGAGGAGGCCTTGCCTTGAAAATTCCTTTCTACAAGTTTTGCTTGGCGAACTTGGTTTTCTTGTGAAGGAGCCAAGATATACATTAAAAATTTTTGCTTCCATTTTTTAGTTAAGTCTTTTCTTTGTTCAGTTTTTTACAGCTATTTTGTCAACAGAATCTCAGAAACATGCATAATAATTTTAGGAAAATACAGAAAATCCCATGCAAAGTCCATAGGAAAATCAGTGCATCTGCCTCATTAATATACCTAGATGGTATAACAACAATATTTGCCTCTATCGCTCTTGGTCACTGTCATGGTTCTCAGCACTTCGTAATGCTTTTAATATTTTACTTGATAAATCCCATATAATGTTTAATTTTGTATTATGCTATACCCTGAAATATGTTCCACATGATAAATAAATATGTTGCATTGTAGAGACACTGGATTTTGGTTTAGAGCTGTAAGTACTCCGTAACTGCTTTAGTAAATGGGGGTTCTGAATTGGGAAAGAGCAGAATGCACTGTTACCTATTGAAGAACTGAGAAGGCTGCCTTCTTTTATGTGTCAGTTTAAATGAACTTATTAACTTCTCTTGTGGAACAAGAGAATATATTAGATTAGAATGATAATATATATTAGAGAACTAATGTATGTTATCAATATATTAGTGAGTACTTAACTGTAACTCTTGGCCTTATAAACTGTATCATTACCCCAGCTTTTCAGGAAATGCTGAGGAAATATCGATCATATTCATGTTTCAAATCTCCCTTCTTATGTTCTCCCTTCACTTCTTTACACATGAACTGAGTTTCTGCTAACATCAGCAGGAGCCCTGACTATCTATATGTCTTGAGAGAGATATTTAGGGCTTAATAGTTTATTAGTTTATTTTTTAATGTTTCAGGCTGCCTGGAGATTCAAGAACAAGAATTGGGTTCATAACGTTTGACAGCACTGTTCAGTTTTACAACTTGCAAGAAGGTTTATCACAGCCTCAGATGCTGATTGTCTCAGATATTGATGGTAAGTAAAAAGAAGCTGAATTTTTGAGAATCTATTTTTTTTCCAGAACAAGGGTTAGAATCTCTCAAATATTTGATATTATGTCAATGTTTTTGAATGAGAATACCTTTTTGAAAAATAGTCTTGCACTAACTACAGAGTAGGTGATGTTTAAAATGTGAAATTCAATAGTTAATTTTGCTTCGAGTCAGATGAGCTTTGTATAGACTATATTACTCCCTCTAACACATGTGTATCTGCATATAATTTACTTACTTATCTGCAAGGAATATTTAGCTGTAACACACGTATTAGAAAAGTAGACTCTTTCATGGTGTTTGTAGCAGTGGGCAATGAAATGTTTTACTCAATTTTAGTGTTATTTTTTTCTTTAATGATTTTTGTTTTTTGTATTCTCTCTGCAGATATTTTCCTGCCTACACCAGATAGTTTACTCGTAAATCTCCATGAAAGCAAAGAGGTATGATGGCTCAAAATGCATAATTAAAGATAAGATGTTAAATATTCAAAACAGATATTCATGTTAAACTTTGAATTCAAGCTTAATCTCCATAATATGTAGTTCCCATGCTAATTGTTCATTATGGAAGTATTGCATGTTGTTTTGTTGATACATTGTATCAAAATGTATCAATGTTGATACATTTTAAAATTACAACTTCGTTTTCCTTAGTGTGTTAAAACTCAGCTGAAATACTTGGTACCAATTCTGCCACTTCCATCGTGGAAACAGCAGAAAATCTCAAGCTTGCAGAATCTCATAAAACATCTTTCAATCTGTTCTGCAGCTGATAAAAGATCTATTGAATGCGTTACCAAATATGTTCACTAATACAAGAGAGACACACAGTGCACTGGGCCCTGCTCTTCAGGCTGCATTTAAACTGATGTCTCCAACGGGTGGTCGGATCTCTGTGTTTCAAACTCAGTTACCGTCTCTGGGAGCGGGGCTTTTGCATTCCAGAGAGGATCCCAATCAGAGGTCAAGCACAAAGGTAAAAAACTTGCCTTACTACTCATTTCAAAAGACCAAAGACTGGCTATGTCTTTCTGACTTGCATAGTTCTGCAGACCAATCGCTTGGTCTTCATTTACAGTAATCCTAATCACTAAATTTAACCAAATTTTAATTATGTCTATGTTTATGCATTTAAGATCACTGCTTTATACATATATGTGTGATATTGTTTTGAAGTGCATGAACTGTCTTTGGCCTTTGGTCCATAATTTTTCTTGGCAAGCAAAAGAAGCTGCAAATATTTGTGACTCAGTTACTCAGATGCTGCTGAATATGCGTTTTGTTCTGTGAAGTCTAAAAAGTGTGATTGTTGTCATAACTCCTTCCTGTGTGATTCATTTACTAAAGGTGGTCCAGCATCTTGGTCCAGCAACAGACTTTTATAAGAAGTTAGCACTGGACTGCTCTGGCCAGCAGACTGCTGTGGATTTATTTCTCTTAAGTTCACAATATTCTGATCTAGCTTCTCTTGGTAAGGAGTACCTGATTTCCTCTCTCTGCACTGTTGTCTCTCTTCAGAAGCACAGGCTACCTCAGGAATTCTTAAGTCATGTTGCACAAATGTAATTGCAGTTCATGCTGCAAAGGAATTGACCTTGAAGCTGATGGAAGTAAAGAACAGAAATATTACATTGGTGGTATGAGACAATTCATTCTAGAATTTCAAAGCTTTAAATGAGAAATATTCCCCTGCTCAAGAACAGAAACAGAAACATGGCAAGGAATAAATGAAGTTTAATTAAAGGGTAGAACAGAGTTTTCATCTTTTGATAATTATGTAAGATTTGTCCCTGTACAAACACTTATTTTTTCAGCTACACCATTAGATATTTCTGGAAGCACTTCCATTTTAGCTGCCAAATGTAGGATGCTTATTGAGCTTGGTGTATAATTAGGTCATTATGTGTTGGGGTGATTCATTTGTATCTTCACTGGCCTGGATCTGGGACAGTTCTCTTTGTCTTACTGATGTGGTGATGTTGAAAAGATGAACATAGATGTGACTTGTGGAAGTCTGGACACAATTTTTTATGTCCTGATTTCATGTTACAGTTTTACTTCTTAACTGTATCTTTCCTTCCTTCACAGCTTGCATGTCCAAGTATTCTGCTGGATGCATCTATTACTATCCATCTTTCCATCGTAGCCACAATCCTGCTCAGGCTGAAAAGTTGCAAAAAGACCTGAAAAGATACCTTACAAGAAAGATTGGATTTGAAGCAGTTATGCGCATAAGATGTACAAAAGGTGTGTCTTAAATACTGATACAAATGGAATGGTTGGTGTAAATGTGTTAGCAATCTTTTTGAATGTGCTTATGCTTTGAATGTGAATGTCTTTAGCAACATTAAATTGAATGTTGTTTTTCTTTCTTTGAAGAATAAAAGAGTGATCTTTATGTTAAGTTAGCTTTTGGTGTTTGATTTTTTGTTTTGTTTTTTAGTTGATGGTACCATCTCACTGTAAGTTGATATGTGTATCGTAAGAGCATCATTCACTTTGGAGTGTTCAGAATTGAACATGAACTCTACAGGATCATGCTGAAATGATTCATGTAATTGGTTCTACAAGATAGAATTTTTACTGTTTTCTTTAACCTTAGCTGGAGGGTGGATTTTTTAATTATTGGTGAGAGTTTTCCATGCTGTTTCAACCTCACTCTGAATTATTTAATCTGCTTCTAGGTCTTTCAATACACACTTTCCATGGGAATTTTTTTGTACGCTCTACTGATTTACTGTCCCTTGCCAATGTCAATCCTGATGCTGGATTTGCAGTACAAATGTCCATAGAAGAAAGTCTGACTGACACATCTTTGGTTTGTTTTCAAACAGCTCTTTTGTATACTTCCAGTAAAGGTAAATAAATTCAAATTAATTGGTCAGTGAGCTTTTTATTTCTTTGTATGATGTAATGTTTATGAAGTTAGTTCTACAGCCTTTTGTTACGCTCTATGTCCTACAAGAATCTTGTCAGAGCTAGTAAGCTAGTAAGCCTACGTTGCAGTTAATGACATAATGGAAATCGTTATAAACACTCTTTTAATGTGAAAATTTCATCTGCATCTGACATAGTGCTGATTTAGCAAGACTTTTACTTAAAAGTGTGGCCATTGTTACAAGCAGTATCATGTTTGGCAGGCACTTTGTCCAAATACACAGAACTGTGATGGATTGGAACAAGCTGCAATTACTACACTGCATGAGCATAAAGAATAGCAGCTAATTTCTATGGCAGAAGATGCCGCAAAGTTTTGGGATGGATATCAGTGTACTTCATTTGTAGCATCAGTGACACTGTGGATGTTGCTAGTTTGTGTTACCAATTTGTGCTGCTTTAGAGTAAAATTTGAACAGGGTTGAGACAGAAATGGGAGACAGTGTTGCAGCAATTTCTTGACTGGTATATTTTCTAGAATGGGTGCATCTTAGATGGGAGGAGATGCTGTAATGACTGAATTTATTTACTTCTACCAGGAGAGAATGCATAATGATTTCCACTTATTTCTCTTAGGTGAGCGTCGAATTCGAGTGCACACACTTTGCTTGCCGGTAGTGAGTTCCCTGTCTGATGTGTATGCAGGAGCAGATGTACAAGCAGTCGTGTGCCTCTTAGCAAACATGGGTGAGTACAGACCAGAAAGATTCACATGGGTTTTGCATGTTCTTAATTTTGCCAGCCATTTAAATGAAGTAGTGAACAAAGTCTGGACACTGTTAAAAAAGGTTGGAGTGCAGCACACCAAAGCCTATGAGTACGAAAGACAACAAAACCAAATATGTACTGAAACTGTGAAGTGAGAGACTGCTTGTTTTGAATACTTTGTTGACTTTAGTCTTTTAAACTGAGCCTTCTTACTTTGTTCTCTGGTGATTAGTAAAGGATGAAGAACCATAACACACATGGATCAAATCTCATTTTTGTATCATCATTATCACTGCTGTTCACTCAAACTTCAGCATTCTAGTATTACTTAAGAAACAGCGATTCAGTTTAGTAAGTTGCTGGAGACTAAAAGGGAATTTCTGACAACAGTGTATCAGAGATACTGATTTTCTATCCTTCTGTTGTTGCAGGGTTAAGGATTCTTACTTACCCTTTACTTGCGGGTCATAAGTAGCCATTTCATAGACTGATCTCTCCTGTTAAGTGTGCAGCATTTTAGCATGTGCTATATTGTATATTAATAATGAAATCAGAAGAAGTAAATTGTAGTTCTGTGTCTTGTGGGATTTGAACTAGATGATCTTTAAGATCCCTTCCAACCCAAACCATTCTATGATCTCTTAAATGCACATTCAGTCCAGCAGGTGGCTTCCTCCAACCAAAGGATTTGCAGCCCTTGCTCAGCAGAGACAGATGAAGCTGCATTTGCACTAGCCACAATTATGCCACTGAAGTAAGGGAAGAAATTTCTTCTGTGAGAGAGAAAAAAATCAAAATTAATTGCTGCAAATCTTATCTTGGAGGTTGGGCAACAGCATTTCAACAATAGCTAAGTTGTTTGTTTAAGGTTTAAATTTATATTTAGACTTCAATATGCATGATTGCTTTAAAAATTAATTTTAATTCTCCAAGAGTACAAAGCAGGGAGCCAAAATCAGCTACACTATATTTTTAAGCATTGTAAAAGTGAACTTCTGTATGGACAGTCATCTAATTTACTCCTAAAAAAATTATGACTGCAAATGTGGTTTGGGGGATTTTTTAGTCTTAAAACATAACCTGTAAGTGGAACTAAAAATGAGTGAGGCCATGTCTAGTAACTTCTTCCCTCCTTGTAACTGCCCCCAGCTGTGGATCGCTCCGTTTCATCCAGCCTTGCAGATGCAAGAGATGCCTTAGTCAATGCCGTGGTGGACTCCTTGGCAGCATACATGTCAACTGCCTCAAATCTGCAGCAGTCCATGCTGATAGCACCAAATTCCCTCAAGCTCTTCCCACTCTATGTTTTGGCTCTTCTCAAACAGGTGTGTATGATCTAGTGGATTACTGTTTGATGTTTAGTTCATTGTTCCATTTGAGGAATTCTTCAGTTCTAGGTCAAGCAATGTCTGCACTTCTCTAAAGTTATGGAATTTGGATTACCATTCTTATGCTGACAGGACTTTATTGTAGAAGATAACTATAGTAGCTTATTTTAATGTTAATATATGAACCATTTATTAGTTTACTTGATTTTGAATTTATGTTTTGTCTTATATTGCTTTGCAATGAAAATAAATATCTAATTTACAATTAGCATTTCTCAGATTTTGGCAGCTCATTAGTGTAGCCCATAAAGGTTGTTGGAAACTGCTTATTAGTACATCTTCATTTTTGTTTTATGAAGGGGAAAAATAGTCTTTTCCAAGACATATTTTTTGTTCTTCAAAGTTCCAAGACGAAAAATGAGTTTCCATGGAGATCCAGTAGAATTTATTATAGAAACTTGGGTGATGTAGTTGAAAGTTCACATAGAAGTAGTTACTACTTTTTTAAATTATTTTTTTTAATGATACCTTTGTTTGGCTCACTCAACATCATACTTAAAAGAGAAAGCTTCCTGGAGGGTTTTGTTATGAATAAATCTCATTGCTTAAAGGTTTTCATGTCTGACATTCTTGTTTCTCTTATAATGAATAAACCTGTATATAAGTCTTGTAAGAGATCTAAGCATAATAACTTATTTTCCTTGGCTTAGTGATTACTTCAACCTCTAATGTAGTGATTATGATTTTTTTGATACTTGCATAACAAATGCAGTTAGTGGTGAGGAAAAGGCATACCACTGATCATCGAGATTTGTGTAAAAGACAGCAATAAGTGTGGCTGGGAAAAGTGGTTTAGGTTTTTTATTATCTTTATTAACAATAATAAAACCTGGGATATAGAGAAAACAAAACTAAAATGCTTGTGGCAGCCAAGAAGGAGTGATGTCCTTAGCTTTGTTGTAGAAGTGAATATGAACTTTGATTGTAGGAATGTTCTCCATTGAGCTAGAGTATGATGTTTCCTTTATTGTGTTGCTTCTCACAGCAATTGCATACCAGTTGCTTCTACAGAAGATCAGAAAATTTCAGTAGGAGAGAGTTAAAAAATAAATTTTATCCTATGAGATTCTAGTTTCTCCTATAAAACATGAAAGTATGTTTCCCTTCCAAAGCTTTTCCTTAACATTGAATTCTTACTACTGTAAATTCTGAGTTAATCTTGTGCCCGTATGTACCTTGCCTGAGCTCTGCTTGTCTTGTATCTTTCCTGTGATAGCTTGCATTGTTGAGTTTCACAGGCCAGTGTCACTTGTCAGGAGTAAAAATGAGAAATGCTGACCCAGTTGCATGCAAATTTTAGACAAACCGAGGGAGAAATTTATTCTCCTTCATCAGTAAGGAGAGACTGGATTATGTTTTAAACATTTTACTCAAGCTCTATGGTTAAGATTCTACCAGTAATATACATTTCCTTACAAAAGCTTTCCCACCTTTACTTGACACTTTGAAAAGTCTGAAATGCACTCTTAAAAGTGACATAAAATACAGGATTTGTTTGAGTAGTAATGTTCTCTTGCAGAAAGCCTTCAGAACAGGAACAAGTACACGCTTGGATGATCGTGTCTATGCAATGTGCCAGATGAAGAGCCAGCCTCTTGTTCATTTGATGAAGATGATACATCCCAACTTGTACAGAATAGACAAGTTGACTGATGAGGTAATGTATGAAGCCTGGTTATAACATTTTCTAGTTTTAGTGGTCCATTAAATGTGGTGTTGTGCTGCAGTAACTTTATGTTGTTATTGTAACACAAACTGAGCATTCCCCTAAGTTATAAAAAGCCAAGAAAAACATAATTTTCAAATTTTGAGTTGCAAGTACAGTAGTGTGGTATGAGCAGAACTGTGGTTTTACTTCATCTTGTTTCAGTGACCACATTAACTCCATAATTTTTTATTGCAAACATCTTTGGAGTGTTTTTATTATTTAGAACTGTCTGTGGTAAATGGGTGTAGTAGATCTGATGGATGATTCAAGGTTTTATATACAGAAATCAGATACAGTTGCCCACAATAATAACCTTTCACTGGTTTCTCAGACTGAAGTGGATAAAACTGGATTGTGCTTCTAGATGGTTGTGATCAGACTGACAGTACAAAACCGTGTTTTATTATTTCCTCTTCTGCAGACATAGCCTAGGAAATGGATGCATTTTTTTAATATTAAGAAGCAAGATGGGATTTTAATTAACTTAGTTATAATGGCAAAAATCAGGGGTTTTATAAGTAAGATTTTATGAGGTTTTTTAGTCGCTGGTTTTGGAAAAGTGTATGTAGGAGTTTGTTTCTAAGTAGTGCAAGATTATATGGTAAACTGAATAGTTTCTCTGGTAAGGATATTGCATTGTTCAGCACAACCTTTGAGCTATTTGTAGTCCTAAAGTTTCTTTTAAGATATTTCGTAAACTCAAATAGATGAGTCTAAACTCAATGTTCTTCAGTGGACTTACTCTTTTTATACTCCACTCCTACCAGTCTTTGAGTCCAACTGGCCTTGTGGAGTTCTTTTTGTGGCACTTAAATTGGAACGCTGTGTTCAGCGTGCTTGTGCTGTAATGAATTAGCAGTCTTTAGGAGATCCAGTTTTATCAGCAAAGACTTTCAGATCAGTTATTTTGAGTACAATAATACAAAAACAGGGCTTATTTTACCTTCTGAAATTAATGGACAAACCAGATTTTTAATCATAACAGAATGTTAATCTGCCTTTTTTAGTGCTACTTCAGTTTAAAGTATATGTGACAAAGGCTATTCTTCAATGTCTTATTTATTTTAAAAATTATGTGATCTATTACAAAATTCCTTTTAAGTGTTTTTGCTGGTTTTCTTTGCTCTTAACACTTGATTCTTGAAAGTATTGAGTAAAGCATGGAATTCCTCAAATGGAATTCAGTAGCTTGATTTTCATAACTATGTCTAAATCTGAAAAACTACTATGGCATTATCATTGATTTTTTAAAATAATCTTTTACTACATGAGCATGTGCTTAGTTGGTAGACTATTTTTTCTCCATATTATTTACACAATGCTTCGGAGATTCTTGAGGTATCTGGTCTGCTTTTGTATTGGAGGAGGAAGCAGCTTTAATCTGAAAATACCCAGGGGTTGCATTCATTTTTGTATTATTATTATTTTTATTGGTTGTGTTTGTTTTATTATTGGGGAGGAAGGCAGGGTATTTTTTAATAATGTTAGTGCAAACAGCCAGATTCTTTAATGAGATCAGTCACAGGGCTCTGTGGACAAACCCAAGGATCACTTCAGGCAGGATGTTAACTCAGAAGACCTCCTGCCAATTGAATGCAATAATATACTGAACCCTTCCTTATAGGAAGTAGAATTTGATGTTTTTCTGCTGCTGCAACACTTCTAGTGAAATTGAATGCAATGGAAAAGAAACAGAGGTTGTTTGTAGAAAACCTAAGTGTCAACTGTAGTAATTCTTCTGAAATGTTGACATCTGTAGCATCAAAAATGTTACATAAGCAGCTTAAATTAACTTCCTTATTATGTTTTAGGCATTAAAGTAACCTTTAGAATAAGTAACATTCTAGAACTGTTTGATGTAAATAAACAGTTTAAGCTTAACATAGTATTTTGTTATATGAGAATCCTCAGAATTTTACTAGAGATTATGAGTATTCTTCCTGTTTTGTTTTGCCTTTAAAGGTAAAATGCTGGTGTTACTGAGTGTTGGGTTTTTGTTACAGAGCACAATACATGTAAATGACAGAGTTGTTCCTCAGCCACCTCTTCAGAAGTTGTCTGCAGAGAAGCTGACAAGAGAAGGGGCTTTTCTTATGGATTGTGGTTCAGTAAGTTAAAATTTTACACATTCTTTTTTTTTAATTCCCTAAGGGGAAGACAAAACCCAAACCTAGTGCCTGCTATGTTATTAAAACCAGTCAGCTTTCAGCAATAACAGTGTTGTGAATCAGCATTCCAGGTGACCTGACATTAATCTGTGTTCCAGTGGTTTATATTTTGATCTGAGAATCTGAGAATTATAGAGGTTGATTTTTTTCATCCAAGACTGGTCAAAATATACCAAGAGTTCGCATCAAGGTGTTTTTTATGGAATTAATGTATTTTTATTTTCCAGTGAAAATAAAATTCTTTTAATTCTGTTTTGGCTTTTAATGGCTGTTAAATTGGGTATACTAGAGGATTTAACAAAACACTTGATGCAGAAACGTTCTCAGTTACGCAGAAAGAGTGGGTTTATGATTTGTGGCATGTATTATGTAAGAGTTGCAAGTGAGAGGGAATTGGAGAGTGAACAAAATCTGTAGATACAGTTCAAGGTATTTGTAGAAGTTGTACTAAAACACACTCAATTGGATAAAGCGTTATGCTTCTCCAATGGCAGTCTAGAACGTGCTTTTAACCTTGAATCACTTCAGGGCTGAGTTTGAATGTAAAACTAGCTTTTGTCTCCAGATCTCTGAAATAATTACTACAGTAGGCTTTGATAATTGGTGCTTTACTACAGCTTGTTTAGATTGGGAGACCGGTGTGCAGTAACCAAGAGTGGTATGACTTCAAATAATTTGAGGGGTTTCATTTAAGGAGGTAACATGGGAAGTAACTGCATTAACTGTTCTGTTATAAATGTGTCCTCTAATCTAATTCTTTCAGTATTTGAATTCTACCTATTTTTTTTAATATGTAATGACCTTACTCCAAGTGTTACCAATGTACTGATTATTTACACACTTATGAATATAGACATGTATGTATGAATTGCAAGTGGAACACTCAAGTGATTCATTTGCATGGAAGTTACTATTCTGATATTATTCCTGTTGCATCACCACTTGCCTGTTTCTCCAAAATGTAGGCAGAGTGTTTTCTAAAACTGATTCCAACATCTTACAGACTTTTTACCTTTGGATTGGAAAAAACTGTGACAACAATTTCATAAAAGATGTCCTTGGATACCCGAACTATGCATCAGTGCCACAAAAAATGGTAGGCATTTTAATGAGCTAAGCTGTATTCTGCTTACACTTGGAATGTGCAATTAATCTATTTATTTCTGCATTTTCAGTTTTTTAATTATTTAACTATCAGTTAGTTTGGAGTTTTTTGCTACTTAGGTGCCTTCTAACCTTTTATCAGCTTTATAGGAGCCAGATAGGAATTGTCAGATATTTTCAAGGCAAGAATGTAAACATGTAAATTTCATCATTCATGAAATGCCAAACAGTTGCTCTGTAACATAACTGCTTTTATTATTTTATTGGAAGTAATTCTTGCAGTCACAAGAATAGGAAGTAATTTCACAAGATGAATACCAAAATTATCGATTCAGATGTGTTAATGATTAGGATTAAAGTTACTTCTTCGATAACATAGTTTTCAGAAGCCTTGTGTTCTCTGAACCTGGTGTAAGATACCAAATCTGTGGTATGACACAATAGGCCTGTAAGTAACAGGAAGAGTTAGGTTTTGCTCAGCTTCCAAGCCTTGACACAACGTTAAAAAGAGAAACGTTCAGCCATTAGAACATCAGAGACCCTTGGATGTGTGTTTTGGTGGAGGTGTTTTTATGTTATAACCTGTACCTATAGTCTAGTGCATGAAACAAAGCAGCAATTAAAGAGAAGTCTCCTCCCCAGTGAGTAGTGATTCCGTAATATCAACAATTGGCAGGTAAGGATGGAGCCTTTTAAGACACTCTAGAAAATTCATTTGGTTATATCCAAATAGTACCAAAAAAAATGTTAGCATAAAAACACATAGGTAGATATTTTCTGCTTACAGTTGCATAGTATCAAGGAGGAAAGTAACAAGAACAGGTTAAGGGTGGTAAGTTATAAGACTACTCTAAAACTGGACTGCTTGTTCAGAGTTTTGTATTTTGCATGTATTATCAATTAGCAATTTAGTACTGTCCCTGTGACCAGCTGGTGGTATTAGTTAATAGAGTTTCCAGGAAGAACTTAGATAAATGAAGGATGATAATTTTTTTCTAATGGTTATATAGCACCTCTTATAATGAAAATGAAACAAAAACTTACATAAAGTTATCTTTTCTTTTAAATTGTGCCCTCTTCTACAAAAGCAGTAGAACTACTTTAACTGAAATGAATTTCTTTATGTCACCTTAATTGTCTTAAAGCATCATATTGGCTGAAGAGGTGGTATATTTAGCTCAGTGAATTGCTCAACTCTTTTTAGTTCTATTTTTTCAGCTTATTCCCTAACCAAACAGCCCAGTAGCATCTTTCCATTGATTACATAAAATTCAGATTTTATTTCTTGTTTCTTCAGTGATGCAAAATGCAACATGTAGAAAGTTGATTGACAGAAGAAGATACAGGCAAGAAGACTGCAAAAGCAGCATTTTTAAAAGATGACCTTGCTGTCTAAAATCTTTTGCACTTAAAACACAGTTTAAGTTAAAGATGTACTCCTTCCTAGATAGCAGTGTACCACAGAATATTATGAAGTATTGTCCTTCAAGCTGAAGGAAAACATCTGTGTATGTAAATCCATGGTTGGTAATTTCTTAACAGAAATTGTGGCTTGAGTTATGTTACGACTTTCAGGATCTGGTTTTTCAAATAGTTTCAATGATAAAAGGTGATGGTTTCTTTCAATTATCTTCAACCAGACACAGCTTCCTGAGGTGGATGCACCATCTTCAGAAAGGACACGATCTTTTATATCGTGGCTTAGAGACAGTAGACCTTTAAGTCCAGTTCTTCAAGTAATAAAGTAAGTTTTGCTGTCATGTACTAAGTTGTTACTAGCAACTTGTATTTACAACTGCTAATTAAGACTGATGAGAAGTGAGTGTATCTGTCGTGGAAGAAACTGAGTAACATCACCTTCCCATCTGATACAGTGCTGTTTATAAAACTGTCTAGGGACAAGGGTTGTCTTTGAATCTAGTGCAAATTCAGTAGCTCATAGTTTTATTGGTAGAAATCAGTTGCATATTTTTATATTAGGAATATACTAAACCACAATGGATGTCTTTATGATCAATGGTGTTAACCAGGTTAGTTTCTGGTATAGCTTTTATAATTTTATTGTATGTGTATAAAAAAGATTCAAATAAAGTTAGTGATTTGTAGATGGTTTAATAATTGTATGTATTTGTTAGTGAGGTTTACAGGACAGCAGCTGATCCATGATAGATGAGCCAAGTTCTGAAGCCTTTTCAAGTTATGTCTTGCTTAAGGAGGTTTAAATTCTATAAAATTGTTATACTTGAGATTACATTTCACCTGTAGAGTGTTCATTTTACTGAGCTGGACAGGAGACCACTTTTTAAGAGAGTATGATGACCTGCTCAGAGAAATGATACTGAGATGTAAGACTGAAGGTCTTGAGCTGTTGGCATTGTGGCTGCTGCTTGAGTTGCAAGAATTTCTGAGAGACAGGAATAAATAGGAGAGCTCTGCTGCATGCTGCACAACACTGAAACAGATGACTGTGTCCCAGCAAATTTTTATGGGGGCAATAATTTTGGATTTTAGGTCTTTGACATGTTTACCTTCTCTATTCTTTTGCTAAGTAAGTAAGAAAATCTGGGGAGGAGATTGAGGTTGAGATTACATGTAAGTAGAGATGTAATTTTTGTGTTTTTTCATTGCCAGCAGCATATTTGTTAGCTTCAAAAACAGAACAATTTCTACATTTCCTTTTTTGTGTTTCTGCAATATAATTTAAGTGCTGTATTTCACCTGCTTTTCTATTATTTTATATACTTAAAAAGATGCTGTTGTTCAATAGCATATTACAAACTTCAATTTTTTTTCTAGACTTTGAATTATTTGCAATTGTAATATCTTGGGTCTGAATTTGTATTTCAAATGACAGTAAGCAGTTTATTAGAACGTATTCCTCTGATTGAATTTGCAGTGGATTTTTTTGCTCAAAATTTGATTTTGCTTAATACCTTCCTTCTTTTTCCAGAGATGAGAACCCTGCCAAAACAGATTTTTTTCAGCATTTAATTGAGGATCGGACAGAAGCAGCTTTCTCTTATTATGAATTCCTACTTAATATTCAACAGCAGATTTGTAAGTGACCAAGGAATAGGTAGAGGAAAAAATCTGACTTCAGACAGAAGCATGGGCCAAGAGAAGCATATGGGAAGTTACAGAAGTGGATGCTTGTTCTTCACAATATACAGAGACCAACACTGTTTTGGAAGCTTTACAGCTAAAGGAGTATACATTTCCAAAAGAATTTTGCAGATTTCCTTCAGTCTAAAAGTGCTACGAGTGATGAAGCTGTTTCACTAGTAAACTTAAAAATTGGTTTGTACACGTTTCCAGTTGTGCAGCGGTATGGTGCTCTGTTTATTGCAAGCTGATGAATTTATGTAGCTATGTGGGATGATATTTCTTAACAAAATGTACAATTAGGTAAAGCCTTTTTTCTTATATTTGTTATAGTAGCCCTTCCAGATCCAAATCCTTAACAGAGATGTCAAAGGGCAGTGATGTATGTTGGTTGTTTATATGAATTTCTTTTTAAAAGGAATGGTTCATACTTGCTAAAGACTTCGGCAAATTCCCTGTGAAAGTTGTAGAGTTTCAGTAAAGTAAATCAATTGTAGAAATAAAATATATAATGTACATAGGCATTACATTTGTAAAGAAAATGTAAAAAATGTAACTAAAAAAAGACCTAGCTCATTGTGCAGAATTGTTGAGTGCTTGATGATGATGAATTGTTTTGTCCCAGGCTAGACAATGAAGTTGACTATTAAAACATGATAAAAAAGTATCAATGTAGAGGGAATACAGCTGCTGCTTCTGTTAATTTTAGGTGAATTTATTTATGATTGGCTTACTACTTAAAATATTTTGCTTTATTATGTGGTTTTATATTTATGCAACTACAATTATTTTCCAGCTAAACTCTTACTAAACTGAATATGGAAGAAAACATGTTTACCACCTTATTTCACAGACCTGTGGAAGGGAGGAGAAAACACCACGTAATCTGAAATGAGTTTTGATACAGAGTTCCTAATCCCTTCTTATGTATTATCCTAAAGAAGGCATATCTGTTAACCTTGTTTTGCATTTTGTAACTGCTGTAGTCTTGGTCCAGGTTTCTGTAACTTGTGTTGTCTGTCATTTACAGTAAGCGTGGGTAATCACTCACACTTGAAGATTTGAATTCTGCTGTGATCTAAAGAAAAACAAGAAGGGATGTAAAAGATAATTACATCAGTGAAAGTAAAGGCTTTGAAATGACAGAATTCAAAATGTAATCACACTTGCATATTTCAGAAACTTTGATCTTACTAATGGTAACTCAAGGGTTTGGGCTTTTTGATAGATTTATGACAGATTTTTTCGGTTTGGTTAAGTAGGGATGGTTTGCTTTGGCCTTTTTTCTTAGAGAAACATTAGAATTAATTCATAAAGCACAAATCAATCACACTTAATTTCCTGAACTTTGTTTATCTGTTTGGTTTAATGAAATGTGACTACAGTGGAATAATTAGGTACAAAAAAGTAAATTATTATTATTATGATTATGCATTTTAATGCAGCCTTGAAAATGCTAACATTGTATTTTAACTGCTAGAGCCCCTGAATGAAATAGTCAAGGAAAAAATGTACTAGCTATGGTTTGCAAATGCTTTAAAAGCTGCAACAGTTAAATTGCGCAAGTAGTGTTACTCTGCATGTTAGCACAAACACATTGTTTGGAGAAGAGACCTTATATTTGTGTGTTGTCCTTAATTAAATGTGTTTAAGTTACCCAAAGAATTACATAACAGAAACTTTCCATTTAGTAAATTAATTTATCATGTAATAAACATCTGAGGCAATGCTGAATGTTGTCCTGAAATTAGACCTTCAGGATTTCAGTGATTGTTTGTAAAGTAATGTGAATTGAGTGAAAACTAAGTGCTGCTGAAGAGTGGGGCATCTTAAAAATCATTTGTATTTGCAAATATGGGAAGAGCATGTTAACATTTCAAATGCTCCATGAAGATGCTTTTGATTTGTGAGTTTGGTATTGATATCTGGGAACATATTATGCCATGATTAATTGCAACATCATCTTTAAAATCATTTCTTAAAGCTTTATTCTTCTAGTATAGTTTTTATATATAAAAATTATGAAAAGTACATCTTTGGAGTTATTTGTTCAGTAAAATTATTACACAGCACAGAGAATATAGGGGTTTTTTTATTAATTACAGAGCATCTCCATTCTGATTGACCTGTGGTTTAAATTATAAAAAGACAGTCTCATGGAAATATCTTGAATTTGAAACATCTCAGGATTCAGGGTACTGATTTTAGTCTTTTGATCAGTAGAGTATCTATAGGCAGGGCAAGAGTATCTCTCTGAGAAAGACCTGGGTGTCCTCATGGAGAACAAACTGTCCATGAGCCAGCAGTGTGTCCTTGTGGCCAAGAAGGCCACTGGCATCCTGGGGTGCATTAGGAAGAGCACTGCCACAGGCTGAGGGAGGTGATCCTGCCCTCTGCTGAGCCCGGGTGAGGCACATCTGGAGTGCTGTGTCCAGCTCTGGGCTCCTCAACACAAGAGGGACAGGGAGCTCCTGGAGTGGGTCCAGCAGAGGCCACAAGGGCCATGAGGGGGTTGCAGCATCTCTTACAAGGAAAGGCTGAGGGAGCTGGGTCTGTTCAGCCTCAAGGAGACAACAGAGAGGGGACCTCAGTGTTTATAAGCATCTGGAGGGAGGGTGTGAAGGGGAGGGAGCCAGGCCCTGCTCAGTGATGCCAAGCAGTAGGACACAAAGCAACAGGCAGAAACCAATCCACAGGAAGTTCCACCTGAACATGAGGAAGAACTTTTTTACTGTGCAGGTGACTGAGCACTGGAACAAATTCCCCAGAGAGGCTGTGGAGTCTCCCTCACTGGGAGGTTGGACCAGATGAGCCCTGATCCCTTCCAACTCCGAGCATTCTACGATTCTGTGATCTAAAAGACAGTTTATCTTACAATGGCTTGCATCACACTACTGTAGCAGAACATACAGATTGGAGATTAATCCCACCAAGGGAAGTAGTGCAAAACTCAGCAAAACTTATTGCCTACTTAAGTAAGGTTTGGGAGAAAAGATAAAAGATGTACTTTTGTATCTGCTTAAATAAAGTGCTGAACTGTCCAGAGCAGCTCTTAAGCCATTCTATTTGATTGAACTTTTCCCTAAGTGTCTTCCACACTGCATAATATAAATCATGTGTGTTTCATTAGAAATTTAAGATTTCCCAGAGAAGACGTTTCCAAGCCCCGGCCAAATAAGTCTTTGGGTGATTAGTTCAAATGTTGAGTATTTTAAATACTGACAGTGAGGATCCCTTTCATGTCTTTGTTCTACCTGCAACATCTTGTACCTCTTCTACCAAGGAAGAAGTATGGAAGTTCTTGTGGGAAAAATTAGAGCCAATGAAGCTCTTGCAATGGTAGGACACATGCTGCAGCTCCCTGAGAAGTGTTACTGAACTCAATTCTTTATTTTGTTCTTAAGCTTATTAGAAATAAACCTATTTATTAATCTTGGTGTAGAGCTTCTCATGGCAGTGAAGGAAAGATGAGTAGGTAATTTTGTTTTGTCTTGGCTTTCTGTAAACTTTGTCCAACATTGAAAAGATTGTTTTGTCATGGCTGGTGTTTGTAAAAAGCCAAAATCAGTTGTTAGTAATCCTGAGAGTCAAGAGCTCTTCAGAAATTTTAAATGCTGAGTCAAGATTTTTCACACCAAGTAGATTTTAAGAAAGCAAAAGAAGCTGCCTAATTAGGAGTACCAGTCACGTACAGGATTTTAGTCCATGCACACTTGTGGCAGAACTGGAAGTATTTCACAACCTATTAATGGTTGGGTTGGTTTTTTGGTTTTTTTTTGTTTGTTTGTTTGTTTTGTTTTGTTTTTGTCTTTTTTTTTTTTTTTTTTTTGAAAAGGAGAAAGGATTAAAATTTCATTTTCTTACACCTGATTACCTTTATGATTTTCTGGTTTATATTTATTTAAAACTATGTTTGAGGCTTTGATTTTTTTTTTCAGATGTTAAGGGAACCCTACCCTAGAGACATCATCAAATACTTATCTCCAATCACACCCTTAAACATGCTACCATTAAAAGAAAAGATTCAATTTTACAAAGGTCAGGAGTGTTGGAAGGAAGTACTGTTGGGTTAGCAGGCAGTATAATACTTCTTTTATTTATGTGAGTATAAAATCTCCACAAGACACTGAGGCCTTGGGGGATTACTGAGCAAAGTGTTTATTGGCATAAGAATCCTCAAGTATGAGAAAGAGTTGGTGATGATTAGCCATCTTGGTAATCTGCTAACCATGGGAAATGTTATTCTCATATTGTTTGAAAATATGTTTTAAAAATTAAAAAGTTATTTCATGTTAGATTGTCATTTGGGTGGGGAAAGTAATACTTAGGAAAATACTTCCTTCTGTTAATAACTTCTATAGATAGAATGCTTTCAAAAAGTTCTGCAGGCTTGAAGTCTCAGCCTCTATGAATACAAAGTACTACTAAAAATTACCTGATGACCTAATGGTGAAGGGAAAAAAAGGAATAGAATATGTAGTAGTCATCTCTAGCTAAGGGATTCTTTCTGCTCTTTTCTTTTTGGCAACAGAATATGATGCCTTCATTATCTGAAGTAGAGCTTAGGAGAGGCCAGAAGTAAAACTGGGATCACTGGTATATGTGCAGATGTCCTCATTCAGCTTACTGAGCACGTGCAGAGCTCTTGAAAGATTGGTACTTTTCTATCCATCATGTTTAGGCATTTCTTACAATCTGGCTGTATTTCACAGTGCCTTTTATGTTCATTCAAAATAAAAAGCCATTTGAGTTTGCAGGTTTTCCCTTTTCCCTCATCCAAGCTGTTATTTGGAATTACCAAAATCTTGTTCGTAAAAGCATCATTTATTCTTGGAGAGCAACCATGAGATCTTTCAGCCTTCAAACCATGTTGTGAAATTTTTAAGTTCCTGGAAGAAGAGTGGAAACTGCCTGTGCAACGTGGACTCTAGCATCTCCAGGTGTGCGGCTGGATCAGTTCTGCAGGAGAAACACAGCCTTGGGAAAAGCAGTGCATGAGGAGTCTGCCAGCTGCTCCAGCACTGTCAGGCTGCAGCTGGATCATCAAGCAGCGCTGCCCGTCCACCTGTTCCAGCATCCTGATCCTGTCTCCTTTAATAGTGACTGGTATCCGATGGTCGCGGTGAAACATGAGAAATCTCTCGTGTAAATTGTCCTACCCTGAGATGCAGCTCTACCTTACATATTTAGAGATCGGCTGGAAATATAAAACCCTGTCAGCATTTTTGCTTATCGGAGTAATTGGGTATTGTTGACCTTAGACTGAGCAATTTCTTCTAATGGATTGTTTTGCAATATAATTACTTGTGGAGAGAAGTGTATTTTTTCCTTCTTTCTGAAAAAATCCAAATGTTCTGTAGCTTCCTGAACTGGGGATAACAGGATTTGTTGCCTTTGGGAGTCACTGCCTTCTAACAGTGCAACTGCTCTTGTGCGTTTTCTGGGGATCACATTCATTTTGATAGATCACAGTGACTGAATTGTGAGTGAATGTCTGTGTGACCTAAGGTCTAAGCTGCTGCAGGTTTCCATTCCAGAGCTCAGAAGATGAGCACAAGTAGGGTCTTATTTAGTCCCCTTGAGCCATCAAGTGTACAGTTGTGGAGGGTTTTGATTACGGTGGCACTTTCACCTCTACATGATCCCATTTTCTAAGATCCTTTTCTCATCATAAGGAAAGGTTTTGTTTTGTGCAGCATTGCTTTGGAGGAATATCATCAAGGGTGGAGAAAGCAAAAGAATACAACAAAGCTTCCTGATACCTTTCCCTGATGGAGTGTGAGGGTCTGATGTGCTTCGGTAGTTTGTACTGAACATAAAACCTGTGTTTATTGGGCATGGAGGTGATACCAAACAAATGACTGAACAGGAAAATGTGAAGCCTTGTTAATTGTTCTGCTGCTGTAAACAAAACTCTTACATAAACTGACTAACTTACAAGAGCGTCTTCCTTTGCTTTGCTGTTCATTCCTGTGTTCATACCTGAATGCGTTTATTTCACTGAAACCCAGGAGCAGCCATAGTCCCGTTCCTCAAAAAAAGTAATACTCAGTGACAGAGGAGTCAGGTGTTCTGGTAAGAGGCATTAATGGATATTTTAAATATTTTTTTATTAGAAAACTTGTTTCCATTACAAGAAGAAGAACGAGGCGGAGGAGGGGTGCCAGCACCTGTGGCGGTGGGTTGGGCACGGCGGGGCGAAAGCGGCTCCCGGCCGGGCAGGGCGCATCGCCGCCGCCGGGGACCGCCCGAGCCGCGGGACGGAGGGAGCGGCACAGCCCGGCCCGGCCCCTCCGGCGGCGGGCGGGAAGGGGCCGAGGGAAGGCGCACAGACCGCCCCGGCCGCCGGCGGAGCCGCCCTCCCTGCGCTCGGGCGCGCCCACGCGCAGCGCGGCAGCGGCGCTGCCCGGCCCGAGGCTCAGGCGGCGGGGGCCGGACCCCGCCGGGCAGGAGGAGGCGGAGGTGCAGGACCATGCTCGCCGGGCTGGGGCGGGCGCTGCGCAGCGGCAGGCGGCGGCTCCCGGTGCTGCTGGGCAGGCGGGGTGGCTGCCCGCCGCCCTCGGCGCCTCAGGTAAGAAGACCGGGAGCGGGCGAGGATCCCCGCGGGACGGCGGCGGGAAGAGGCGGAATTACCCCTCACGGCTGCTGGCGCCTCGCCCTCCTGTGCTCGGGGTGCGGCGGGGGCGCGGGGGGCAGAGCCTGGGGCAGGTGTCACCCTGCGGGCCGGGCCCCACAGGCTGCGGGTGCCGCGCTCCCCGCTCGGCCGGGCGGGGCGGCCGTGCCCGCGGAGCGCGGTGAGTCACGGGCGGGCCGGGGGCTGTGCCCCGGCTGACTCACGGGCTGCGCTGTCAGCAGCCAGCACTACAACCAGAGTGCGGAAAAAAGTTTCGCTCGCGGGCTGCCGTGGTGCTCCTGCTGCCCTGTACGTGAAGTGCTGAAGTCCACCTTTCTCTGAGCTTCTCCACGCTTTCAGAAGTCCCAGAGATTCTGTGATTAGGAACAATAAAGGCAAACGTGAACGCACAATGAATTTAAAGATTTGCTGGCGCTTAGGACAGTGTGATATTAAGAGTCCTGAGAGACTCCTAATTTATGGAAGAGGAGGCAGTTTAATCCTTTTTTAATGTTCTTAGCAATAGAGATATGCCACGTGTATGCTTGGAAATATTGCTGTGATGGAACATGACAAAACCCCATCCCTGCGTCGGGGCCCCTCCCATAGCAAGGAAGTTGCTGGGGTGTGTGGTGACATCCCAGAAGGAAGTCCAGGGCGGTCTGGTGCTTGTTACTGAGCAGCTTCCACAACCCATGTCTCCAAATCTGCAGCAGTGGGTGGAATTGAGTTGTATGAAATGAACTTTCTACTTTTTCCCCAATATTTTTTTCTCAAACTATTCAAAAAGCCTATTACAAAATTCCATTGCATTAATTTGCCTTACATCCCTTAATGCGAATAGCCCTTCTTTGCTTTCTATGCCTGTATATGAGGACATCTAAGAGGGAAATTTAAGATAAATATTGACTTAGCCTCCTTAATCTTCTGAGGTTTTAGTCGGGCATGCTGAAAACACTTTGCACGTTCTGAGAGGTTTACACTGCCGTTCAGCACACACTGACACTACCTATTCAGTTTGCCACCTCTAACTTCTCCAGGGTACTGCTTTGCAGACAAGCTTCGTGCTTTTCTAAGGCTCTAAATCGAGACTGAAAGCTGGCAAAGCTTTAAGAAGAGACACCAAAAATGAGAGGAGAAGGAGGAGGTGGAGGAGGAAAAGCTTTTACTTTGGCAGCACTGTCATAATAAGAAAGAGCAAAAAGATGATCGTGTCTGTTACTTTGGGGGATGGAACGACAGTCACATGCATTGGGAATTAAATTCTTGCACCAAATAGGTGAAGCAGAGAGATGTTGTAATGTTGAGGAAAAATCTAATTGGGAAAAGTGCCTAACACAAGATTTGATTTATTTAATAAGTGGACATTTTTGAAATAAATTAATATACAATACTTTTTATGGTCTCTGCAGCTTGTTTCATGCTGTGTTTGGTGATGGAAATCAGTCTGCCTATGTTCCTTTTGGGGCCTTGACTGGAGTTTCCACTCCTAAAGCTGGAGTGGTACTTCAGTGGCCACACGAGGTTGTAGGATGTGCACTTGGTCATCACGTACTGCAGGTTACTCAGATGTTGATGGGCAGGTGTGGGAATGCACAGTGTGTATGTGTACTGTGTTTTTGACTAATAAATACACAGCTGTGGGGATAAATGAGCCATTGTTGTTAATTTGCTGTAGTTTTTTTCAGGATTATGGGATTACAGCTGGGATTGCTGTCCAAAGGAGCTGTATCCTTAATTATTAGCTTCTCAGCTCTGCTTTTAAATGAGAACTCCAACTCTTCCTATAACTATGATTAGCTGCTTTGCCTTTCGGAGTGATGCTTATACAAATTCTGCATTTTGTAAAATTGAGATTTGTGTTAGGTGGGTCTTTCTGTATTTAAAGGGGTTAGTTCTTAGACAGACTCTAGCTGCCTGGGATGTCCTCGGATTGCTGCTTTGACAAGAATGTGTTAGAAATCCAGACAGCAGGCTATGTGCAAAAGAGAAAAGGACTTAGCAGCATAGGCAGTTTTTCAAACTAATTGAAGCATATTATATTGTATTCTTTAGACAGGCATTCTTATTACATATCATTTCATTACCCAAAGGCTGCAGTTCATTTTGCTGGGGTCTCAGATTTGTAATTCTGAAGTTATTTTGCACATGGTAAAACCTAAAGGCTGCCAGCTCTTTGGCTTCCTTTTCACTTGCATGTTTTAACTCCTGCAGCTCATCCTGAAAGAAATGCCCTGCTTACACTGCTCTCTGTGAGGAACATCTTCCCTCACCATATCTCAGTAGAGAATGCATTTGTTAACACTGAATCAAAACTTTAAATTGCTGGAGGTTTGGTGGTTTTGTTTTTTTTTAATTCATCAACCCTCTAAGCCAGGAAACACTGAAGGGACTGGATTTTTTTGTTTGTTTTTCCAGATGGTCCTAGTTAGTTTCTCTATAGTGCTGGATCCTACTGGTCTAAAATTGTGTTTCTTTTTACAGCCAATCATGTAAGTGAGATTTCTAGTTTAGTCTGTGCTATTGAGATCTCTACCAGCATGCCTACATTGCTTAGGATGGGTGGCAGCCATGTAAAATGAAGAAGTCTGGGTTACATGGTTTTTCTTAGCTTAGAATTGGGTTTCTTTGCAGTCACACATCCCTGTGTTTCATTAAAATTGTTTCTACCCTGTGTGAAGGTGCTGGAATAGTGACAATAGCAACAAGCTCTGCAAAAGGCAGGGCTTGCTTTGAACAAGTATTAGTGAGGGAAGTAACATGGGAAAACTTGAATTGTTTTCAAAATGTAAATTTATTTAGCATCATTAATTCAGAATGCATTCCATTTCTATGTGCAAAGTTCTCTTAAAACTGTGCTTCTGGAATGTGTTGGTAAGGGGAAGGATCGTGTGTAAGCTGGCAAGAGCAAATTGCAAAGGCTTCTGTGAAAAACATTATGGATTTATTTTCTTCCTTGATTGGGATATTGCATATGCTTGTTGCTGAGGGGAATTTTCTTCCTAGCTGCAAACTGCAGCCAGTAGGAGACTCATTGGGTTTATCTGCAGAAAGCAGGGTAGCGAGGGTTTTATTTTGGGGCGCTTTTTTTGTCAGTTCCCAGTGTCATCTGTATCTGTCAAAAATAATTTTTCCAGTGCTTTCTGCTGATAAATTTTTGACTACCCAGTTCCTCAGACTGGCTTGATTTTTTTTCTTGTCCTTCCTGTTAATTTGTATAGTAATTCTTACTGTCAAATTACCGTAATTCTCCTAGCATTACACTTATCCAGTTTGTCCTTCCGTTTTATACAGTCTTATAAGCCAAGATCCAAATGTGTCCTAATAGCCACAGGATAATTCCATGGAGGTTTTCAATTTTTGCCTCATTCTCTTTTGCTTATCATCTGCTGCTGGGATTCCTAAGATATTCTGACAAACAGCAACCCCAGGACATACCAGGCAACTACAGAGAAGCAGATTGTCATTGAGTGTCTTATGCAGCCAAATATTTCACATAAATGTGGTTTAAGTCTGTGCTTTTTATTTTCAGCTCACTCAAGTACTTTGGAAATTGATGTCTAATTGAAGCCAAGAACTGGGTGTGGTTTATGGCCGTTGGGCGTGTTTTCCCTTGTCTTTCCTCCACTTTGAAAGCTTTGCGCAACAAAAGTCAGCTTGTTGATCCGAATCTTCTTTTGTAAGCAGAAACCGCCTGCTTATACTGGCATATATCAACAAAAACATACAAACCACTGAACTGTTTGTTTGTGGAAGTACTATTCACTCTTTCAAATACTGATTTCTAAATGCCTTAGAAAAACCTATTTAGAAGACCTCTGGTGCTTCTGCTGCAAAAAAATTTCCTGTCTCGGCAAGTTCATTTTTTTGACTTTGCTACTGTGTCTGTGCCAGAATAACAGAGTGGCATTGGGAATGGCTGCTAGTCATTTGCTGTTGTCTCCTCTCATCTGGCAGATGGGAGATGGCTCTGTTTTCCCTGATAAATGCACTTTTGGGGATAGATGTGATATATAGCACAGAAATTGTTCTCTCTTTGTACTTCTGCACATACTCCCATGAACTATTTTTCTGTGTCTTCTGTCTCCAGGACAGATGCTGTAGTAAATTAATGGGCTGTGAGACAGTCTTGTATATCCACATACAATTACCTGCAAGACACTCATTCCCCTAGAGGTTTGGGAAGTTTCTAATAACCAGCCACACTTAGGGTTTGCAACACACATCAACAATCAGAGTTCGAATCCTTGGCATTGTTTTCCAGTGGGGAAATTGACAGAAAAGCAGCTGATGGAGATGTGTAGATCAAATCAGCTTTTCTCGCATGGTGTGTTGCTTTTTACCTACTCTGAGTGTCAGCAGATGCGTGTCTTTGGTGGTTGTGTGAATATGGCAGCTCCTAAGGAAAGGAAATGAAAACCAACTCCTGCAAGGCTGGAAAGGGTGCAGTCACTCTCTTCAGCATCACAAGCCAAAGAAAGTTAGAGCTTTTGTGTACTAAGTCAAAGCTGTGTGGTACTGCAGGAAATGTAAAGAAAACTGGAATGCTGGTCTAACATTATTGTCCATAGCAAAATCTGTGTAATTTTTAAACTGATTTATTTTAATTTTTAAAGAGTTTTCTCATATGTGATATAGGAATAATAGACTGTGCTTCCCAAAGTTTGGGAAGTACATTACTCCAAATATATGCAACAGGTTTATTGTAAAGGAAAATCAAAAAATGATATAGCTTCCTGTTCATAATGACTTTTTAATATATATAATTTAGAATGGGGATAGAAATAGTCATAAGGTGATACCTGTATTGGATGCTCCATGATTAATAAAATAGATGACAGAAAATGATGCTGTGATTTCATTTGCAGTGGATGGTGTGATCATAGAAGCAATGCTGTAAGGTTTTTGTTGCTCATGAATTGAAGCTAAATCTGGCACTGTTCCTTTTAGCACTCTTAGCAAGTGTGCTAAAAGACTTCACTCACAGTCCTTATACCTGCAAAAAAAGTAATACTAAACCTTTAGAAGATGTCTGAGAGAATTGCTTTGCAAGTGTCTTAGATGCTCTGAAGATTTACCACAAATCACTGAAGTGCTGAGCACTTAAGGCTATTGACAAACCTTGTTTTAAGAATATGAGTTTCCCCCGATTTTTTTTCTTTTTACATTTTGAGGCTTGAAAGCTTATAGGGCAAAAATGTAGACCTTATCCTAGAGTTTATAGTATCTTAATTTCCAAAGTGATAGGAGAAGAGGGAAAGGGAAATGGAGATGTTAGTTTGTTTGGATTTTGGTTTTCATGGTTTTTTTATTTGTACTGAGTGTTTCCCCTCCTGAAGTCCTTCTTACACAGATTTTTGGCATCTGAGAGGAATCAAACAGCACACCTGTTCTCAACATCTAGTTAAAACAGCAAAATTTTCATTTCCCCCTTCCCACTGAGGCAGAATGATCAGAAGGAAAATGAATGAACTAGTTGTACTTGAGTTGGGCTTGCTTTCTGTAGGATCATCTTCACCCTGAAGATATTCTTAGAAAACAGCATCAAAGGTGAATTTCTTGTTGGGTATCTCATGGTGGAAAAGTTCCTATATCCTTATGAGAAGGCAGTAAACTCTTCTGAGCCTAGAGGTGTTTCATGGCCACTTCTGTGCCTTTTTATAATACGATGTTAACTAAGTGTCTGTTAAGGGCATGTATCAGCAGCTCTTGCTCTGGGTTGGTTTCTTATCTCTTTTGCTCTTTTCCAGAGAAATTAAAGGGAGAGGCAGGTTCTCTGTGTTTCTCTCTTGTTCTCTGTCTTTCTGTCAAGATACTGAGTAATAATCTAGGTCATTAGGTTTGCAGAGGAAAGGGGTAGCTTTTTATAAGGTCACTTCTGCCATTCATATAACTACTCACTTTGTTGCTCTGAGACCTGAGGAGCCTAGCAAAAAAACAAAGTTAACTGTTTGTTCTGTGAACTTGCATAGGTAGGCTGGGAAAAGGACAATTTTCAGGCCTGCAAGTCATTTGTTGTGACATTTTCCATTCTCAGCTCATGCAGGAGTCCTGGGTCACTAGAAATACCTGCCATCCAGGCGGGGGCAAAGCAAGGGTCTATACCCTGATGATCAGGTCCATTGCTAGGGAAACAAGTCCCTCATGTTAGAATGACTCTGTGGTACAGCAGCTGAAAAAGAGAGGTTAAAATGAACATTGTTTGGCTGCCTGCCTCCTAAGGATGGTAGCTTTTGTCCATGAACTAATTCTCCTTTGTCCAAGCAGGCAGCACTGTCAGCTGTCAGCAGTCAGGGCACGGATAAACAAAAGCCTTTCTGCTTGTGTGATGAGGACTGGCAAGCACAACCTCCTCTTAGTGATCAGGAAGTACTCAGTACTCCTTCAAATGGAAATGGAAAAAATATGTTTGCCATATAAATGTGACATTTATGCCTTTAAAAAATTGCATTTATCATCATGAGCACAGGCAGTGCATCTTCAAACGGACAGAAAATCTGAGTACACAGAGAAGATATAATTTACTTTTTTCCTTCATATTTTGAACAACTTTGAAAACAGTTTTGAAGATTTGTTTTCACATTTACTATGTGGTCATTTTTGATCAAAATTACTTCACATTCCTGTCTGATGGAGTGAAATAAACTGTCTTCTTTTAAGAAATATTTTGTTTATCTCCAAAGGAGGCAGGAGCTTCAGCTTCCCAGCATGTCCCCATTGTCACCTAAAACTGAAGTAAAAAGACTGCAAATTGATTTAGAGATCACAAAAGCATCCTTAAATGTATTGTATGTTTGCCAGAGTGGAGGAAAAATTACATTACTTTTCTTTATGGCAAATCAAACTCCATGTATCATGAGAATATCACTTTGGCCAGAGTGCTGTGGTGAGGACCAGATCACAGAATGTTAAAGGTTGGAAGGTACCACAGGGGTCATCTGGTCCAACCTCCTTGCTCAAGAAGGGATGTCCTTGAGCACAGGGCACAGAATTGGATCCAGATGGTTCTTGAATATCTCCAGTGAGGGAGACTCCACAGCCTCACCGGGCAACCTATTGCAGTCCTCTACTGCAAGATGAGTGTTATCTGTACGGTGTAGTCAGTGGTTGTAGTTGAAGTGCTTATGCCATACTGTGCACGGAACAACATTCCCATGGGTTTGTTCGAGGTTTCTTTTTTCTAGGGCCTGACCTGAGCCTCTCTGCACCTTCTCATGCAAACTGTTCGTTATTTATACTCTGTACTTGCTGTTTGGACCAGCTGCTCTCGGCCTGTGACAGCACAGTTACGAGCATTTTCCATTGTGCTGTCTGTGGTAGGAAGTCTTTTGTAAAAAACCTTTATGTGTTTGCTACAAATACAAGCATAAAGGTGCCAGGCCCCTCAGGCACAGCAGCATTCACGCTTCTAGGGGTCCTTGTGGCCTCAGCTGCTCCTCAGCCAGCCCCTCTAGGCTGGAGTCCCTCAAGGGAGACATGGTCACTACAGGGTTCCTGATCCAGGGGCAAACTAAGCACAAGTGTGGGTTTGTGAAGGATGCACCAACGGGGATGGAGGGAGGGTAGGTGTAGCAGAGGTATAATCTCCAGGCTGAGCTAGGTAGAGGCTGGGAGCTGAGGTGATGATTCATCTGGGAGTGGGGCACAGTTTTGGCCAGCCTGAGGTACGTGGTTTTAACAGGTTAATTGCAGTAAAGATGGGCTAAACCGTCTAAATGTGTTTTGAGAAAGTGGCAGAGCCGGAGCATAACCACAAAGTAGCTCAGCTTTGTTTTCTACAGATACTGTCTCTGCCCTTCCCTAGATAAGAAAATAAGCTTTAATAATTATTTGCAGTACAAAAATATAAGCCAAATAGAAGCTATATATCTGTAACAAAAAGAATGCTGGGTGAGAAGCTGAAGTTAGTTGTCTTGCTGACCTGAATGCTGGACCCAAGGCTGGTGATACTGAGTCAGCTAAATGTTGGAAGTCAAGGATCTTGTTCAGTAGCTCAGGTAAATTCTTGGCACTTTTCATATGGATGAAACAGTTGGAACTTAAAGGCAGTTGCTTTTCAGTGCTGTATTGTAAGAACTGTGGATCTGATCTGCATAGCTGATGTGTTTTAGGTAGAAGGGATATTTGGAAAGAAGGAAATAGGAGTTTATCTTTGCTTCTCAGTGGATAAATTTCAATTTACTGGCCCTTCTCCTCCCTCTCACTCCAGCTTTTCAGAATTTTAAAATTCCAGATAAAACTACCAGGAAGCTGCCGGTTCCCTAAAAGACAGAATCAATTTTTAAAGTTTGGGCTGGGAGCAAGACTTCCCTCAGCTCTGTAAATACTTTTCCAGAGCAGTACGCATGCCAGTATTTTTAACTAAAAGCAGGAAGTCTCTTAAATTTGGGAAGGAAGGGAATGCAGACACAGCAAATAGTGATCTTGAACAATCACTTTTATTCTGCAGCCAAAGGGTGAGTATGTTTTTCCTGCCTTCCCATTTTCATTTGTCTGCTGGATGGCCACAGCTGTGTTGAAACAGGAAAACCAAATCAAGTCCTTGAAGCTCTTTTGTGGGGAGCTTTTGTGCTCAGTAACCAAATACAGTGTAGGGTTGAATCATGGCATCTTTGTTAGATGGGACTTTGCTTTTAGTTGAGGCATTCTCTTTTAATCTTACGTGTTGCTGGCAATATCCTGGATTCCTACTAGTGCTTTCCCAAAAACTGCTTTCAAATGAGTCCTGAACTATTAAGGCATCAGGTTTCTGGCACACCTTTTGGCAGTTTGCCTGTTGGTTTTGAAAAGATTTTTAAAGCCATAATGTATTTAATATTGCAGGGCCTAAGCCTTGCTAAAGGTGCTCCACAAAGAGGCAGGGAGGGTTGAAAATGGGAAGGTTCTTGGGGGTTTGACCTGCTGTAGGATGAATTGAAAGTCTTTTAAATGAAGAAAGTTATGATAAAAATCTTGAGATAAGATTCCTGCCGGTTTGTGTTCCCAGGCAGTGGTACCACAACAGTATCTTTTGCAGTCAGTTCTGACTGGTACACTTTCTCAGGTAGATGCAGTGGATTTCAGTCAAAAGGGTTTTTTTGTGAGACAGTTAAGACTATTATTTTTTTGCAGAGCTGGAGCTAGTCCAAATTTAATGTTCAGGGACTGAAATTTTCTGTACTGAATTGACTGCCTTTTTTTTTTCCATTTTAATCTGGGTGTGAAATCATGCTTCAGTATTCTTTATTATGGTGATTTTCAATAACATTATTTATCTGACACCATAGAGGTTGATAGGCTAAAGGATATGAAAATAATTCATATTTGCATCTGTGTGCTTCAATCAGAAGCCAAAGATGTGTGCTCAGCTTTTGTAGCCTTTCTGGTAAAATAAAATCAGGCATACTTTGAAGATTGCAGTTTGAAGGCTGACATTTCAGGCTTGGTCTTGCAGTGCCCTGTGGCTTTAAGCACACTGGAAATATGACTGAGCTGGAGTAATTTTAAAGAGATGTCAAATAACCCAGGCTCTAAAACTGAGTTATACCTATTAAAACATGCATGCTCCTTGGAGTACTGACCCCAAGCTGTTCTCCATGGCAGTGGAAGTGTAAAGTGAATATATTTTGCTGTAGATCAGCCCCTGATATGACTTCAATCTGATCAAATCCTCACAGTGGTGCCTTTCTTCAGCATTTTGTAATGCTGCACAATCTGTAGCTTGTTTTCTTGTGAGTTCCTGGTTACTTCTTCTGGAATAGCCATGTTAACTTTTCTCATGAACAAGGATGCAACTATTTTTGGGATTTCACTGAGGCAGCAGATGAAAACTGTGATCTCATTGGCATTCTAACACAAATACAGCTTTGGGTTGTTGGTAAATACGACATTGTAACTGGGCACTCTACTGCTAAGAATTGCAGCTCATCTTGTCTCACTCTGCATTAAGTATCAGTAGTTAATGCTTTTCCTGACATGTGCTAAAAAAGATTTTGTGGGACTTAAGAATACCCATAACTAATAAAAGAAGTAACTGCATAAAGGTACATAATAAGGTAGAAGCTATCAAAAGCTATTAACAGGTTTTAAAAAATGCCAGTGTGGAGTATTCATATGCTGCTAAAAACTTTGAATGCCATATATAAATATAACATTGAGAATTCAAACCCCTAGATACTGCTTTTGACCTTTGTGGTGCCTCTGATTCTAGATTTTGGATGAGTAATTCTGCAGCTCAAGGACTTGAACTCTGAGAAAATTACACAGCACCTTGTGGTAGCAGTCAGACCAGCAAGACCCACTAGAAGGAACCAGGAGCTATGTGCTGGTTCATAAGTCAGTGCATGCTGCTGTGGCACAAGTTAATCTTATCTGCAGGTGTGCAAGAGAATAATAATGTATTTTCGTGGCACAAATTTGAAGTGTTCCATATGCACAAGCAATGCAAAGTTCTGGGGGTGGCCATCATAAAAACCAGTCAGCCAGTAGCTATTCCTAGGCCTGGAGCTGACAGGGGATCCACCTTATCTGCTGCTTTTTTATTTTATTTTATCTGCAGCCAGACTCAAAACTGGGATGGCAGGTCACACATTCTGTTTAAATCAGTTGGCTGCTGGTGTCATAGGGCCTCCCTTGGTGCTGCAGAAGTTAGAGTGTGTGTCATTTGAAATTAAAACAAAACCTCTAAGGCAGTTTATCATGCTTAGTGTTGCTGACCACAAAAACAGCCCAGCCCAATGCAGTTGGCCCTCAGTGTGCCCCTAGCTCCTGCTCCAGGTGCATCCCTGCTCTTTCATTCCAGAGCAGCTCAGCCCTTGCAGAGGGGTGAGGGTCGCACCCCCGCAGTGCTGCTTTCTCAGCCTGTGTTGGGGTTGTGAAGTGGTTTTTGGTGTTCTCAAGGGATCCACTTCAGGGGGAAGCTACACTTGGAGGAACTTTTGTTCCCTGCTTTCATGCTCTGTCCCTGTCTGCCGTCGACTGATGGCAACAGAAAAATCCAGTGTGTCTGAATTCAGGGAAAATGTTTGAAGCCCAACAGCACATATTCAGAGGGAGAAATGTTGAACAACACTTATTCCAAGGCAGTAGTGAAAGCACAGAATTAATGGACTCTGGTGTTTAGCCCCAGACTATTAGTATTTGCTGAGCAGTTCACCTACATTTTTGCTGGCTGGTTGTAGCATGCTCTGTCTACTGTAACATGCACCCTGTTGTATTTACAACCCCTGATCACAGCAGAACTATTCAGCCTATCCGTTCTTGTTTAAGTTGTTGTTTGATGGTGTTGCTTACTACCTTTGTTTAAATTTCAGTGGTGTTTGCATGTTGCCTCAGAGCCTGCAGCTGCAACAGGTAAACATGGCAGTAGGATTTAAACTGAGCTTCACTCATTCAGAGAATGAAAGAAACTAAACATAAGGGGGAAACAACCTACAGAGACTCATCAGTCTCAAGTGAGGAAGGAGGATTTTTATGTTTATTTATCCATATCAAACCCTTACTCTTGGAACTGGAACACTGAGAAACCATATCCCAGTGAAATCTTGTGGTTTCAAAGAGACTGTGACTGTATTTTACCTTGTACTTTCTTCCAGGATGACCTGTTGCAAAGATAGTTATGCATCTCTGTTACTTACTTTTTGTTGATCAGGTATTTTTTTCTAATTTTGTAGACTTTCAATAAGCCATCCAGACTCTATTTTGCACTCCGGGAAAGCACTCATATTAAAGGCTTTTAGGACTCAATATATTGCTGTAGCTTCTGCAGACTGTCTTCTTCTGAAGAAGTTTAATAATGGGAGAAGGATTTACAAGAATACTTTTCTGTGTGACTGTGGGGAATTCAGGTCAGCTCCCACTGTCTTTCTGTCTGACAACAAAGCAAGAAGACAGTCTGAGAACCTGGCCTATCCCATTTTCTCAATTTTGCTAAGAAGGAAGTGAGATGGAAGAGTCCTGGGTATCTGCTTTCATATTGCAGATGGTCTCGGATATGTAGATTGGGCTCTGTGGGCATGATTATGCACTTCACTGTGTCTGGTTCTGAGTGGGCTGCTATATCCAGAAAAAGCTGTCCATATGGAGAGGCTAGCTGGGAACCTGGAAGTGGTGTACAGCCGCTCAGTGTGCTGTGCACCTTCTCACCAGCTGGGCAAGGGAGCAGTGAGCCAGAGCTTGTTCCAGGCTCTTGTCTCAGGGTGCAGCTTTTTGTCCAAGTGTCAGATTCGCAAGGTAACAGAAACCAAAACAAATTTCTGAACCAAAGCAGGTTATAGGGTACAGAAACTTTTTTCCTCTCTGTATTTCTACCATTGGATGTCATCCATGTCCACTTCAGTCACCTGATGGCAAGCAGCTCCTTGAATATTTTGCATGTGTGTATTTTTCTTTAATGTCATAACTTCCCAGAAATACTAGGCACTTATCCGCTAAACTGAATACTATAGTTCTTTGTACTTACCTTCTACTGAGATTTGAGCCTTTGAGATGGATTTGAATAGTGGGTTTTTTCCAAGCTCTTTCACAATCAAGAGGATAATACATTCTTTTATAAAAACTGAGATTCTTATCCTGTAGATAAGCAATGACAGAAGGTGTGGCATAAATAGCACAAGGATTTGGAGTGTGTGTGTGTGTGTCAGTGAATTGCCGATGGATATATTTTACTCTCTGGGATTGGACTTTCTTAATTTGATTTTTTTAACTTGGTCAGCAGAAGTGGCCCAAGTTAAAGATTGACTTGACTGAATGTGAATGGTGTTGTTTCAGAAGGGAGTGGATTTCAGCATCAAATAGATTTTACAACAATGGAAGTTTGATTATTGCTTTGGTATTTTTTTTCTCATTCAAAAATCAAAAATATTTTCAATTTTAGTCTTCAGCCTCTCCTACATAACAGAATTCAATAAATTATAATAGCATGATTTAATATAAACAAAAGAATATGAAATTTATACCTTTTGAAATGTGTAACTGTACTATAAATCTTTTTCGTGGTCACTTTGACAAGCAGGAGACTTTTATTTGTTTACTTTGAAAGTTCTAAGCTTAAAATACTTAGAATAGCATATCATCATAGAATTATAGAATGGTTTGGGTTGGAAGGGATCTCAAGGATGATCTGGTTCCGACTCCCCTGACACAGGCAGAGACACCTTCCACTAGACCAGATTGCTCAGAGCCCTGCCCAGCCTGGCCTTCAACATCTCCAGGGATGGGGCATCCACAGTTTCTCTGGGAAACCTGTTCCATGCCTATTCATTGATCATTTTCTGTGTTGCAGCTGATGACTTTAATTAATGGGGAAGAAAAGTTGAGTGATTTTTTTTTTTTAATTAGGTACTTCTGAGCTAGCAGTAATAGCTAAGGCACTCACATAGAAATACACCCTTTGTCTTTGTAGAGATGTTTCCTGATGATAGCTATATCAGTAAGTGCTTTTTAATGCTTACAATGCTTTAGCTGAGCTAATGTGAGAACATTTTAAAAATATATAACTGAATCTTTAAGTTCTTAGTTACAGAGGCCAGAGCTAAATGCGGTGCTGAGCCAGCTAGACACTAACCACATCTGTTCAGCGATGCTGTGCATCAAGGTGAGCAGCTTGTCAAGAAGAGCACATCTGGTTTTCTTTTGGCAGGTCAAATTGTCTTCTTCTCTTCTAAGGCAGAGGTTAAGAATTCTGATGGGTGCTTAGTGCAAGCCAGAGGTGCTGTCTCTCAAAGAAGAAGGATGCTCCCAGCCAGTTAATTGGCAACACCTTGCCCCTGCGTGCGGCAGTGGCTCTCAGTTTCTGTTCAGTGCAGAGCTCTGTGCGAGTCAGGAGCTGGGAGCTGATGAGGACTCTGGATGCACTGGGATGCTGGCCCTGTGCCAGCCTGCCAGCATGGCCTTCAGCATGAGCCATAGCACTTCTTTTTGCACCAGCACCATGGGATGCTAATTGTCTACTTTGTAGAAAGGACAGAGGTCAAACTGGAAGCTATTTTTCCTTGCCCACTGCCACATGCAACATAGTAATCTGCTTTGTTGTTACTAATGCTAAAGCAAATTTAACTCGTGCTCATAAAATGCCTGCTGTGTGAGTCCTGTATTTTTAGTGGAATACAGAAGCAAAACAGCTGGTGCAGTAATGAGACCTGCTGCTTGCCATGGATCTGAGGGTATATTTGGGAGTGCAGTCCTGGCATTACTCTTACAGTGGTGCTGGTGATAGTTGAGAATTAGAGAAATAAATTACAAAAACTAAAACGATCAACTTTCCTCTGCTGAAAACAGTCTAACTAGATTCTTTTGCAGAAAATCAGAGTTATGAAGAAAGCTGCTTTGTCCTATCTTTGCAGTGGCACATAAAAGGCATAAAAAGAACTTGCAATGTTGCTTAGACCCACAGACATGTCCAGAAGTGTACTTCATATTGGCCCCTTGGATCTGATGCCTTTCTAGCATTCCAATCCTTATGAATGTAGTTGATTTTTGTAGGAAATAGATTTACATATTAGGACCCTGTGACTCCAACTTCAGGGTTTTGTAGTGCCTGTTCTTTTCTGCAAGCTGCTTCAGTGATCTCCTTTCAGTTTTGAATGCTGACCTGAGGACAAAAGCTTTAAAGGATTCAACCGACTCTTTCTCCTAAAGACATCTGAATATGCTAGATATGCTAAGTGTAATTTTAACAGGCTGAAGAGATAAAAAAGAGGAAGAGGGAGAAGTGATAGTTGGAATGACAGCTACTCTCTCATTCAAACTCGTTAGAGAAGGAGGTGCCTTGTTCATACAGTTCTTGCTGTGGGCACTGGAACAGAGAGCTGGAACAGAGAGTGGTCAGGACTTGTCTTGCATCCTCAGAATGGTGCAAAGGTTGGGGCTGCTCTACACTTGATACTTTCCTCTAGCTTCTGGGGCCTAGAATTGCCTGATGACTTTTTCCACATCTGCCCTTCCTCACCTCACATCTGCCATTCCTCACTTCACATCTGCCATTTCTCACATATGCCCAGCTGGATAACACTTGATTCATAAGTGTGAAATTCCACCTCTCTGTCTCCTTCAAACAATTTCAGACGCTAAGCATTGTTGTCTCCCTCTGTTAATAGTTGGGAAATGTTTTTCTAATCTGTGAAGCTGGAGCTCATAAAGCAACAAATGCAGAACAAACATTCAGGTGATTCTTTATCTGAAGAGATAAGAGTGACTGAAGTTCATTTCAGAGTAAATGCTATTATAATTTATTTGTAGGATCCATTCACATCCTAGAGGAGCAAGGTTCTTATGTTGCTAAATATGATACACTCTCAGCTTCAGACCACAAGGGATGAGGAAAGCATGATTTTGAAGTAAAGTTAAGGAGAATCAAGCTGAGAAGTCTGTTGGCATAATTCTGGTAGTTAAATATTTACCAGAAGCAGACAGCTCTTAGAGTTTCATTTTTCTTCAGCCATCGGTATAATGAAGTAATAAATCATGCACAGATCATAGGTTTCCAGGGAAGTGGCTGCAAAGGGTCCTGCTTCTTGAGCAAGGACAGTTAATATCCAGTTCCTGTAAGAAGGAAACTAGACTGCATTGAGTATTTATTGAGAATCACCAGAAAACAAGTTTCTGGTTGAGCTGTAGAGTTGCTGTAGCACAGATGGTTTCATGTGGGATAGAGTCAATTTTCTTCACAGCGGCTGGTATAGGGCAAAGTTTTGGATTTGTGCTGATCACTCAAGGTCTCTCTCTGTATCATAGATTTTGCAGGTATGGTCATGAGTTTGCTGGCCTGATTTGATGTTGTCCTCCTTCCCAGCCCCCCTTATGGCCACTCTGGCTTCTTCCTCTGGACTGCAATCCTTAATGTGCCTGCAGAGGTCCAGAATCTGTGTTACATGAAGGGAAAGAGCAGCAGCGGTAGAGCAACACCTGCTGTGCCTTAACACAGCTGCCGACATCACCCTGCAGCTGCTGCTGCTGAACAGAGACTGTGCTTATGTGTACTTCGTGTTTTGCATAGGCAGAACACAAGATGAATTTATGAAGTGTCTGATGGTTTTGTTTTCTTTCCAGGCTGTGCTGTCTCAGCAGTGCTGAAAACAGAGCCACTTGATAAAAGAGATTAATAATTGTAAATTCTTTCATGTCTCAGTGAAATCAAATGGCATAAATGTTGAGAGACAATCTGAAAGGCACCTGAAGAGAAATGTGAGAGGCTTTATTTAGATTAACATAGGGCTTATTTTGTAATTTTTGTTGCTATAAATTTAACTTGAAGTCACTTGATATTCCATTTCACTTGGAATTATTTCAGTACTAGACAAAAAATTGCTGGTCAAAAGATGAAGGGAAATGTAATACCTTTTTCATGCTCTTCCTCTTCTCTCCATGAGGAAACCTACTGAATTTTGGCATTCCTGAATAAAGGTTTTAAATGAGGAATCTCTATGAATATGCTAGGGTGGTAGGAAATGTCAGTGTAGTTGTGTTGCATGTGCAGGAGGAGTTGTTGCAGGGGACAAGAGAAGAAGAGCACTGGTACAACAGTAGTTGAAATATTATATTAGTGTTCATGCTATAAAGACAGCGGTCATTAAAGAGAACTCTGAAGCAGTAAATGGGTAGAAGCTGTATAGATTAATTTATGAGGAAAAATGTAAGAATTAAATATGTATAACTTGCCTAAGCAGTGACTGCTGGGGCTCATAAATGTGGGAGGTATAAGCACACACGAAAAAAAAGGAACTCTGTGTATAGTTGGGGCTATGTCTGAAATGGAAACTTTGAGTATCCTGTTTGTGACTTCCTAGGTGGATATGTAGCAAATATGTAGCAATGAATATCTTGTCTTTTTAGGGTGATTAGAGGTATCTGTTGAGCCTGGCTTCATCCCAGGACATTAGTCACGTGAGCTGTCTGCGTTACTTGAATCCAGTGTTCATCTAGAGTTAACTGTGCTGTCTTAGGTCCTACAGACAAATGCTGACACGTTAACCAGGTGAACTCCTCACTGTCTTCTCATCCTTGAACACCAGTCTGGGGGAAGGAGTGTCACAATCCTTTTCAATCTCTCAAATTTACAGGACTATGTACTCTATAAACTAAACTTTCTTTAATGAGCTCATTGTGAATGAAAGCAAACAAATATGTCAAATGAGCTGAATCCCCTTTGACCAGAGTAGTCTAACATGATTTCACTAATTCATCACTTCATTCATGAATGATTATCTTCTCAAGCCCTTCCAGCTAATTTGATTGTGTCTCTTCCTCACAGTATAATTGAGCATCTCTGTCTGTGATCCTCAGACAACTGCTGCAGGCAGGGAAAAATAATTACTTCTTTATGTCCTTTGAGAAACCAACACAGTTTAAATAATCTAAGTTACTTAAAGGTAACATAAGTAATGTTCCCAAGTTGTCTGATTTGTAACTTGTGCACCAGTGAGCAAAGCAGTGACCTCTCTGGTAGTGCTGATCCTTCCTTCTCCCACACGATGTGGGCATCCTGGTGTCTCAGTGAGATGAGCAAAAGCCTCAGCAGTCCGGCTGCTGCTGGATCTGCTTTTTGGGTCAGCTGCGTCTATAGCATTTCCCTAGGACTCTGAGAAAACTACCAGGCAATTGTAATGCCAAGGTGGTGGCTGCAGGAGACAGCAAGCTGCAGGTGAGAGCAGCTTCTCCTCCTTTGCCAGGGACTCTTTCTTAGACTTTTGCTGCCCTTGCTTGGTGTTCTTCTTTGAGGATGTGCCAGTTGCATTTTCTGCTGTTTATGGTCCCTGAAGCATGCAGGAATGACAGGTGTCTACCTGAAGCAGGCCAGAGTGTGGAGCAGAACTGGCTGGAGTGTGTGCAGCCCCTCTGTGCTGCATTTGTTTTTTCTGTTTGTTGCAGCTGTTTTCTCTGTTTGGCAAAATAGCTGAAGCCTATGAAATTAGATCTCCTAAACACAAATTGCTGAACGTCTTTAATACATGTGATCTTTGGACTGATAATTGTGACACAAAGCAGAATCAGAGTGGCAGGGATGTCAAGCTGCTGCATTTTGTGAAAGCCACTTTAAAGGTATTTGTATTTTGCTCTTTCAGAGTAGAAACCTGTAAAATGGGCTGTGAAAGGGAGTGAAAACATTCTCTCCTTGTTCTCATTCCTCTTTGGGTGTCCCTAAGGGATTTTGGGAAATTGTTGAACTAGCTGGACTGTTGTTGGACCATGAGGGCCAAGAGCAGTTCTTGGTTTTCATATAGCTCTTGTTTCTTCACAGCTGATCTGCTATGCAGTCAAAATACAGGTGGCAGATATTTTGACAACACTCCAAAAAAATCCAAAGGCCCTTGATAAAAAAATATGAAGTCAACAAAATAATGCACTTAGAAAAGAAATAGGTTTAGACATAAAAGATTTAAAATCCAAAAGTTGTATGTGGGTAGTTTAAAATGCAATGTTTATCTTGGAGGGGTTTTTTTTTCTGCTGAGTCTTAGGACAGGGAAGTACACAGTACACAGTACACATGTGATGCAGAGATGATACTCAGACCAGATTTGTTCTTTCCTCTGCTGTAAGTTTACTATGTTACCTTTAAGTGACTTAAATTATTTAAACTGCTTTGATTTTTTCAAAGTTGATAAAGAAGCTATTTGTTCTTCCCTGCTTGCAGCAGTTGTCTGAGATTCAGAGACAGTCAATTATACTGTGAAGAAGAGACTTATAATCAAATTAGCTGGAAGGGCTCTAAAAGATAAGAAGATATTTCCTGCCTCCAACCTTTCCCTGTTCTGCAAAGCACTTTTTTCTTAAAACATCTTTTGGCAGGCTCACTGCTCTGTTGTTGAGCTGCAGGTATTGGCAGCTGTTACGTGCAGAAGTGCTCTTTGCTGTCTGTGCCTGAGCACCCAGCAATTGCAAATAAAGCACGGGAAAGGACCAAGATGCCAGGTGCTCATTCTGTCTTGTATTTCAGATGCTGGCTGTGATTGCCACGTAGGGTCAGGCTGTTGAAGCAGAGGCATCTTCCAGAGAACGTGGAGTGAGGAGCTGCAGAGGGCCATCTTAGGGCACTCCTTTACCCTTCCTTGGCAGGTGTCAGTCAGCTGCTGTCCATCACAGGGTGAAGGGCAGCACCTACCAGAGCAGCTGCTCCTCAGGCATCATCGGCTGTACTGAGACAGGAGCGTGACTTCTTCCATGACAGGAACTAAACAACAACATGAACTGAAGCTAATGATTTGGTGTAAAGAAACAGCACTCCATGGAAACAGGAAACCTGCAGCCCTGTAAGAATTTTTGCTCTTGTTCCAGTTTAATTTTCAGAAAGCTCTTCCTTCCTCTTTTCTACATTTCAGCTGTTTCCTTTTTGTTTAAATGCAGCTCATGAAGTACATTGTTAATTTAGTCAGGTAGTTTACAGTTGCTTTATAAAATCCAAATGAATTACACAATTTAAAGTAAATACAGGTTTTCAGCACTTTGATTCATACAGGTTTGCAGTTAGCTATTGGACCATGGCTAAATCTTCATGCTCCAAGCTGATGGATATTGTTGGTAGTTGTTCCAGTTCAATCATCCATGAAATATTCACAGATTTATAGTCAACATAGAAGTGAAACTGTCAAAACAACTTGCCTGATTATGACAAAGAAATAGCTATCAGAGAAGTGGCAGGCAGCTTTTGGGCTGAAGTGTTTCACTTCACAAATTTCAGTACCATTTGCATTTTGTATCATTTCTGAGAAATACATAATATGGAAAATGCATTTGTGGTTTTTTTAAGAATTTTGATATGTCCAGATCTGTCATTTGGCTATTGCTTTTCATGGTATTTTTCCTTCGGAAAAAAAAGAAATATAAAAAGTAAATATATTAATTACTACATGTATTATAAAAAATACCTAGTGATGGATGGATTTCTACAGCCTAACTGCCTGACCCCATGGTCTGCACACAGGTGGTTGAATCTCATTTTTTAAAGTTTTCAAAAGAGACTGTCATGTTAATAATAAAATTGGGTAAGTACCAACAACTAGAAACTCAGCACTTGATATCAGTTGTTTCCTTTTTTTCCTTTCTTCCTGATCTACTTTTCAGATTAAGAAAGTGAAGGGAAATTGTTGTATTGTACTTACCTGCTTGGTTCCATGTGGAAGGTCTTCCTTTCGTGATCCTGATAATAGGAACATGAAGTGGAAATGGTCTCATCTGGGATAAAAGTATTGTGAGAGAGAGTGGAGAGATGGAAAAATGTTTGTGAGCACCACCAGGCAAACTGGTGTTGAGTGTTGCAGGACTACTGAAGACTGACACTGGTGCTCCCAACAGCTTCCTTGAAGCCTTTCTTTTCCTGCCCCAGGCATCTGTCCTTCCTGCCCTGCAGAGCTCCAGCAGAAAGGTTACTTACTCGTACTATGGAGGGTCTGCCCACCCTGGAATGCAGGGAATAGTCAAATATTAAGTCTAGAAACACAGACACTAACCCCATAATTTGCAGTTTATTTTTGTTGACATCTCAGGAACTGTAGGAGTAAATTCAGGCTGTACTGAATACCTGTAAAATTTAGGTGATAATAGGAAAATATAGGTAGGATCTCTGGGTTATTAAAGTGCAAACTGACAGTGAGAGGGAGGTGTCACTACAGGAATGGTGGCAGTGGTGTGCAGGCAAGGCTAAGGTGCATAAGGGGCTGCAGAGAGAAAAGCAGCAAGTCTGTGGTGGTGTAGGTTGGTGTTGTGATGCTCATCACATTTGCCCTGCTGAACTCCCTGTGATAGACTTAAACAGTGCAGTAAATCCAAAAATCATTGCTGGAACAACGTATTTTGATTTTGTTCCTTTAGACTTGTAACATGTTGTGAGGGATTGAGACATTTTATAGCTACAGCAACTCCCTTCCCTTCTCTGTCCACCATGCTCTGACTGAAGTATTGCTTTGTTTTGGGCTCAGTTGCTCTGGAACACCAGAAAATGTGAGTCTTGCCTTTGTGGGAACTCCCTCTTCTGTGTAAATTTAAGGTATGTGCAAAACTGATGCAAAGCTAAAAGATCCCTTACCAGCCTTTTTTGGTGTTTCTGTTCAGGTAGTCTGTATAGCCTGGAATGATGTGATTGTAGGTTGCACAGGACAAGCCATCGAAGTTAGATGGCTCACAGACCTAAGAAGGCTGTTTTTCTGCAGGTATGTGACAAATACTCCCCTAGTCATCCTTGCCCACAGGACATGCCATGTTGAGCTGAGAGTGGGAAGTGTCAGTGGGTCCCCAGTTGGTAATGCAGGGACTGTCTGTGTGCCTGCCATCTCTCAAGAATGAGTGGAAAACTGTTAGCAGGTTCAAGAGCTCCAAGGGTCATTCTGTGCTGAGATTCTTTTCTTCCATTTGTCAGTTTAGTATTTTGATGACCTTGGTCAGGTGGATTTGGGGGAGTGGTGGGATATGTGATGAATTGCTCCCAATATGCAGTTGTTCAGCACCCTGATAAGTGTGTAAGAGACTTAGTTTAAAGACAAAAAAGTAATCTTTAGGCTACTAAAGCCCTTTGGGAGCTGCATGAATGTGGACACAATGTCTGTGTTTGTATTCCTGGTTGGTAAGAATAAATGCTGTGCTACTTTTGGAAAACTGGATGCCGCATTTCCAGGAGCTACAGACTCCAGATAGTGAGGATGCAATGCAAATGTTAGTGTTCTGGAAATAACAAGCACAGTTTAGCAGCAAAACAGAAATAGATCAAGTTGAATCAAGCCAAAATAGTATTTTTGTTGCTTACCAGAAGAGAATTCTGAAGTGAACTGGAGAGTTCACTGACCGATATCCACCTGGTGTTCAGGCTTTTCTAATCTAAGCTGAGGACAGGAAGGCTATATTTAAATTTTTTTTAAATTATTTATTTATTTATAGAGAGATAGATATAGGTATTTATATATATATATAGGTATGAAAGGCTGTTGAAGTGCCTCTGATATCGTTTTCCCATCGCTCAGGGTTTGGATTGGTTTATCTTGGCTCTAGGCAGAACAGGAGTGTGAGTCTCTGCAGTGTGGCCTGTCGTTTACCTTTAACAATTACCATGAAGCTCTGAATAATAATTATAAAGAATAATAAAGAATAAGTATTCTTTGATTTGTTGCTTTAATCTTCTAGAGGTAACACTGAGCTTTAGACTTTGCCAACCTTTTCTTGAAAAAATAATTGAGCAGTCAAGTTCTTTGAAAGGAGTAAATGATTTACTTCTGATTCTTTTCATGTACACATGATTGCACTGCTTTTACTTGTAGGACATTAATTATGAAACAAAAGTGAGATTTTTTTTAAAATTTTATTTTTTAAATTATGGTGCTCGAGACATTTTACGGATTAGCTTGGAAGTTGCCTGTGGCTGGCAGCTTGGTATTTCAAAACAGAAGGTAATTCAGCTAATCACCATTTGACAAACGCTGGGCTCTGACTGCTGTGCAATTTTGTAAGGAAATGGATAATCACACATAATGTAACAGAGGTATGAGATGGCAGGTTAGCTTGACCATAAGAGAGAAGCAGTGTTTTCTTTTCTTTCTGATTGCAAGGGATTCTTGTGCAGGCATTATGTTTGCATGATGTGAAACCTTTTGCTGTTGTGTCTATTGCATTTCATCTTTAATTTATATCCTTGAAGCCAATTGTCCTTGTAGAATTGACTTGAAAGCTGTCTTCCTTCTTTTTGTAAAGGAGTATCTCTGACACAGTGAAAGGTGCAGTAATCCACTTCAAATTCTAAAGTTTGACAACTGGAGGTGGGAACAAGTAAGGCTTAACTGGGTGCCCAGCATACAAATTACTAACACCTCCTAAAATGTACATCTTGAATTTGTAAACAGTATGGCACCAAATAAACTGGGAATGCACTGATTCCACATGTTTGGTGTGGCCGTGTAAGAGCTATTATCTGCTGATGTTTCTGGTTTAGTATCCTCAGTGTCAAAGCAAAACACAGTTACTGGTAAAATACACAGATTACCCAGACAATATGTTTTACCAGTTGCTTTGCTGATTAATGGGAATGTCAGTGGTAGGAAGCTCTGTGTCCTTGCTGGAATTGATTCCTTTGCATCCCTTGTAATACGTAAAGGCGAGCAGAAGTTAGGTTAAGTGTCATTATTTCCACCTTAGAGGTGCAATAGCACGTCCAAGGTTTCCCAGTAAGCTACCAAACCCAGTAGTGTTGTTTCAATACCGTTTAAAAGAAAAAAGTTAAAGAAAGTTATAGGATGTAAAAAATAAAGCCCACCATCTGGAAAGAGAGAATGTAAATGATAGGTGTGTCCTGTAAAGTGGCTGTGGTGAAAGAGGCAGGAGGATATAGTGATGGCTGTATTTGAATCCCAGATTTTGGGGCAGTTGAGTATGGGGAGGGTACTGTGAGTTAGTGTTATTGTCGTCCCAATGTAGCATTATTGAGTCTGGAATTCTGAATGCTGGAAAACTGGGAAGTTTTGAGTTTTGAATTTTCTTTAAAGAAACTACAAAAACTGTTTCCTTAGGGGAAAAAAAATTACAACAAACCCCTAAAGATTTTCAATCTAAGTATTGTCTTGTAGTCTACAGGTACCTACAAACAAGAGACATTTCTGAGGCTAGAGAGTTGTTAATCTAAGCAGGTTAAACTCTACAGATAACTAGCTCAAGTAATTGAAGAAAAATATAGCACCTAGGCTTTTTTGATTATGCTATTTTATTATTCTCATCTCTGATTTATGGAGAAACCACAACATCCCTATATGAAAATCTTTTAAATCAAGGCAAAGATGCTTTCTGGGAAAAAAAAATGGAATTGCAGCTTAGGCTGAGCTTTGTGAAGAAATTGCCATGCTGTACATGTGCAGCACATGAGATAGGATCAACCTCTCTGATCCGTTCCGGCCCTCATATCTTGGGGTATGTTTGTTGAACTGTGCTGCTGTTTTGATTGCAGAGCTATATTTAATAGCTGACCAGGATAGCAAAATGTCCCCAAACCAAACAAAAAGGTTCTACCTCTTCAGCTAGAACATTTTTGTGGAAATAAGTCTACCTGCCTTTCCATGCTTGCTTTGGTTCCTTGTGAGAACCCTAAGCTGAAATAGTGTAAATGCAGTTTAAATAAGGTTTTGTCCTAAGTAGTCTTGGCTGCAGTTGTGTACTGGAAATATAGAAATGGTAATAATGTATTGTGACACTTCTTCACAATTTTTTTCCTAATAAAAATGTGGGAAGATGAAAACTGACAACAACCAGAGTTCTTTGCTGTCCTTATGTGTCGTTTAGCTGATCAAATCAGATATTTGATTACATTCAGGTTTTATTACTACAAAGAAATCGGATTTGGAGTTTTTTGGGCACTACTGGAACACATTCATTTGTGTCCCTGTTGGCTGTTGAGGTTTCAACTTTAACTAAAAAAGTAAGTTTTATTCATGGCACTTTAAATGTGGGGCAACAAAAGAAAAAGAATGATTATTGCTAGTGGTGTTGTGGCACTCTCAGTCATACTGAGGAGTACCAGTACATCTGTGTGCCATTTGTCCTCTGCTCTCCGGTACATCCTCTGAAGTCACCAACATTTTGTTTGTGATAGGCATGTATAGCTAGACCTTTCATTGTTTTGCATCCTGCAATTCCCCTCAGCTAGCCATTGGTGTGTATAAAGTACTCTATATGTACATCTCACTGATATGAAATCATGATGCACCAATGCACACTTTCAGTGGAATCTCTTTATCCCACAAGTGCTCTGTGCCCCAAGAAACAGAAGCATTGTAGGTGATGAATGTTGTACAAATTCCTGTAAGGGTCCATATGGAAATCTCTAGTTCTGTTTGCTACAACCTGCTCTGTGCTAAGCCAAAACCCATGAGACAGACCTTGTTAAATCTCATCCTCACAGAATTGTTCACGTTGGAAAAGACCTCCTAAGATCATCATGTCCAATTCATGTGATGTGTGTTAAAGATTATGGCAAGGTATGGCTGGCTGCATGGTCTGCTGAAGGTCTTACAGCTGTATTTCAGTGTGACGATGAAGTTTAGAGACTTAAAATCCCAACATTTTGTGGTGTGCACACAGATTTGGGGTGCTCAGTTGGAAGGCATGTGAGACTGAAGTTGAACTGTGTGGTAACTTTAGGGTGCTTAGTGCCAGGCTTAAACACCTCAAGTGTGAAACACCTTGAGGATACTGCTCTACCCTAAAACTTGGATGTGAATGCCTTTGCCAAGTCCAGACAGTGAGACAAAACCAGAATTACCACTTGGTCTGACATCCAGCTCACCGGGTTGCATTGCCAGCAGGAGGAGAATTGCTGCCTGTAAAATGGCAGAGAATACATCAGCATGGTCCTTTCACTTTTATGGATGTTAAAATTGGTACCCTTGCTGAGGTATGAAAGATGTACTCCTGTAAAAGACTCCTGGAACAGTCTGTGCTATCCGTGTCCAAGGGCAGATTAGACTGGGAAGAGCTTGAAAAAGGACTCTGGAAAAAAAAAGCCTGAAAAGTGCAGCCAAGATGAAGAATGTATTAGGCAGTTTATTAAGCCATTTTCCTACAGAAGAGTGGTTTCTCAGTGTAGCTTGCACGTTTCCCATGCTTCTGACAGCACTGTTGTTATAACTTGATTATTCCAAGAAGGGCATGTCTTTGGTGCCCACAGTGCAGTTACCCTGCCAGCACTCAGGCTTTGTGAGAGACCACGGACTCTGCACGGTGATGCCTGCAGTGCTGCAGTGCCTGTTCTGCAGGCCACCCTGCTGCTGACCTTTGTGGAAGGTAACAGTCTTTCCTCATTGGTAGGGATATACAGGTGGAAAGTGGATTTCTGTTTGGTTGGGGGCACTTTTGTGCCTGATGCACAGAAAAACATGTTAAAACTGTTTACATACAAATTAATTGTTGTTAGAAGGTACTGGGTAAACACACCAAGGTGGAACAGCGCAGCCTTGCTCCTGAAGAGCATTGCTCCTTCCTCTTGTTTTGGTGATGCCTGGTGACAGGTGTGCTGTCAGGAGTGAGCAGATACTAAATGTCAGTTTTGAGTAACCTCTCTAATCATATTTAATTTAAAATTAACATCCCTAATGTGCTAAAGTGTCGCATATCCAGTGGAGGCAATGCAGGCTATTGGCTCTTTGAGCACTTGTTAACTTTCTGATGAGTGGCTAGTAAGCTGCATAATTAAATGGTCTTGAATCTTACTAGAAACTGACTTTGGTAGACAGACATTCAGTGTGATTGTTCAGAAAGATTGTTTCTCTTTCCTCTAGGAAAACACACTACCAAAAAAACCCCCAAAAAACCAAACCAGGTCATTCATAACTCTACATGAAGTCCTGCCTTTCAGGTGGGATGTTAAGTATAAGGGGGTTTTCCATGTTCTTTTGTTGGCAAAGTTAGTAAGGCTTTGAGCTGCCCCTGATGAACTGAGAAACTTCACTTGAAAAATACTAGGTCACCTGGAAATTCAGAATGAATTAATGAGATAGATAACACAGAGCTGCCTTGCTAATGGATTTAAAAAGCTATTCATGCTGTGAAGTACACCTTACATTTCTTCAGAACTAGGAATTCTTGCAGCTGCTGACACAAACCTGTACTCTACTTCTGCCTTCAGATCTAAGCTGATACAAGGGAGAAACAGGATCCATAATTTTTAAGGACTAAGTATAATCTTGAATTCTATTTTATATACTTTTTTCCAATTTACAATTAGTAGCTTTCCAGTAAATGGTTTGGTTGAGGTATCAAAAATACAGGTTGTCCTTCTGTGTTAGTGTTTTAAGGATGAATTTCTCTCCTGTTTCAAGAAAAATTTGATGCAACATGTTAGAACACCTGTTGGCTTCCCCCAGCCTTTTTTTATTTTTTCCCCGTCATAAACTGGATTTATATAATGCTTTACAAAATAAGACAAACTTGATATTCTTTGATACTTAATGTCAAAATATAGTGGCAGAATATTTTCCTGGTAGGAAATCTCTTTGCATATGCACATTTCTGTAACAGAAGGAAGAGTAACTTTAATTTTCCAGTGATCCTGTGTTAAAATTCCAAGATTAAGAACTGAGCAATTTTCAGGTCCTTGGAATGCAAGTATGTAGTGCTGCTTGCCCTGAGTAGTAAAGCATTAATGATGTGTATGTCAAAACCCACAGTTCTAAGCTATTTGAAATTGTACTTTGCCTTGAGTTCCTATGTGAATTTGGGTACATTTTGGGAGTGAGGTGAAGATAAATAGAGTGACCACAGACCGTTCATTTTCTAGGATAGTGTTGTGGCTGGTTCTGGAGTACAGGCTATAAACATTTCAACCTGATCTGGAGTATTTTGTGGGATTTATTATCTTATATTAGAGTTTTCCTCTAGTAGTACTTTCCGTGAATAAGATGCTTCCACTTAATTAGGGGCAAGTCTAGGGGCAAAACTGGGCTTTAACTTTATTTACTAACAACCTGAGAGGATTTATTGGAGGTAGCTTGGAGAAAACTTACCACCATGACTTCTATCAGTGCTACAGGCTCCAGATTCTTCTCTCTGCAGGAGTCTGATTCATAGTTGGCACCTGCATTTAAATGTATCACAAAGATGGAGCTGGGTAGGAGGTTCTGCCTTACAATCACTGTTACAGGAATCTGCTTGTGTTGGAAGGCAAGATGACTACATCCAATATTGGTGTTAGTATAGGCCTGAGGAGAAAAAGAACAACAGCTTTGGGCTACTGCCCGTTTGCTCTGCGTGGCATTGAATTCTTGTTTGCTGTGGCAATAAAATCCTAAAAACACATGGTAAACCTTGCATTCAGAAGATCCAAATTCTTGCCCTGTCTTTTGCATCAGTCTTTCAGATACATGTCCTGAATGAATTAATAGAGGAAGAGGAAATAGAACATCTCTTAATTGGCTGGAGTTCAAAGGCTCTGGGGTGAAAAGTGAGCAGCTGGCATCCAGTTTTGCTCACCTCCCCCCTGGTAGGCACAGCGGGCACATCGGAACACAGGTTCTCGTCCATCCGGGGCACACAGAGCCCTTCATCTCCTTGTACTGGTTGTGATTGTTTTTCTTGTGATAATAAGCTTCTGAAAAAAACACTAGAAACCTCTACAGGAAAGCTTCATTTATTTTTTTGCTTTGCCTGCTCTGTAGAAAAGGATAAATGTGCAAGCATGTTGTACGGAGTAAAACTCAAAATCAGAACAATAATTCAGTGTATCACAACCAGTATTGGTTGTTGATTCCAAAATTTCATTGCTGTCTGTATGCTGTGTGCTTTTACTCCTGCAGGAAGAAGGTAAAAATCTGTCTGTGATGGATTTGGTGTTGCAAATGAGTTTACTCTGTGGCTGGTTCAGCTAAATTATGTTTTTAAAGCATTGATGCCAAACCGAAACACGGAAGTGGATAGTATCACCAAAACCACAGCCATTTGACGGTTTTAGATTAAAATAGCTTCTTGAATAGCAGTGGCAGAACATAGATTTCCAAAAGAAAATAAAAAAGCAAAAATATTTCCATTTTGATATCTGACAACATTTTGGTGTGTCTTTGGGAATGGCAGTGTTGAGACCTCTGTCCACAAGTATTTGGGAGTGATGGGTACTTAGACACAAGTCACAAAGTGCCAGGAACATACATGCTCATTGGGACCTTCGCTGAACTGTTGGGCTAGTGAGGCCTCTGCACTCTTGGCAGCACATTTGTGTCTCATGCCAGAGTGGCTGGATTTTCTAGCTATCTCTGCTGCGGCTACTTTTCTGTCAGAAATCTCTTGAAGCTATTTCTGCCATCAGAGCTGTCTTTCAAAAAAACAAATAGGTGGCTTTAAGCTTGCCTGCTAGATGAGTTTTGTGGTTTTAAAACTAATAATGTAGATCTCTGATAAGGACTTTGAATGAAGTTTTCTTCTGTGGAGTATTGATCTTGCTAAACCCAGTTCGTTGTAGCTGCTCTGAAAAGTGTGCATGAAGGCTGGAAGCTCTTGAAACTGGTGCTTTTGTAGTTGCCCCTTTGATCTTTTCCTTAGAAATATTTACTTCCTTTGGTTTTGTCTGATTTTTTAATTTGTTATGTTGCTGCTGTCAGGCTCTATTAAATGGCATCTCTGAGGTTTCTGACGCCACCTGTTGAACTTTCTATGAAGTTGTGATTTTAAATTTGCAGTTGGTTGTTCACTGTGGATATTCTCATGCTGTCTGCCCCAGACATTTTTAAAAAAACATCATTCATTAGAAACTATCAAAAGGGAAAGTATTAGGATTCTCTGTTTATTTCAGTTCTTGCACCTTTGTTTTCTTGGTTACTTTCTAACAAGGGTAAAAAGTGTTCTGTACTCCCTGCGAGTAATTTGAGCATCCACAGGAGTGTAGCAGCATATAAAAGTGGAATATAAACTAAGTTCCAGTTTGGAATTTCTTTATAACTATCTGTTATAAAGGATACACATCATTATATCTACCTCCTAATGCCAACTGCTAATAGAGAAAGTCATTTGATTAGATCTAGTCTGTCAGTTGTTTTGTTCTGCTCCTACTTATTTTTTCTTTTTTTCTTTTTTTCTTTTTTTCAGGTAAACAATCAAAAGAAATATGTGTTTTCCCTTTGGAAAGGTACCTGTTTACAGCTGCCTGCAAAAAACATGGGTTCTTAAGTGTTTGAGCTAGGCTAATTGCGGACTTTTAAAGAAACACAAAAAAAGGAAATATGATGGTGTTTCTAAAACCATCAATATATGATGTGCTATTTTAGAACAGTGATATAGATAACACATTTCTGGAATTGTTGTGGTAGGAGAAAAAGGAGAAACCTCTCCAGTAGTGCAAAAACAGATTGTCCCAGCATAATTTAGATCAAATCTAGGTGTGACTGAGCCAGACATGGATTGTTACTGTCCTCTGTTGTCTTAGACTCGATCCCTAACATTTTTCTGCCTGTCCAAATAATTAACAGTCTGCATTGCCAAGAAAAGTTCTGCCTTTGGGGTGATGGTGTTTGGGTGGGAGAAATTGCTAACTGTGGGAATTGCTCTTCATGAGAGCAAAGTTTCTCTGCTATTTCTTATAATAGTGCAGTTAAGTTTTCAGGGAGTGGAAGAAAAGAAGTGATACAATTGAACAGGGGAGGTGCTCTGATTTTTCAGAGTACTGTGGTTTCTCATGACTTGTGGTTGGACCCTGGGGGAGGCCTTGAGGGTGGGGACTAGATGGGAACCGTCCCCAGCAGGAGAGAGATAGAAACCCTTTACTGGAGAGCTGGCGGGGTGAGAAATGGAGGGGATGCAGTGAAGAGCCAGTGTTCCTTACCCTGGGGCATTTCAGCAGCTGCTCTGGTTCCCTTTCCAAGATCTGTTTGATGGAGGGTTTCTAAAGTGTGTTACCTGCTAAAAAGCTTGCTGAAAAGCTGGGTGAGAGCTGTCACTGGGAATGCCTCCACTGCTGGTAATTCTGATTGACTTTTTCACACACATCTATCAGATACTAATTCTAAGCCTTGAGTCAGTCAAATTTTCCAAGCTGTCCCTTCTTTATTAGCCAAGCTGTAAATGCCTTAAGGATTTTGAAATCTGCAGGTGAGTAAGGAAAAGCCTGGGGAAAGAATGCCCCTAAAAAAGAAGTACATCCTTGTAGGTATATGAAAACTTAAATCTGTTGAGTTGTGGGGAGGAGGGACAGGGTTATTTATATTGTAAATGGAAAAGTCCATTAGAAATGAAAATGTTGACAAGCAGTTCAGTTTTCTGAGTTATGTAATTTCTTTTCCTGTGTGCTACAACCTGCTCAATGCTTTCAATCTGGAAAGTTCTGTGGGAGAAAAGGAAGACTTGGCTGTAACTTTGATAAATATGTAAGTGTATTCATCTGACTTTGCATCCTTGTGTCTCTTGTTATCTCATTTAAGCTGAAATTTAAACAAGCCTTTTCTTGTCTGACAATTTGAACAAATAATGTTATTCCTGGAGAAGAGTCTGAGCATTTTTTTTTTCTTTTTAAGAAATATAAAAGTTGTGTACATTAAGAGACAGTCTTTCTAAGACCTTATTAGAAAAATGTGCAGCAAGCCCATTTGCTTATCTAATAAAATATATGTATATTTTTGAAAAGAAAGTCACTCTTGTTACTCTTCAAGTTTTGCAACATTTTCCAGATCAGCATGCCTTCCCAAAAGGCACAGCACAAGAGCAAAGATCTGTTCTGTGGGACAAATTAAAAATTCTATCTGTGCCGACAGATTAGTCTTTTGACCTAGACTATGTTGGGGAACAGATGGTACAGCTCTTGGATGTAGGCTTGCTTTTGATAAAGCACAAATGCATTTTCATGCTATAATACCTCCCTCTTGAATTCTTATTCCTGTCTGATTTGAAAACTACCTTTTAGGTATTGCATCCTATCTTTACCTCTGAAAATTAAGTAGATTGGGAAGAACAGCAGCTTTCAGACAAGCAGACTTTGTTGAAACTGGATGAAGATTTGATATTTCCAATAATGTAAAACTTTAGACTCAGAAGAGATTTAAGATCTGCTTTTCTGTGTAGGAATAGAAGAAAATGTTTGATAAAATAACAAGACACAATGGTGTTGCTCCTAAAAATGCACTTGGTCTACACATGATGTCTTGGTTTTAGGCCTGTTTTTACATTGGTTTGGAGATCATCTTGTTTTGAAAAGGGGGAATATCTGTACCTTCAGAGTAGTCCCCAGAAGACACTGCAGGCAGGTGCTGTAGCTGATGTTCATCCTTCTCATCTCCTCAGCACCTCTGGTGTTGCTTTTTTGCAGTGAGGACTCACTGCAGTGAGGAGTTACTGAAATCAAACTTTTGGTTAGAGGAGGGCGAGGCTTAATTTCATCCTGCATTGAATGTCAGTGTTTTCAGCATCTGTTTTTATGGCTTGTAAGACTGATGGGGTTGGAAATCCTGGTGCTTCCCCTAGAGCTCTGCATCCTGGTGCCTGGTGTAGAGTCAGATGACCCCAGTGAGGTACACCTCTAGAAGAGGGACTTCTGCCCCTGTTGCACAGTGTGAACAACACTGTGTGAATGCACCCAATGGAGTGGGGTGTGCATGTGGGCAGGGAGAGGCTGGGCAGCGAGTGGGTTAGAGCACAAAGGGGTAGTGAGGGAGCAGAATGCAGCACACCTGCCCAGCAGGAGATGAGGTGGAAGGTCTCGCTGGCAAAACCCCTCTGCAGCGGTGGGTTTCACCTGCAGGACCTTCATAAAAGTGTTTTTTTTAAAAGAGTTGACTCGATGTACTTATCATAGCTGTCATTTTGGTTATTGGTAATGTTTGGCTGATTAAATCTGGTGGCAGCTGTTCTTGGAATCTGAGCAGAGGCAGGAAATGAAAGATCAACAGGGATGATAAAGGCACAAAAAGTAACAGGCACATAAAACCAAAATTTTGACTGCTTGGGCTCTTTTATGGGGTTTTAACAGTGCTGCAAGGCAAGCGAGTTTTTTGGAAAAGCCTTATGAATCCTGTGTTGCTCTTGCTTCCTCAAGATCACTGGAATATATGTATTCGTGTTGAAACTACTGCTTTGATGGAAGAGACCTGCTGGTTACTTCTTTTAAAGTTGATTTGTACTGAGGAAGGGGTTACAAATATTGCAAATTTTGAATTAGCTGCACTGAAAGGATTGAAATATAAATGGATTGAAATATAAATATTGCAGTGTAGTTCCTACAGTGCCTTGTGGGATAGCTGGGAGAAGGTATTCACTGCATGGCCCATTTGAGACAGCAAAGCTGTCTCTCAGCAAACTAAAAAAAAAACCAAAAAAACCTGTCCTCTTCTTGTTTTTTGTCCTAGGAAAGAGAAAAATATCTTGAATACTCCCAGGTGTCAGAAGTAGCTTCCCTGGCTGAAACTAGTGTATTGGTATAGGGGTGTTATGACAGAATGAGTGATGTGTCTGTTACGGGGATTTTGTTTGTTTAATTTAAGTTGGGCTTCCAGAAATCTGAGCGATGGCTAAACCTGAGTGATGTGCTCTGAAGCTGCTGTTTGCATTGAGGCTGTTGTTGCATGATTATCTAAATCAGTTCTGGGACTGGTGAAGAAACAATGACAATCCTTTAAGTGTAAGAAAAGACAAATGAAAAGTTAATGAGAGAGAAATCATCTGTATCTCAAATAGGCACTTGAAAGATTGTAGGCGGTTGTTAGGACTCCATATGTCTTATTTTCCTGATCATGTAGGATTGCTTACAAAATCAGCACAGCAATTTAACAGCAGATATCTCCAAAATGGCCTCAGTGACTCATTTTTAAAAGGGAAATACCTTTTGTGTACTCCTTGTAAACCTGATTGGAGCAATGATTCGTTTTTGGTTAGCTTGGTTGTGCATGATCTGCAAACTTAGTAGACTGTAGCAGCACTTGCTTTTTTTCCTCCTGTCCCTTGGTTTTAAACCATTCTGAAATGTCTGTAGATCACTCTGAAACTGCAGATTATTAGTCCGTAGTTAATTAACCTCAGTTGGTTTCCCTGGGAGAATCAGACAGGAGCCGACATCATTCATCTGCAGAGAACTTCTAAGTGTGTTTGTCAGAAAAACAGGTAAGTCAATATGGAAAGTATATATAGCTGTTTATAGCACCTGCCCTGACTGAACAGTGGCTAACACCTACCTGCCCTCATTTTTCTCCTGCCCTTTCAAGCAGGCATCATCCAGGGAGGTGACTTGTCCTGCACTCTGCTTCTCAAACTGGGTGATCAGGATGTGAGGAGAACAATGGATAGGGGGCATGTTGGCCTGTCTGGTGATACCTGGAAAAAAAAAGGCCTCAAAATTCATTCTTAGGCATTGCAACTACTAGTTTCCCCCATGAATTTTCTCCTCCTGCTCCTTTCCTGCAGACCTCTGGAGTAGCTGTGTGGAGAGAGCTGTACCAGGTGTTGGACAAGGGCTCCAGGAGATGACTGAGCTCTCCTCTTCTGCCTGTAACACTACATTACTATGGAAAAGCACACTGCAAGATATGTTCTAATTAGAATGTGTTTTGCTGCAGTGTAATTAAGAATAAAATGCGTGTGCTTTGTGGAGTAGGGTATTTTATTATTGTGTTTTTCCACATCAGATTCTTATCATTGTGTCAGAGAGAAGGAAATGAGAAAGGAGGAGACCATTTATATAACAGTCTGCATTATTTTTTGTGAAGACTGCTCGTGAGTTTGACTTGGGGCAGTCTCTAAAGGATCTCACACTGAAGATATATAGTATTTCACTTTGTAGTATTGCACGTCCATTCCGGAAGAGGCAGACAGAGTTGAGCTGACTCTGGTTTTGATTTCTTTCTCTAAAAAAAGCCAAATTATTGGGAATTAGAATGTTGAAGAAGCGTTGCAGTCTTTTTGCTGTTGAAATAATAAAAAAAACCTGTTATATCTTCCAAGATGCATATAAGCAAAGACAAAAATTTCAAAAATATGATTACTGGCTAGCTGCATTTTGATTCAGATTTGTTACAATATTTTGGTGTGGTAAGTCAAAATTAAATAAACAACCATTCATAGTGTTCTCTGAACGTGTCCTAATAACATCTTTTTGTAGAATTCTGTTTTCAAGGTAACGTTTTTGTGTGAAAACTGTTTTTATTTCTATGCTGTCTCCCCACCCACATTACAATTTTCTAGAGAAGTTACAGTTCCTGATGAGGTTGCTATTTGCATATGTAGTGCTGAGGAATCAGAGGAGGATCAGAGGCTTTCATATCACCTCATGTCCTGGTAATGATACCAACTTCTTAGACATAACTGGTCACAGGTGAATTTGAGCTTAAGTTTGTGGGAAGGGTCCCTCAGCATCATGAGAGGTAGATTATTTGGAACAGCTAGCTCCAGAAACTGCAGTCAGAGACTGCAGTGCAGGTGGGTTCAGTCATTTGCCACTCTCAGAAGTGAAAAATACAGTATTTCTATTCCAGTCTCTCCCACTCATCCTGTCTGCCTGCCTGGTTTTCCAGCTCAGTTATGCTGCTGCATTAGTCCATAAAACTTTGCTGTGAACCACCAGATTGCTGAAATTTCTACTCTTGACTTTAACCAGAGGGAGTACTTCTTCAAGCTGTGTAAATATTTCCTGTTTTATAACAACTGGTATTTTTAACAGAATATGTTGGATTATTTTTGTCACAATTTAAACTCTGTGCCTTGAACTCGTATGAGAATTCACTCCCAGCAGAGTCCATGCCTTGAACTGAGTCAAGAGATGTGGCCAACTGCTGCCCCTAGGTATTTTGCATTAGGAAGCAGGTACACCTGAGGGAGGAGTTCCACAGCTAAATGCTGTTCATGAGCCTTTGACTCCTGAACATAATTGTGGTTGTATTAGAGGTGTTTTAGCCAGATGTCCTGCCACACATGTGTTCAAATTGGAGAAAGATGTAGAATAGCTTGCTTAGCCTTTGTGTGATTAGAGGAATTAGCCAAGAGGTTCACGCACTGGCATATAAAAGAGTTGTTGGTAGTATGCTGTGCTCCTTACAGTATCTCAAATGTTGTAAAGCAGTTAATTCAGGGTATCCATTCCTGTTTCAGCTCTCACTGATGTTGTTGTGAGGGCAGTCTCTTTGTTTTGGTCCCGTAGTTCAAGTCTTCCTTGTAGCTGCAATGCTTGCTGCTTAAAATTTCTTTTCCAAGGGTAGGATAGGGGTCATTCCAAGCATCTCAAAAGGAGAACAATGATTTGACTGTAGGGCCCTCTGAAAACAGAGGGAGAAAGTAACCCAGCCCTTCATGCTTCCCAATTCATCAACCTAGAGCCAATATGGAAAGTTAATTATTTGGATATTAATTCAACTCCATGGCTCTGTGGCTTTTGCTTTTCTATTCTTTGCAGGTGATTTTAATGTCGTCTGTATTTAGAGACCATCTGAAAAAAAAAAGCTCCAGTATATAGACATTCAAAATCAAAATGAAATCTAAAGAATAATAGAATGAACTACTGTAAAGATAAATGTGTTTTATTTTAATTTCTATTGATTGTTGCATGCATTGCTTCTTCTATGAGTAAAGTAGATAGCTCATTTCTTTTGTTGGGAATTTGGGTAGCCTTCAAATACAGGCAGGGTGCAGTTCATTGCCTGAGGTGTGTTGGATGATCACTATATAGATACTGATTGCAAAGTTACACCTTAAGTGTCTGTAATAAAATTATTTCCTTATCATCTTTTGTATATCCCCCTGAAGAAACAAGAGCTGTTGTTGTGCTCAAAGCTATTGAGTTTTCCTGCACACTGTTCCAAGGCAGATCCTGTGCTGAAGGCTGTCTCCCTGCTCCAGGCTTTGTGTTCCTAAATGTTTCGTGGGTGCAGGTGCCCCCTGTAAATGGAGTGAGAACTGAGGAGCTGGGCTGTGCCCTGCCCTGCTCCAGGGAAAATCTCTTGCTCTGCTCAAGAAACAGACAATTACTGAGTGCATCCTAGCTCTGGGTGGCTGTCAGCATTCCTGAGCTCCTACTGTCTACCCTTTTTTGAGCAATACTTTTGTGTTTAAGATATTCTGCTATTTAGTCTGGGTTTCTGACTGTCTTTGATACCTGAAAATTACAACACACAAATTTCTCAATGTTGGAAACTCTCAGAATTACTTTCTTTAAATCCTGAAAAGTGCTTGTTCCAGGTAAAAAGTTAGGGCAGAATCAGCATCTTTGAAACACGGATTCATTTGTAGATTATCTTTTTATTTAACCTAAGAGAATATTCCCATCCAGACAGCCAAGGCTGTATTTCTTGAAAAACAAATAAATCATGTGAATGTGGTGAGCAGTGTTTGGCATATTGAATGGCCAGGGCCTTGTGCACTTACAGTTTTGTTTTCCTGCCTTGTCAAAAATATTATCTTGCAGACTCTGAAATGTTTTGGCCTTCAGAAAGATGAGCTATAAAGCTCGCAGGGGAGAAATCGATCCTTATCATCTCTCTCCACATTGTTTCCCACCTTCCCTAGCTATCATATTTCAAATCCCAGGCCTTGGTCCAGCCCATGCACAAGTTTGTTTGTTTTTTTTTTAACTGGCTTGTTCAGGGATGTGATTTTCCTCCTTTTACCTGTTACACTTAGTTTATAGCAATAATGTCTACTGTGGAAGACATTGACAGTAGACATTACTGTGTGGAATCTCTGCAATAAAGTTGTTCCTCTCCTTGTGCAGGGGGATTAGCTGTGGAAGCAAAGGACATTGCACCTTCCACCACCTGGGTGGAGAGCTTTAAGTAAAGGGTCTAATCAGAGCAGTTTGACTTTTGTGTTTTGATATGACCGTGTTGAAGTGTAGTGATTCTCTGGAAGGGGCTGGCTTTGGCCTGCAACCCTGCAGGTTCAAAAACCCGCTGTCATCACTGTCCCAGGGCAGAGAGGATGCTCACTGCATCTGCTGGGCCTCCTTCAGTCTGGCACCAGAGCACAGTGGTGCTGGTAATTGCAGCAGCATCTCTCAGCACGCAGTTGAAACAGACATTCATATTTAAAACACGAAAGATCTTCAAGCTGTGTTGTTGTTATTGTCCTTCAGCAGCACAAATCTCAACAGCCAGCCTTTGGTGTACAGTACATAATTGTGAGGCAACTGAGGTAGTGACCTCAGTCCCTTATTATTTTGTTTGGGATTGTTGTTCACGATTCAGCAATGTCTTCACTGAAGCCACGCCCTCTGTTGGAAGTTACACGGTGGAATTCTGAATCCTGCCTTTAGGCACTATGAGGTAGAGGTTTTTAAAGCAGCTGTTTTGTGGGGAGAGGAAAGATTTTATTGCAAGAGTTGCACGAAGCACTTCAGAAACACTGCAATTTTTTTCCTTTCTTTCCTTCCCCTTCCCTTTTTTCTTTGAGTTAATTAAACCACAAAAGACAAAAGTTGCCAAATTTCTATGGGCAATACTGTAATACCTTTAGCAAAAATCGTGCTTTCTGTAAGGGTGGTTTCACCTTTTACATAGAATTGCCAAGGCAGACACCTCTGATGTCAGATCACACGGAAGCAGATCACCGTGACAGGCTGGATGCTGCCTTTAACCGGGTACATCTTGCATCGTGGCTATTCTAAGGTCAAGTTTCCTTGTGTCCATGCTGCAGGTGGGACTCTGGAGGCACACCGGAGCTTGGAGGGTCCGGGAAGGAGCACCTTACAGCACGCTGGTGCCATCTGATGGTAAGCTTTCACGGCAACTTTTCCCCCTTCCCATCAGCGACAACAAGCTTTTTATTTATTTTACGAGAGTCTGTGAGATAACATTAGTTGCATGGTTTTATATATATCGTTCAGATATTGAAGTACTGTATTAATTTCTAAAAATCTAGAAATGTTTTGTGGGATTTTCCTTATTTATCTTGTGTTTTAAAAACAGCTTTACATTAAACTACAACCTACAGTGCAACTTTTTCACTTAGTTTTCTTTTTTTTACCCTCCAGAAGTAACTATTAGTTACAGGCATGGTCTTCCTGTGATAACTCTTATGCTGCCCACGAGAGGTGAAAGCTGTCAGTTCACTGTCAAGCCAGTAGTGACCACTGTAGGAGCATTCCTGCAGGATGTGCAAAGAGAAGATAAAGGAATTGAGAGAGCTGAAGTCTTTGCAACAGGTATCCTGTTTTTCTGTTATTCCCTGAAATAAATGCATTGCTTTTCAAATGGACTGTACTTCTCTTCTGGAGCAGAAGTTCAGTCCTCTGTCAGGTTTAGCACTGCTGCTGTTGGAGTAGGTCTTGAATTCTTCCAGGGTTTATTGTTGTTTCAGAGTTAATAACTGAGTCCTCTCGAAATGGCTGATTAAAAATGCAGAATTGGGTCTATTACTGTAACCCTCCTTTTATCCTTTTATCTCTGTTATCTTTTTCAATTAGCTTCTCTTTGCAACGCTGTCCTTAAATAAGTATCTCCTGGTTCCTTGACGCCTCTTTCTTTCCTTGTCCTCCATGATCATTCTTCAAAGACAACCTGTCGGGCTATTGAGTGTGATGCCTGCCAGTTGTTCAGTGTTATCAAGAGCTAAAAGAATCCATTTGCCTTACTGCAAACTTGTGTATCAAAACCTCAAGAGTAAGCAACCAAATAATGTGTGCAATGGTAATGGAGGGTGTTTTAAGACACTTAGGAGATTTCATTTATCAGCTGGAGTACAATATTTCAAGGCCCTTGGGTTGAAAGGAAACTGATTTCTAGGGTCAAAGGGTTACTGGTGTGTTAGCACTGGTGTGAACTTTCCTCCCTGTGATATCCTGTTTATCCAAGTGTACCAACTATTTAGATAATTTTCTCAAGCTCTGCTCAGAGTTCTATTTTGTCTCTTTGGTTTGCCTGTTGATAAAAAATAACATTGAATTAACCTTATTCTCCATTTTATTTCCAAGAAAACTTGGTCTGTATTTTGGTAGTGCTCTTGCAACCACTGCCCCGGTACTAGAGAAGGATTCAATCTTAAAACTAGAATTGGGATGTGGGTTTTTTATCTGAATCTGGTAGAACAGGTACTTGAATTTGGCTAATTAAAAGCATCTATTTCCCCCCTTTCCCATTCACACTCCTACAAAGAAAGAATAATAAGGATACCTATGTATCTATGGAAAGATCTGTTTAACAACAGGTAAACATAAACAGAAGAAAGGATGGTGTCATTGAAAGCTGTTCTGGTTTCATAGTTGAGTGGATACATAACATTCTTTTCCTTTTGGTTGATACTACAGAGGGCTGCAGGGGCTTTTAAAGAAACTGAAAATAGATTGATGTTCCCAGAAGTTCAGAAAGCCACAGTCCTAAGAGAAGATGCTTTACTTTCCTTTGTGGGCACATTTAGTAAAACAGGAAAATACTCCACAGAGCAATTTATTGATATCCTCTGGAGCAATAGAGGTGTGATCTGTGTGGATCCCAGTGTGTACATGAGCTTCAGGAGCTTCATGTACACAGGAGCTTTGGTGTTGGGTGGGTTTTTTGGGGTTTTTTTGGGTTTTTTTTTTGTTGTTGTTTGTTTGGGTTTTTTTGGGGGGTTTTTTTGGGGTTTTTTTTGGGTTTTTTTTGTTTTTTTTTTTTTTTGTTTTTTTGTTTTTTTAATCTTGTTTTGCTTTGTTTTGTCAGTGTCTGTTAGAGAGCAAAAGTAGGAAATTCTCTTGAAGATAATTTCCTAAAAGACTCTTCATCTTCAGAAGCCACAGTAAGAAATGGTCATTGTGAGCAGCTGGCTCACAGAGGTTTTTCCCTACAAAGAATTTCTTAGTGGGGTGAGGCAGAACTGGTGCTGTCAGCAGTTAACCCTTGGGTACTGCTCCTGTGCAGACATCCATGACAGGAGGGGTTGGGATTCACTGCCAGGTCACTTTCCTCTCTTCTGTGCCAGCAAAAGCTATCTATTCCTGCATCTGTGCAAGCATGGGTCACTTGTGAAGCATGAGGTAATTCCTGTAAGAAATCTACAAGTCTGGCATTTTTGACATGGACAGGCAGCAGATTCCAAAGTGAAGGTGAATTTGAGTTGTTTTCACCTCGTCTGATCTGTTTAAACAAGCACCCATCCCCTCTGATTTGGGAATACTTAGATTAAAACAGTGACTCAAAATAGTTGTCTGCCCTGTATTTTACCAAGTGTCAGGCAATTGTAGTATTATAGAACAGCTGGGATGTTTAATTTATTAGGAAAATGATACTGTAAAGAGAAACTATTGGTCAAGTACTGAGAATTGAACTTAAACATTAATAATTAAAGAAAAAGCTATGAAGACTTGATTTAGTGTAGGCACACCTCTGTGTCATTTAACCATTAAATGAAACCTAATCTTAACTGAAGTCATCAGTGCTGTGTATGATGGCTCGTTTTCACTATCTGTGGGTCTGATTTTCATCCTGCAAGCCTTTTCTGGACAAAAAATGACCCTTTGCCCACATTGGAACACTTGAGTTTAAATACAGGATTGAAAGTAGCCTTTGCTTAAAGCCTGAGGTGAATTTTCTAAAACAAAATACCTCCCTTACCTCAAAACTTTTCTTTTTTTCAGTTAATAAAAGGTTGCACAGGTTAATAAATCAATGGTGTATTCAGAACATTTAGAAAAAAAAACCCTGTCTGGCACTTCTTTTGAAAAGTATTTTTCCCTTAAATGTTATAGAAGAAGTTATAAATGTCACCTTAGTAATGTACATGCATGTAAAATTAGCCTTGATGTTTTATTATGCTGGAAAAGAAGAAAAAAAATGAGTGGATGGGCGCATTAAAATTTTGGATTGAAAGTGATTGGCTTCTGGGTTTGCTTTGCTACCCACACAGAGCCAGCGAGCCAGCTGGGGCGTTTGCACGCAGAGTTCAGTAGTCTGAGCCTCATCAGGTGGGGCCTGAGGACAGGGTTCTGGTAAGCAAACAGCTGCAGGTGTGGGGTTGTCTGTGGAGCCTTTCTGTAGTGGATGTGTGAAGACAGGTGGGGAATTTGGTTATTTATCTTCGGAGTAAATGTGCCTAGCCCTTGGCAAGGGCAAGGCAAGGTGCCCTTTTTGTGTGTAGAAAATGAGAATCTCAAACAGCTACTGTGGGGCAGCTGCTCCATGGCTTTTCAAACCCTCATGCCACAGTGATGTGTCCAGCAGCAGTGGTGTGTGGCTCTGGGGGCTCTTGGGCCATCTGACCCCAGTGTGCCCCCAGCAGCCACTGGTACATGTTCCTGCTAATGAATACAGAGCTCCTTCTTGGCAGGAGCTATAAAATTGTGTGTAAAATTTGTGGGGTACAATTTATGTAATTTTCTGCATTTACAAAAAAGATGTAGAAAAGGGTTCTCTACAGCATCAAAGTTCAACTCCATTCCCTGCACAGGACAGCCCCAAGAACCACCCCATGTGTTCCTCCTGACTGTTTAGTATTAGCTACTAGTTAAAAAAGTAGAGTTGTTTCCAAACATTACTAGTGAAGAACCCCAGCACTTTTCTACAGGATTATCTGCTCATGTTTAAAACTCCTCATCATAAGTGATCTAGAACTGAAATCTTTCTTCTGCAGATGGTACCAAGGTCTCTCATGCAACTTTGATGGAGATCTTATTAATGAATGACTTCAAGCTTGTAATCAACAACACAGCATACAGTGTGTCACCTCCTGTAAAAGGTAAGATCAATCCTTAATAACTGATCATCTCACCTCATTTAGGGAAAGGCATGAGAAGTCCCAGAAAACTGGGACCTGCAAGAAAGGTGTTTCTCTTTGGCTTTGTCTTTTTACCATTGGATGGTCCTGCTTTCGGAGTTGGAAGTGGGGAGAGAATGAGGAAGGGAGAGCTCTTGAAATGGTTTATATGACAAACGTTTTCTTTTCAGATAAGCTGAGTAGTGAGCACGCTACTGAAATGGAAGATATCAAATCTTTGGTTCACAGACTGTTTGTGGCTCTACATTTAGAAGATCACCAGATCAGGAAAGAGAGAGAGTTGCTACAGAAACTGGACCATCTGAAAGGAGAGCTGCTGCCCCTTGAACAGGTTGGAAAGTGGGGGTACTTTTTTATTTTAACTCAAAAGCATTTCCTTTCATCAGAAGTAAGTCCTGTGACAGACGAAAATCAGTATGAATGGCTAGGGTGTGTCTGTTCATTATGTAAATGAGGTCAACTCAAATAGAATGCAAATTATTTTCGATTCAGTCCTTTTTCTTCCTTTTATGGACATTAATGGGCTAGAAACCACAACACCTGGAGGAAGCTGTCACCAACATGGCTAGTATTGAGACTGAAAGGTCATTTGTTGAAATGTCATTGAAAGCCACCTGTTGCTTTATGAGCTCTGAATACCCACGACAGCAAAATCCCACAGAAGTGGGGTTGACATCCATGGCTTAGGATAGTGGTCAACAGGACTCCTGGTTTATGAGGGCCAGCCTCTGCGTTACCTAGAACTGCCTTGAATGGTAAATGGAAATCCAACAGACATAGATCCCTAGTAGTGTGAAGAGGAGATTAAAAGCAGGAATTCTTGGTGCACAATAGCAAGAGGATCTGGTTGCCCTTGGACTTCAGTACTTCTATTTTCTCAGCAGGATAACTCAGTAAGAGGTGTTGGTAAGGGATCCTGAGAAGGCATCTAGCCCGGGGGGAGAAAACATCGTTGAGGAGCTGTTCATCAGAGGAGCATTCATGTTTAGTTGAACAGGTTTCTGCATTTCTTTTCTTTAGATGAAAGCCAGAATCGTGGACAGTGCAGATGCGAAAACCTCCAGGCTCTTATGGGTTGGCCTAGCTCTGATGTCAACTCAGGGGGGAGCCCTGGCGTGGCTGACGTGGTGGGTCTACTCGTGGGACATCATGGAGCCTGTCACCTACTTCATCACCTACGGCAGTGCCATGGCTTTCTATGCCTACTTCGTTCTCACCAAGCAGGTGAGTCCTTGTCCTCCAAATGTCTAGGATATTCAAAAGGAGGAAAACTGAGTCTGTGAGTCACAATGTTTGAGCTCTGATGGAAACAGGATTCAGTGAGTGGCCTTGCCATCAAACAGGGACTTGTTTGATCCCTAATGTGGCTGGATACAAACATTACATTATGCAGAATGAAGCAAATACTGCTGCACATGAACCAGCTACTGAGCATGGCTACTGTCAGCAAGGTTTCATAACCTAGGGACTGAAAAGTGAAGAAAGAAGTCTCTCCTTTAAAATGTTTGTAGATCACTTTGCATAATAAATGGCACCTTGCTCTCTGCAGTAATGGGAGAGCAACTGGTAATGCTCTGCCAATTTGTGAATGCTCCTTTACAGCAGCAAATCACCCAACAGTAGTTTTTATTTGCTGGAATTTATGAATATACAGTACAGGGTACCAAACTGTTTGTAATTCTGGTAGTTGCATTACGGAAATATACTGAAATATATTTAGTGCCTGAAAAAATGTTATTACTCCGCTCTTCATAATCTGACTGCTTTTCTATGACTTAGAATGAATGGAGGTAAATCTAGGTCAAGCTGAAATGCAATCTACAGGCATTGTGTAGAAGCAAAAGGTTTGCTCAGATCTTAATTTAGCTTCACAATACAGACTTGTTCTGAAATCCTGTTAAGACTTTGGGAAATGTTTCTGTTTCCTGTTTTAGCTCTGTACTTTACTCTCAAAATGGACATCTTGATGTTGAACTTTCTATGATGCAAAACTCTTTTTGTTGTGGAAGTATGTGGATGAGTAACCAACACTTTCTTCCATTACACCAGGAGATCTATAGCCTTTGTGAGAATTAGGTTCCTTCAGTGAAAAGGGAAGATGTGTCTGTTTTTATGAACAGCTGGCTCAGAATGTGAGTTTTACTCCTTCTGACTGGTTTTTAAGAAGGACTAAGCCATTCGTACTTTTTGTGAGTAGGTAGATTACTACTTGGCTTTTTTGAACAGCTGTTTGTGCCATAGCTGAAGACTTCCAAGTAAGTCCTCAGGAAGTAGTTCCTGAACATTTTCTGTCTCCTTGGAAGTAGACTCCACTGGAGGTGGCTCCAGTCAAGAAGATTATGCTATATGTTTATTGTAAAATAATTGAAAATTATTGAAATTATTGATATTATTGATATTATTGAAAGTTGAAAATTCCTTCAGACATGATGAAAATGACTCCTACTATGTTTAAAAAGCCCTCATGGCCCGTGAGAGCATAACTTTATATGTAGCCTCCTTACAAAACCTACATGGGTGCTGGACAAGGTGAGTCTTACTGCAACAGGCTGAGTTTCTAATATGCTGACCTGTCCTCAGTTTCCTTGCTAACCACAAATCCATGTCCTCCTTCCTTCCCCAGGACTATATTTATCCTCAAGCTAAGGACAGGCAGTTCCTCCACTACTTCTACCGCAAATCCAAAAAGCAGCGTTTTAATGTGGAACGATACAACAAGCTCAAAGAAGACCTAGCAGAGGTATTTAAGTGCAGTCCTTCCATACTGATGCAGCGTCTAGCTTAGGACTTTTTCAGTAAACTCTCAGCTAACAGAAAATTGACCTCAAGGTTTGCTATCAAAACACTGAATTGCTTGTCAGCCAGTTTCAGCTGTTCAGATAATCATACAATGTTTGCCTTTGATGTATAAACTAATTCTGTAGGTTATCAGAAAGAGAGACCTTCATGAATTTAATTTAAAACAAATAAACCAGTTTACCAGCATGACATCTATTTTTTGCATACTCTAATTAATGTTGCATTTTTGGCCATTTAATACAACAGCTGCATTTGTTTTGGGCACAGTATGTTTGCTGCATTGCTGTGGTAAACCAGTTTCCTCCCTTCCTTGAAAGGAGATAGCCTTGCAGAGTTCAGCATTTGACATCATAACCTTACACCTTAGGTAAAAGACTTAGATTTACAGAATATGGGTGACTGGATGGAAAAGGAGGTATATACACCTAGAAGAAATTTGGTGGCCTTCATGAAATAATTGTAGCAGATCTCTTACTCCTCAATTATTACTCTCCATCTCGACAGCCCTATATTCAATATGTCATAAAAGAAAATGGAAAATACCTCTCATTTTAGTTCAAACCCCATAGTTCAGGGTGTAATTTCATGTGCCATAATTGACATGACATGATGTTAGAGTCTGATCCTTTTTCAGTGGTCTGGGTGTATGAATTTTTGAATTGTCATTCCAGGAAGATAATGCTTTGGGGGGTGTGGGTGAGTGGGTTGACAGGAAGGATTCATGCTTCTCTCTGGAGACTGCATGACTTGAGCAGGTCTGTCAATGTTCAGCATCCTCCATTTGATTTGTTTGGTTCCTTGCCTAAGACTAGTGCCTTTTGAGAAAAGAAAGACAGTGGATGTGTGAAAGAGGAGAAAACAGAGGCTGCAGAAGGATGAACTCTCCCTCTCTCTTTCATTGGCAGGCAGAAGAATCCCTAAGGCGTCTGCGCCAACCTCTGCACCTGAGGCTTCCTATCCAGGAGATCAGTGACAAGGACTGACTTTGGTTTGGTGTATAGTGGAGAAGCCTTTTCAAAGCTGATATGAACATTTAGTTACTCCATAGCACCTGGGTATTTTTGACCACTAAAGTTTTAAAAGTTGCAATAAATAGCTTTAAAAATGATTTCCTCACTTGATGGCTTGGGTTTGTTTTCCTTGTTTGTTTGTTTTTTGGGTTTTTAAACCTATGAAGAAACTGCTGAAGCAAAGTTCTTCAAACTATTTGTCAGACTTCATTAGTATAGTATAATGGGGACATTCTTACTGCTGGTAAAATGACAGAATAAACAAGAATATCCTTTTTAGTACCATTTACTAAAACACACCAATAGCTCAAAGGATAATTAACTTCTGCATAGAGTAGTAAGGATTTTTTTCTGGCAATTACTATTTCCTTTTCCCTGGTCTGGGCATTGACTCTTTGTACCACCACAGGTGAAGTTTAGATTAGCATAACAATTCTACTTTCTTAGTAAAAAGTACTGGAAAAGTACAGTATCTCAAACTTGCTATAAAATCATTTATGCTTCACAGTTGCATTTTATTGAAAGAATTTATCAAAGCGTTGAAACCTAATACATGCTTTATACAAAGTTTAAAAGTAGGTGTAGTAAGATACAACATTTATGATTCAGAACATAGATATGGAAAGACTAACTAAAACAGAGCCAGTAAACCAATTATTTTTTCCCCAGGAAAGTGGATTAAGACACTTTGCTCAGTTTGAGTTCTCTGTTGTCCCTCAGAAGAACAATTAATAAGGTAAAAAAAAAACCGCAAAAACAAAAACAACAACAACAACAAAAGAAAATGAATATTTGCTTCAAATCAGCACCACTGTAATTATTGATTGCTGCAGCAGTAGCAATCCTGTGGTGACCATGCACCATCCCCTTTAAGTAGTCAATGACAGAGGTATGGCTGATCTTCTCCAAGGCCAAGAGGAGGCCTAATCCAACTCGAAGGCCTCAGGTATGAGGTTTGCATATGTTTATATTTTGTAGAGCTGCCTAGAGATGTCCAGCAGCTTTAGCTTTAGAGATACAGACGAGGCAAGCTCACCCTGAGCAAGCTGCACATGGTCTCGTCTCACTACTGCGGTTTTTCCCCTGAGGATGCATAGCACCAGCAAGCTGTAATTGTGCCCCAAGCATAAATTACATTCAAGCAAAAGGAAACTCATTATTAATCAACCCTATTTGATTAATCCTCTATTAATGCTACAATTGTACTCAAGGAATTAAGTTCCTTTTTAGTGTTGCAAGGAAAAAAAAAACATCTAAAAAGCCCAGTAGAGCTACAAAAGTTGTGGATTCTGCCGTCCATGAATTTAAAAAGATGCTCTATAAACATATTCCTTGTAAACTGTGCTCTTGGAGCAAGACAAGTTAATCTAATGGAACATTAGATTAACTAATGTTAGAAATTTCTAATGTTCTAATGGAACATTAGAAATGTTTTGGAAATAGTAAGATATGCCATAATTAGATGGCAATCGAGCAAGAAGGTTTTAAGATAAAAGTGGTCTGGAGCATCAATTTCAATAAAATCAGAGCACCTTCTAATAGTAAACTTTTCCAGTAAACTTTTCCCAAATTCCCTGAGATGAATTCTCTGATGTAATTCTATCTTCAAGATTTTAGATTAAAAAGTGCTTTAAGATTTTAGAAACTCTTAGGTATACAAACTAATGTTTGATCCCAGTGATTTGGCAGACAATCTTGTAGAATGTTAAGTCTCCACAACTAAGATAGTATTCTTTACTTCTGCAGCAAGTAATAGTAATGGTCATTACTGCTAAATAATCTACTTAGATTTTGGATGAAAATACAATTTTTTAGTTAACATTGAGGCAAAACAAGGAATCTGTTTTTTCCCTATAGCATTAATGTCTCTGCACACATCCACTCTGCGATATGATACTTTCCTATTAACAACAGTAAGAAGTTCTGTGAACTCCACGGAAGATCCATGCTTCCTAAGTGTCTCACACAAATCTTGGATGTACCAGGAGCCATTTAGAGTGTCACGATGAGAATAGTAGCCTAGAGTAGAAAAAGAATATAAAATTACATCCAAATGTAAGTATAAATAACCTCTTGGAAAAATGGTTTCCTAGCTACCATCTACAAGGAATTACTAATGGCTGTAAATCTTACTTTGCCAATTACATAATTTCACTGCAAATTGTGGATGGGAAGTGGGTTTGATAGCACTTGTAGTGCTCAGCTAAGAGGAACACAATTCAGGGATTGGCAGCTTACAGGACTGCATCTCCACTTCGTAAGAGAGCAGATGGGACTGAGGACAACATACATGGGGAGACTGGAGAGAACAGCCATGTAGTGCAGGGAAATTTATAAGCCAGCAGAATCCTGGAAAAGAGATGGATGTTTGCTGTCAGGAGGCAGCTCAGCCGCAAGACTGATGACAATGCTTTTGTTAGGCAAATTTAATGAACCTTGATAATTTATTTTCACTTTGTTTTTTAGCACATAACATTCTTTCCCAGACAAATTGCTATTTAACAGACAGGTGAATCAGATGACCTGGAACTGTTCTCATTTTCTGGACTGCAAAATGAAGAACTGCTCAGGGTTGTTACAGTGAAGTATCAGACACTGGATATAAGATACTAGAACTTACCTTGCGCCACAGAGTAGCACATGATAAAGTCAGCACCAGCAGGCAGAGTGTAGACACCAGCTGCGTCCACTTCAGTCTCATTGACAAGGGAGTCACTGCTGTTGTCTGTTGAATCGTGGGCAATGACTGGATCATCATGTTTATCACCTCGACAGGCCTGTTGGTGAGAAGAGTTGTCATGCCTGCACCCCTGCCGAGCTCACTGTTAACAAGATAATTCTGACACTAACCAGAGGCACTACTGTTCAGCTAGGTGTGCCACATTACCTTGACTCTGCCTTCAGAAAGACCCATTTACTTCTCTATCACTTAAAATGTTGGGGACAAAGTCCATTGAAAGCTCCAGGATGATCTCAGAATCACTAAGATTGGAAGGGATCTCTTGAGATCACCTAGTCCAACCCCCTGACTGAAGGTGTTAGCTACAGCATGTTGGCCAGGACTATGTCCAGTCAGCTTTTGAGGATCTTCATAGGTGGAGACTCCACCTACCTCTATGGGTGACCTCTTCCAGTGTTTGACCACCCTCACATTAAAAAAAAAAGTGTTTTCTTCTGTTGAGAAGATTATGTTTTAATCTGTTCCAGTTGCCTCTTAACCTGTCACTAGGTACAGCTGAAAAGAGCCTGTCTCCCTCTTATTCCCTCCCACTGGTGTTTAGAACACTGGTAAGATTCCCCTGAGCCATCTCCTCCAAGCTGAGCAGTCCAGCTCTCTCAGCCTCCCCTCGTATCAAACATTCTCCAGAGTCTCTTAATCATCTTTGTGGCCCTTTGCAGGACTCACTCCAGTAAATCTGTATTTTTCTTAGAACTGGGGAACTCAGGACTGGACACAATACTTCAGATGCAGCCGCACCAGTGCTGAGTGGAAGAACTGCCTCCCTTGCAGGCAAGGCAGCGTTGAATTACTGCTCTGAAGCACAGCCATCCTTACATGCTGTTACACCTCTGCTCTTAGTGCAGTCTCAAGTGTGTTTGTTGAGGGTTTTCGGTGGGAAGTCAGAAGTGATCCCACTATTGTCAGTGATGCAGAAAGGCAACACGTGGAGGAGAACAAGGTGAGAACACACTCAAACAATGCAAAGGAGCATTGCTTCAGAACTGCCACTAAAAAAAGGACAACACAAAGAAACTTCTTTGCAGTGATAAAGTTTCATCTTGATGTTTCTTCTGATTTCCAGAGGTGCTATGCCAATTTTGCAGGAAAAGAACTCAGCTGATGAACTAAGTTAATCAGTTTTTTTGATGAGTTTCCAAGTGTTACTTAGAACTTACAATTGAAATATGAAAGTATTTCACCAGGTTAAAAAATAAAAAGTGGAAATCTGAATGAGTCCTAATGAAAGGTGAATTAACAACATGCTGCTTCTTGCAGCAAGCCTGTGCCCTAAGAAAGCTTTCATTTGGGAAAAAAAAAAGTAATACCTAGAATTACTCTGTAAACTACTACAATTACAATCTGCTGAAGGCCAGGTTCATATATGAACATATATGAACAGTTTGCTAATTGTAATCTGGATAAAGATGGGATAAAGCCCTGCATGACCTGGTTTGACCCCATAACTCTGCTTTGAACAGGAGAGACCTCCTGAGGTACCTCCCAACTTTCATTCTCCTGTGAACCAAGGAGAGAAACAGGTGGTTACATATGGTCTTTATCTGACCACTTTGCACAAACAACACTCCTGAGACAATAAAGCCCTAATTTGATTCTTTAGATTCTACAGAGGTGCCAAGTATAGGTCATTGACAAAAAAACAAACAACCAACAGCAACAAATGAAAATAACTACCACCACCAAAACCAACCAACAAAAAGTCCCACAAAAAAAGGGAAAACAGACAAAAACTCCAACACAAAACCCAACCTCACTGAAGATCAAGTAAATGGACTTGCCTAGAAGGAAGCAATGAAGATACAGAGGTTTGATAGTTTATCAGCTTAGCCTAGGGTTGTGACCAATAGGAACTGAGCTGAGGCTGCACAGAACTTTCTAAAAAAATACTGCCTTCTCTGCTATTAAAACACACTCTCAATCTGACATGTGCTTAATTTGTGTTTCTCTTCATAAAATTACTTATTAAATACAGCTGTAATAATAATATCAACAGTATACATTTGTGTTTCTAATAAAAAGAGAAGAATCCTTGTCTTAAATGCCTTGTAGAAAGACTGCATCAGGAAAACTGACATCCGTATTGCAGGAAGACACAAGTCAGTTAACTACACTGAATTCAGAAACAGGTATCTTACCTGAAAGATAAATATCTTTGGTTTTCCTACCAAACTCTGACACTTGTCTCCTCTGAACATGTCTGTGATTCTCTGAATTTTGATTTTGCCATCATATGCATATATGTGATCATCCTCACCGTGACTCAGGAACACACACAAAAAGCAGTCAGCATTGCTGTAGTCATCCCTAGAGGCTGAAACAGTCAAGTGGTGTTTAAATGACAAAACAGTCATATTCAAGTCTAAAAACCATTGTACCTTTCTATCGTATCATTTAATCCCCAATCAGTCCTTTTTCAAATGGATGCTATTTTCAGGTAGAGCCATACTGAAGGGATTTCAAGGTGCATTGATTCAACCTGGCTGAAGGGCCACTAACCATAAAAAGAATAATGTAGTTATATTCTCCCAGCTGCATGTACCATCTTTCAGCTTTCAGTGACTTAATTAGTTCTCTCCACAGAAGCTTCACTTACACTGCAATAAAATAATCTTCAGTCAAAACTTTATGTCCTCCTCATGTTAAATTCCTTGTGCACAAAAATTTATTTTAAGTTAGGTAAATGGAGAGATTGGAAGAAAAGGTATCTGGGAATTCTGCTGCAGTAACTTAGATATAACCAATACATAATCTCTTACCTTCATCAATTTTCTGCAGCACATCTTCTGCTTTCAGATCATCAAAAATTTTGACTTCAAACCCAAGGTCTGTCAAACTATTGTTAGAACAGATCAGTATCAGTAAAAATCTTACCCAAATTATATATCAATGGCTACCAACTAAGTTTCTTTCCCTGGGAGGGAATTAATATTCTTATGCATTATTTATGAACAAAACTACTAAAGTTGATTTTGAATTCAAACTGGTGTCAAGTACAGGTCTAACACCTAGAGTTACTTCAAAGAGTTTGTCCAAAGAAAGCTCTGGACTCACTGAACTCATAGGACTTGTGCCAGCAGTTTCTGTGACCTTAAAAAAATGTGCCTTGAAGCTTTTTAATTATTGCTTTCTTCACCCAAGTTGCATAAATGCTAGGTCTGCAAAATCTTTCAGTCTCTGTTTAAACACAGGATTTAGGTAAGTCCCTAATTTGATCACAATTTCTAAAATCTAGGTTTTTTTAAGAGTTAGTAGGGCAACCAAGTTTCTTACCTGCGTTTCAGATTGTTTCTGTCCGCCATAGTCCCACGTCTGTCTGGCAGTGTTAAACGCCAAAAAAAGTGCTCATGATTGAAGATTAATGCAACTCCTCTTCTTTGATGGTTCATTTTATATTCCATTGCAGGATCAAGTGACTGTCTGCTGGCACAGATGGAAAACATTCTTGGTAAATGAGGCCGTTTCATTAGTTAAGGCACATAGTGGTGCATTTCAGACATGGCTCTAATTCTCCATGTTATGTGTTTATCTAAATATTAACATAATTAGATAGTACACATGTACTTATTTGGAATTATACCTGTCTGTGATTTGCTTCAAGTTCTTCTACGTAAATCAAGTGCTGCATTGTAATCAATAGACTATAAAATGGGGATGAGGTGCTAAGTGTAGTGTATCTTGCAAAAGGAGAACAAGTGTTTATTATTTACCCTAATGAAACGAAAGCTATGACAATACAATGGTTCATCTAAGTTTTTAACAACTAGCCCACAAAATCCTGAGGCTGAAGGACAGAGGTCTTCTTAAGGACAGAATAAATGACCTATCCAGCTTCTAAGTAGAGGACTTTATCATGGCAGAAAACAAAAATACCTGCATGTTTGGGAGAAGAATGCCACAATTTTATTGGCTTATAAGGAAAACATAGCATAGGATGTGTGACAGCACACTCTGGACTTGGCTGTGGACCCACAGTCATCTCAACACTTGGACCCAAAAGATCCTAAGTGTTGACATAGAAGTAATTAGATAAAGCAGACAAACTTTCCATTTTTGTAGTTACGGGTGCAGAAAACAGAAACTGAAACACTTCTGGCAACAGCACTGGCAATAAACAGGTCCAGAGTTCGAGGTACACAGAATGAGAGTCCAGGTCATACTGCCCTAGGACTGGCTCTGATCACAGCAGTCATTTTGTGCCATGTTAATACTTTCTTTGATGCTATGGAATATTCAGGTTTGGTGCAATTACAGGAGAAAGTTGCTTAGAATATTTTCCTGCAGGTGTTCAAGATGTTCTGTTATCAAATGCTTTTGTTCAAGGTGTTCTGTCGTCAAATGCTTTTGTTTCACAACAAAATTACCATTGTTACACATAGACTATCTCTGCTTCTCCCTTTGTTATGAGAATCCCCTTAATGAAGCATCTTTTTGTAACATCAACATAAGAATTCAGACAGAGAACAGGAATTTAGGATGACTGTTCAAAGTCAGGAAGGTTCTAAAATCTTATGCAATGCTGGCTGGATAATCAATAAGAGAAGCTGGGCGCTTTATGACATTCTTCCCATTCTGAGTACCAAACATGATAAATGCAAAGATTATAAATTTCAGCCTTGTAATCAGAGATTATAAATTTTATAACTTTTAGCCTTGAACAATTTCACGTGTACCAGTACCAGAATTTTTTCAGATTTTGGCAATTTCTCTTCCTTAGGGTTTGGCAAGGTGCATGGCTAGTATGGATTTTGGACAGTTTGGTCACTGGATCCTGTGAATGACAACTGAACCATGATTCCCTAAATAGTTCTTTCTCTACTCAGCTGTATGGATGAAGCAAAGTTATCAGGCAGGTAGTTTACTGTTTTCAAGGCTTTCATGGAATCACTGTTCCATGGTCCATTTCCTCTCCTTCCAGAGGAATACATTCCTGTGCTACAATCTACCACTTCGTCTGTCCAGCAGCTCCTTAGATTGTGGTGGTCTCTGATCTTTTATTTGCCTAAAATAAAAAGAGAGCACTCCTCATAGTCCCTTCCACATGCCTTCCCAATGAGGGTGCTTCTGCATCCGGTGTAAGTAAAACTAGAAACATGTTCTGTAAGTGGGTGGAGTTGAATTAAATAATTCTGTTGAATTCTTAAAAATCAGAAAACCCTGCACTGACCTCCATCCCTTGGGACATCTCTGTCATTGCCACCAGAATTTTACCTTATATTGAGTGCATCCACTTCTGTGATGTTCTCGTTTCCATCTGATAGAGAAATCAAGAAGTTATTTAGCCACAAAATCATTCATTAAAAACAAACAAAACCAATTTGGACTTATGCATCCAACCTTAAAGTTTAGCTGTTAATGTGAACCAAAAGCTCATTCACAAGTAATTAGGCATGCAGGTAAACAGCCTCATTAGTGTTTGCACCCACAGCTTTTGGAGGGTGATCTGGAAGTTTTGACTCCAACAGTCTGAATTTCAGGTGAATTTCAGATATATTTTATATCTGTCTGTGTATCTGTATCTGTATAACCATATTCAGAGATTATGGTTTTATACAACTAACTAGCTGGGTGTGTTTTTTTAAAGAGACTCTAACTCCATAGTTACAATTTTACATAACTTAAAAATACAGTGTTTCTTTTCTTTCAGTAATGCTGCTAATACAAAACTGAGCATTCTCTTTGAGGTTGGATGCAGCACATGTGTAGTCACAGTAGACAGTGAAACAGCTATTGACAACTGAGAAGATGAAGGATTTAAACATTTTCTTCTGCTGAACTATACAGACTTTAAGTACCTCCAGTACAGAATGGACATAAAAGTAACCATGTGGGCACAACAAGGAACATGCACATCTTGGCAGTGTGCAGAACTACAGACTTGCAGATGGTTAGGCCAAAATACTTTTTCCTCTCACTTAAGCAATCTCAGTGGGCTATTAAATCACTACTACTACTACTGGTAGAGACTCACTACCCCATTATGAGAACTGTATACGCGATTTTACCTGTGGTGGGTAATGTAGGTCTGCTATCCAGCTGGACATGGCCTGCAATTACAAGAAGAGTCACATGTACATGTATTTTACAAACGACTTCGCACGTAGCTTTCCACATCTATTTTTCAAATACTATTAGTGCCTTTTGCAAAATGAACATAGCTAGGTATTAACAGAGGATAAAAGTTCTTGCAATCCACTTCCCCCAAAACAGATCATAAAATTTTATAGTCATCAAACTTTGACAGAAAATGTAGACAGAGAAGGAATAGAATTCCTGGGCTACAGGAAACTAGGAAAAGAAGGTTTTTCTGTTCATTTAATCCTATTTAGTGACTTCCTAGTCTTTGTCTTTTCATTGACACTCTCATATCGCAGCTTCATTCAGGTAAACACTATTTAAATTATGACTTATGAAAAGTTTTCTGTTTGTCTTACACAGGAACGAGCTTGCTCTAAAATCTGATTGAGACCAATGAGACTACTAGTCTTTAATTTCGTGAAGATGGATTTCTTCAAAGGAATCAAAAAAACAGGTATGCACAAGGTTACACTGGAATCTCACAGCATCTTTCCCTGGATGAGTTTTCGTCTCAACAGGTCTACCATCGAGACGAAAGGGCAAGGCACTTAGAAACAACGGAATGGCACACCAATAAAAGTTCCTTTGAGCCTAGCTGCACCTCCGGGAACCCACGTTTTGCTGCCCTGGCTTCTCCTGCCCTCCTGTTACAACCGGGGACCCTCCCCGCTTCCCTATCGGCGGCCGTGCCGGGGAGCCGGAGGGACTTTCCCCTGGGGCAATTTACGTGCAAATCCATTTCCTCGTTGGCCGCCGCCGTCCCTCGCCTCGCACCTTCCCCGTTCCCTTCCTCCCCTGGAAAGAAGGGAAGGAAGGAGGGACAGAAGCAGGGGTCCCGCTCCCCGTGAGCGCCGGCAGCGCGCTCAGGCAGCGTTCCCACCCTGGGGAGGCTCGGGCGCTGCCCCGGCCCCCGCAGACATTCCCCACGCCGGCCCCGCTCCGCGCTGGCTCCGCCGGGAGCCCACAGGGGCGCGTCCCGGCCCTTCCCCGTGCGGCCCCTCCGCACACGCACCCGCCGGCGGTCGCCGCTCCGAGCCCGACATCGCCGTGGACCAAGGCTGCACACCGCCGCACACCCAGCGAGCCGAGCCGAGCCGAGCCGAGCCGAGCCGAGCCTTCCCCCCTTCCTCTCCCGTGCCTTCCGGGGGCGGGCGCTTGTCGCCCTTTGTTCCCGCCGGGAACGGGGCAGGAGAAGGAGCCGGGAAAGCGCAAGGGTGAGGTGTTAAAGTGTGTGACGTGTCCTCCTGAGGTGGTACCTCAGCCACCGCGGTCGAGTGACTGCGCCGGCTTGTGCAAAACCATCGTCCAGAGACGGCGAGAGCCTCCCGTATTCGCTCGGTTTAAATTTTTCAAAACTGTACTCAAATTCCCATTTCAGGCGCACAGCGTTTTCCTTCCTGTAAGGCTTCTGTTCCTCAAAGTGCGTCTTCATTCGGGCACCCAGGCACAACCCTTGTTTGAGGTTTGGATGTGTGGCTCACTCTGCGGCATTGCTCAGTTCTCTCTTCAGTTGTCTTTGATGATTTTGGAACTGTGAGGCGAGTGACAAGGTATTGGCGAGAGTGCCCGGATATCTTAGCGAGTATTCCCCAACCGGGAACCATGCGGCACTTCCCGGTCACTGAACAATTGCGTAACAAACAAGTTTCTAAACCAAAGCCAATGACAAAACCCCACCCTTGTCTATAAGAGCTTTACACGTCGTAATCTAAAGGGATCTGAATTTTCTATCCAGCCTACTTTTAGGGAGATAACCTCAGATATGAATGTGCAGTTAAGAGAGTGCTGCTACAAGCACAAAAGGAAGCACCTTTTGAGTGGAATTACAGGCATTTTTACCCAGTCTGGTTTTACCCAGGCTTCTTGCATGGGTAAAGACTTTAGACAAGATGTCTCCTTTGGTTAAAGGAGCCGTGGGTATTCTTAATTACCTTTGCTTGTTCTTCTCTCGTTCAGACTTGTTACCCTCAGGTTGCCAATAGGCAGCTGGATCAAGATAGAACTCTGCTTCAATTGTCTTTGTGCATACTTTAGTTAGAACATGACACCAGCACAAGCTCTGCGTCTTTTACTGGGTAAAGTTTCAGACTCCTACCAAACAGATCCATTTTTTGGCAACTGCAAATCCCAGCTCTCACAGCTCACACCAGAGCTCCCTTGAACCCACTGGCAGCAAGACTCCAGTGTGAAGTAGCAGCTGCAGAACCAAAATCCAGGATTCTGTAGCAGCACTTTGAACTCCTATCGGCCGTATTCCTCAGTCCAACAGTTTTGCTTAGATCCTCGTAAGACAGAGGTTTTACCCGCTTTGTTTTGCTGGAGGCTAAGAGCACTCTCAGCCGTGTTCCGATGAGTCACTCGATGGCAGTGTGTGCAGCCCGAGGGAGCGCTGGGCTGGTGTGCCTCTCCAGCCCACAGGAGTATATGAGTTCTACTGGCAGACACACCTCTTTGTTAAGAAACACTTCCAGATTGTTGCAGTGGCTCCCTAGCAAGTGGGCATTTTTTGGAAAAGCATTACGGATTGATCAGAACTGCAGTCTTGTACTGGTTTGAAAGCAAAACCAGTGAGACTTCAAGTCAGAAATACAATTTAATAGAGAAAGAAGAAATGAACAACAACAACAAAAGGCAAACAACAAAACAAAACAAAAGTACAAAGGACCACTGACAGAGTCAGAACACAAACCTGACACCCTGTTGGTCAGGGTATTGGAAGCAGTCCAAAATAAGTCCTCCTGGAGTGACAGATGTGGCACTGTGGAGTAGAGATGATCCTCAAGAAAGGGTCCAGTCATCCTCTGGAAATCCACTGGAAACAGCCTCCCTTGGCCTTTGGGATTGCAGGTTTTATGCTGATGGAAAGGTTTTGGCTCCTCCCACTGGGTGGAGCATCTCACTATGGAATGAGGTAATGTTATCAGTGATGTGAGAGGCCTTAAATGGCCCATTCACAGGTGATGTCCCTCGGAGGAAGATGGGTGGAGGAGGAGATAAGAAGGCACTGCCTTATCTGGTGTTATCAGTTGTGCATTAACAGAAGGCATCTGTCCTCTTCCTCCCCTAGAGTTACAGGAGATAAAGAACAGTATCTCCCAACCGGTTTCAACAGATGAATATATAATACACATTTTTGGTTACATTTTTCAACCCAAGACAAGTCTGAAGAAGGAAGTTTGACTGTGGACATACTGCTGTATAGTATTACTGACTACACAAAAACATGCAGTATTGAGTTAAATGAACTGCTATCTATAGTATTGTTATGCTTTAATCCAGCATGAAGCTGAACACCACTGAGCTGTTCACTCACTCCCCCAAATGGGATGAGGGAAAAAATCAGAAAAAAGGTAACGGTAGTTTAACAGGAGGGGAAAATAATAATAACAGGATATACAAGATGAGTGACACACAGTGCAGTTGCTCACCACCCACTGATCGATGCCCAGATGGTCCCCAAGGAGTGATCAGTGCCCTTACCTGACCAACTCCCCCTCAGTTTCATTGTTCAGCATGATTCCATGTGGTGTGGGATATCCCTAGGGTCAGCTGGGGTCTGCTGACCTGGCTACATCTGCTCCCAAATCCTTGTGCACATCAGCCTCCTCACTGGCAGGGCAGCAGGAGAAGCTGTGTTTTGTCAACATTATTCTCAACCTCAAACCAAAACACAGCTGCTAAGGAAAACATTAACTGCCACAACCAGGACAAGCATTACATTTTTGCATATATACACACACACACACACACACACACGTAAATTCTTAAATGGTATGATTAACACTGGGGTGATATCTAGCCTTCATTTGAGGGCTATGGTCTGCAAAACGCATTTTGTGTAACTTGCAGGTAACTCTAATCTAGTATTTCTGCTACAAGGAAAGCTCATGCAAAGTAAAGACTATCAAGAAGAAGTGAAATGCCTCCTCTGGTCTGCAAGCATAACTATCAAAGTGCTATCCAGCAGTATTAAAGCTCTTTTTAGTGTTTTACATGGTTTGAAAGAAACTCTGGGATGCTTTCATGGTATAATTACAGGTCAGTAGAGGAAAGAACACAATCCAGCTCTTTCCAACAGTGAAAATTTTCTATGTTGTCGTGGTTTAACCCCAGCCAGTGCCTAAGTATGTGTGTGTACACACAGACACACACACACACGGGATGGGGAGAAGGAAAATCAGAGGAAGGAAAACTCATGGGTTTAGGTAAGAACTCATGGTTTTAGGTAGAAGAAGTGGAAGAAATTCCACTTCTTTTAGGTGGAAGAAATGGTTTTAGGTAAAACTCATGGGTTTAGTAACTGACATAAAGTAAACAAAAATAATAATAAAAAGGAAAAGGATAGAGATTAATAAACCCCAAGACAAACAAGTGACACAAGTTGCTCACCACCCCTGTCCAGTCCCCAAGCAGTGGTTGGTGCCTACTGGCTGATCAGGATATAAATTCCCCCCTGTTTATATACTGGCATGAAGCTCTAAGGTGTGAAATATTCCTTTGGGTCAGCTGTCCTGGCCGTGCTTCCTTCCAGCTTCTCGTGCACGTCCTCACTGCCAGAGTATGTTAAACTGAGAAGTGCCAGATTTAAGGTAAGCACAGCAACAACTAAATCATCAGTGTGTTACCATTATTCTCATACGACACACCACTGCATCAGCTACTAGGAAAAAAGGAACTCTTATCCCATCCAAACCCAGGATATGCATTAATTTAAGCACCTAGTTTATGCCCATTGGTACAGAACTCAACAAGCCATCTGGTTGAATTATACTGGTTTGGACTCATTGTGGTACTTGTGTCATTTTAAACAAACAATGCCGTTACCATTCCCCGCTTTAACGTTTAAAAGATTTTTAGGATTACAACCATGGAATTCCAGGGTAATTCAGAAGTGTTTCAATTCTGTGGTAGAAAATGAATGTCACCAAAGCAAGGGGAACTACCAGTTCATCTAGCAAAGTTTGTAAAATGCTACAGTAATACTTCTCTTTTAGTGCTACTTCATATCCACAATTAAGGAAAGACACCTTTGTGAAAAATGCATATTATATGGCTCTACGCAGGTATTTAGTATATGTATTATGCTAGGTTGAAAAGTTATGCTGTATTAACTTTTGAATAATATAGTGAATGTAGTTTTGTAATTAACATTAAGCTGTAGTAATCAAAAATAAAAACTATGTGTGTGAGATATTCTTTTTAGCTCAAGAGAAAGAGAAGATAACCAGGAAATTCTTCACACAGAGATAAGAATTACAGAAACCCCTAAATTTTCCAGAGAGAGAGAGAGATTTATGCCTTCCTGATCAACAGAAGATCACCACTTCAAGCCGGACCCAGACTCAAAGGCGCCTGGGGAGATGAACAGAGGGTTTTTGACAAGGACCAGATAACTTGTTTTGTTTTAAATAAAATATGCATAATCATGAAATGACTCCTCTTAAGAGGAAAGTTCTACCATAACGGTGTCCTTCTTCTAGCTGACTTTTGTCTAGGGAGAGGGGACCCAGCCTGGGCTGTACTCTTTGCTATTATTGTCTCAGTAATTGTCCTAACCCTAAATTGTTTAACCTTTATTATTATGTTTGTATTACTATTTTTTATAACCATTTTTATTTTTATTAAATTTTCAAAAATTTCAAAAGCGAGTGATTGGCGTTTATTAAACCTTGAGGCACGACAAAAGAATTTTAGCAGAAACTTTGTCTTTATGAGGCCCTTACATTCACTGTCATGTACACTAAGCTCTAGTGACAAACCAAAACCACAACTGGTAAAGAAAGAAACACACAAAATTACACCACATTATACTCCATGAGTCCAGTAAATTTTATGTATTTAGTTCCTATTACCTGTTCACAGATGCAATATTTTAATTTTCATTCCTTTTATGGGTTAACACAATTTGGTTTTTGGTTAAAGACCAATAAGGACTATTGCCCTGTTAGGACCTTGGATTTCTTTAGAAAGCCAAGGACCTATCAAGGGCCAGTTCTTGACTATTTGGTTTGACCACTGAGAAAACAGAATGCGCCTTTCGGTAATACCCATATAAAATGAGGCTTTGTTCGAGCTCCCCCTCTCTTTTCTCCCGCTGAGCCAACAGGTAACGTCCTGGGCCGCGGCGGGGCCCGGATTAGGCCCGCTTTGCGTTGGGCCCGGGCCCGGCCGGGTCTTCGGGAGCCGCTGCTGCGGGGAGCGGCCCGGCCTGGCCCGGCCGAGCTCCTCTTCTCTCCCGGCTGCGGCGGGGCAGACGGGAGGCTCTGGCTGGGCAGGCCCGGCCGTGTGCTGGAGGCTGTGGCAGAGGGGGCCAGGCTATGGCCGGGCCCGGTAGCAGCCGGCAGCGAGGAAAAGGAGCTTGCACACTCTGAGGGCAGCCCCGAGCTGGGCTACCTTGGATCAGCTCGAGGGATGGAAAAGAAGGCATCCACCAGCCTCCTCCACCGGCATGGCTTGGAGATGTTTGCAGCTGCCGCCAGGCAAGACCACTGAGCACCGCAGGCCTGGGCCAGCTTTAACTCTTTCCTGCCAGCACATGGAACTCCCAGAGCACTGCCCCTTCCCAGAGTGAGGGCAGACAAAGTGATTGAACTAGAAAAAGAGACACAGCATGAAACTTGGAGTCAGTGAAGAGAAAGTGGAAAGACTATCTGGAACAAAGAAGGAGTGGCCTAATGTGGCTGGACCTCTCTAGTAAACTATGGATAATGGACTATTTTTCCTGTAACAAATGAATGCTGTTGGGGGGGTATGTAAAGCTCTAGTTAAAAGTGATACAAAGCTCTTTGCTCCTAAGGAAAAGGGGATTTTTAGTTTTTGAGATGAAGATGATTTTGGAAATAGAAGAAAATCTTTGTTTTATGCTAGAAGAGGCATCCTTAAACAGTACCCCTAATAAACAGATATAGCCCATATGCAGTGTTGGGAAAGCTGCTGTTGGGAAGGACCTCACAAAGGCAGGTTTGTGGGCAGCTGTGTTTGTGAGAGATGAGACCCACAAGAAAACTTTTATATTGTCAGTGGAGAAATTCCATAGAAGTTTCTAAGAGAGACTCCTTTCCCAAAGGAACTGATGAAAGATTATTTTTGAATGGTGAAACTGACCGAAAGTTACAAGTTTTGTCTCTTTATGTTGTATGTGAGAAAGTAAAGCATTGGGGGTGAGTGCTTTGAAAAGTTTCATTTTTTTCCTTTCTTTCCCTCTTTCTTTTGGTGTGTGTTAATAAATCTATTTTTAAAAATCTTTTATGTTGAGCCTGTTTTGCCTTTTTCTCCTAGTCATTTTCACAATAATATTTAAACTACTACACTAAATTTAACAAGCAAAGTTCAGCAAAAAAGCAAACGTGAAACCTCTACATAATTCAGTTTTGAATTTAAAACCATTACAATTCCTCTCCTATGAGTATCTAAAGCAGAATTGCTTTTTAACAGAAGCAAATCACTGTCTTTCTAACAGAGGACCTAATGCAGAAGTTAACTAAGGACTGACACCTGTAGATAAGCAACAAGTAGAGAGAGTACAGAGAGCAAACCCCAAGTAATTCAGACATCAGGTCATTTTAGCTAGAGAAGTCAGAGAGGGAACAGGTGACAGAAGTACAGGCTCACATATCCATCAACCTCACAGAGGACATCTTAAATTAAATTTTTTGAGCATACTGATCTTGGAACTTGCTTTCAGTTTTCATCAGAACAGACTGAATGAAAGCAAAGATGAATACAGGAGCCAAGTTGTGCCACAACAGAAATACAAATCAACATATTTGTACATATATCCTTTTTGTGCATACAATACACAACACAAAATGTTTTATTCAAAACAAACATTTGATGAATTTTTAAAAAATAACATAGAAATCACATTTCATCATTCTGTCAAATCAAAAGTATATCCTTAGGCTGCTAACTGTTCATTTTACTGGACAGCCTTAAAAGATTAACATATTTGATCTGAAAAGTGATGCAGAAGTAAGGCACTGATATAGAATCAGGTATAAATATGTAGTGCATATACACTGGCTTGGGACATTTTCCTAGCTTTTTTAACAACAAACCTGCAGGACCACATACATGAGAGAACTGAAGGCAATTGCAGCAGAAACACGCAAGTACAGGCTATGTAAGATGTCTTATATTGATACACATAATACATTCTTTCCTGTTGAACCCATCAGATGCTTCAACTGCTACTAAACCTACAATCTGACCTGTATTAAAAATCACCTGAGAAGTCAATGTAACTCTTTGGTGCCTCTGATATCCCCACTATGGAGTTTTCTCGGGAACATTGAAATGGCACCAGTACTTTACAACAGCACACCCTAGGTGAACATACACCAAAGGACAGCAATTGCAATTCCCAAGCTTCTGGCATAAAATGGAGAGAAGGATGACTTGTTTCTTTTCTACATTAATAAGAACATCGTAGTGACCTTCAAATCAGTCAATTCACTGAGATCAGTGTTTGATATATTACTGTCTGAAAAGTGTAAAGGTTTGTTACACCAAAGCCTTGCTTCACTTTGGCTGAATCTTCGGCTTTATTCTACACCATGAGATGTCAGTGTCTTCTTTCAGAGATCTGTCTTGCCTTCGTAACGACACACACAAGCAGCTCTCTGGCTGTCCAGGTATGGTTTGCATCCTAAATGTATAACTGCATCAAACAGCAGCTGAACCGTTGATTCACAAGCTGCAAGCAAAGAAGAGTTCAGTTAAAAGTACTCTCTCTCTGAGTGGAATATGAAATTAACAGGAGAAAATTCTGGCAAAGTGAGAATGACTCTAAGAAAGACACAATCTTCTTTGGGCATAGCAAATAGATGGTCAAATGAAAGACTGAACCAACACAGAGTCATTTAAGTTTTGAGTAAAGATTTTTTTATATGCCAAACAAAATGAAAATTCATTGCATATGGAATGTTATCTGTGTTGGAGACATACTGAGTCTTGGAAGATGAAAGAGCTGGTTTACCTGGTCACTCTTTGCATCCCAGTTTATGCAGAGGTTGCTATCTTTAACATCAGCTCAACAGAATTGAACAAATGCTCTGACTCTAAAGACTAACATTACAGTTAAATAAATTTGAGAAGTTCAAACACAAGGTTGTTGTGTTTGTGTAAAAACTTTACTGCTCTCAGTGGTAGTATTTACTGTGAAAGTGACATTGTCCAAGTTAAAAAGTGGTTATGTCATGTATCCATCAGATGCAGGCCAACGACCAGGAGGAGTATTGTATGGCCTGTTACTAAGACACCTAACATTAATTCACTAGGGGACAGCATTAACTACTTCCACTATGACAGTATATTATTTTAATACCTTATTTCATAACAGGGCAAGATTCTGTATTTTCCTACAGTTTACCAGCAATCACACACAGAAGTTTAGAAATCACTCAGGGGAACAGTCATGTTACAGCTATGTTACAGTAACTGCAAGAATTATACATGCATTTTGATCAAGTTGCATTCCCATATTCATATTCCCAAATGAGCAGCGTTATTTTTCCCCTAGAGTTAAAACTAACCTTAACTCAAAGTTAGTTTTAACCCTGATCATTTTCCTATGCCCTGTCACTGCTCTGCTATACAAGCACCTGAAGCAGCACAGCAGGACAGAACAAACCATCTTTCATCAGCTTACGAAATGCCACCTTCCTGCACTGCACAAAGATTCTTTGCCAAGTTAAGCTCAGGTTAAACTTGAAAAAAAAATAAAGGCATTTTCACACTTACCCTGGACACTCTCTGAGATTCCGAGGGTTTTCTGCAAATCTCTGCAAATTTTTGAGAGGCAGGTCTGAAATTGCTCATCGCAATCATTTTTTTTATTGCCACAAGTATCATAGCATCTGTCGTGGTGATTGCAGCACCTTGTCATTGAAGGGATACCGATGTCAAACTGTGAAGAAAACACGCACACATCTCCATGGGTGTTCTAGCATAAGAAAAATATAGCCTATGGACAGACTGCAACAGAAATTGAAAACAAATGTGATGGCTTGAGATAAAGACAGTTTCACAGATGAATAAAAGAAGACAAAAATGTCCCAAAATAAGCAGTGCACAAAGCACTCACCACATTTCAAAGCAGAGGGGACACCAAGCTGGTCTCTGAGCAAAAGCCACCTGGAAGTCATACTACCACCACCCCCCACTCCCCAGCTTCTCCTGCTGCTCCAGTTTTTATTGCTGAGCACCACTATGTAGTGTGGAACATCCCTCTGTTCAGTGTGGGTCTGCTGCCCAGCTGTGTCCCCACCCACCCTCCTGCCCAGCCCCAGCCTTCACTCTGGGGTAGTGGATGGGCATAGTGGGGGAAAAAAGAGAAAGTCCCAAAGCTGGAGGACAACAAGCTAACTCCTATTTTCTTTCCAGCATTAAGGAAAAAGAGTTAGTGTCAGTGAGGACAGCAAGAGTCATAGCCAAACCCTCCATTCTTGCACAGCTGCAGCTGCAGTTATTCAATGCTTTCAAGAACGTGCAAACAAAATACTAAACCAAACACTCAAAACCCAAGAAATTTATCACCATTACATTTTATGCTTGCAATCTTTGAAAATGTTTATGCTATGTTCGTTTACAATACTAACACTTCCCATATGTTGTTACCAGAGCACATGTTAGGAGCTGATAGGAACAGGGAGCTTGTCTGTGGATGCTGTCTCAGAAGGGGGGATGGAAAAAATCATCTACATTGAGGGAAGCTGAGGTATGTATACACACAAAGAAGCCCCAAAATGGAAATACTTACCTGAACTCCAAATACAGGGGATCCACAGCCATTTGGTGGTGATGGTTTATATCCACAGCGAGGAACAGGCCTTGATCCTGAAAAAGGTAATTTGTCATGTCTTAAATAGACTTTTTTTCACAGGATTTTAGGTTGTTTCCCCCCCCCCAGAACTTTAGTAGTTTTAAAACTCACCACAGACATTTGTTTGGCTCAAGACAATATCAGTTGTATTTTTAACTCTAAACATATATACTGGCACCTGCATATCAATGATTCTTCCCAGATTACAACTTATGGGTACTAAGCAATTCTTTTTAGAAATGGGGACAAGGTACCTGAGCAAGTGTCAATGTTTACTTCCTAAGTTAAAAAAAAAAATTAAAATTGATGTGTTAGTTAAGTATGCAATATATAGGAGTATATTAACAGAGTACTTTAGTGTAAGTTTATTAATACTTCTATGCTTTATATGCAATCAACAATAGTTCTCTGAATTTTTTTATCTTAACTGGGATGAAACATCATTTTTATTTTTACAGCTGTAACAGTAATAGAATTTGAATTAGTAGAGCCTGCTAAACTCACATCTCCCTCAACACTTACCAGTGCAGCAAACCAAGGAATTCTGCATCCCAAGTTAAGCCAGACTGTGGAGTTAATTTGGAAAAATGACCCTCCAGTTCATTTCAGTATTGGAAACAATCTGAGGTCCCAATTAAAAGTAACGGAAAGGAAAAAAACACATTGGAAAGATGCATATTTTAGTACAGAGAGTAAATGTCACAGTGTCCTGGCCACTCTTGTGGAGTCAGACAGGGTGTCACCACCAGACACATTTCCTGACTTAACAAATAATCTCACACAGTAAACTGGGGTGATGCGATTCCACCAGAAGAGGCTGTGTGAGGCTCTCATTTTGGGGTGCTCTTGAAGCGCCAGTGAAAAGCCTGGAAAGAAACCCCCTTTCTGGAGCATTGCCTGCCTGGCACCGGGATGGGCACACCTGGGACGAGAGGCAACCACAGAATGGATCAGGCTGGAAGGCACCACAGAGAGTCATCTGGTCCAAACGCCCTGCTCAAGCAGGGTCATCCTAATAATAATAGCCCAATATTACAATAATAGTGACAATGATGATAATAACAATAATAACCATCATCATCTACCAGGTCATGCCAACTTGAGCTGCCGCGATTATTGTTCAGCTAAAGCAGGCAGCTGAAGAGCAGGGAAGAAAGTAGCACAGATAGATGTCCTCTGCTGGTAGCAGCAGGATTTACAAATAGCAGGGCGCATTCCTTCCACTGGCAAACGCGGCTGCCATTAAAACCTGTTATTCAAGAGTGACTTCGAACTAACATATTCCACAGCTTAGATTTAAGCTTTTCTGTCCCAAACCGAAATGCCAAGGGGTGCTCGTAAATAACCAGCCGGGAGGGAGCAATTCTTCACACTCCAGGGTTTTTCCCTGTACACCTCAGCTACATATTTGACAGTAACAAGCCCTTCTGTAAGGCAAACGTCTCGGAGACGCTTAAAAGGAGCTGTTTAAAAGTGGCGTTAAGAGAACCGCTTACGTGTACACAAGCTCCGTACACGTCATACACGCATTTAAACACACACACAGGTGCCAGAGCCCGCTTGCCGAGGCTCATACTGGCATTTATAGGTCTGTACGCCGGTACGAACTGGGCCGCGGCGGGAGCGCAGCCCGGCCGCCCTGCCCGGGACAAGGGCCGCGCCGCCAGCCCCGCTCACCGTCGCCGCACTTGTACTGGCAGAGCCCGTCCTCGCCGCCCAGCAGGTCGAGGGCCGCGTTCAGGTACGTGTCAATCTTGTGCACGCCATTGCGGATCGTCTTCAGCGTCATCCGCCAGTCCGCGGTCTGCGGCGCCTCCTGGCCCCGCGCCGGCCCCCAGGCGCAGGCCGCGACCCCCAGCAGCAGCAGCAGGGGCAGCAGCGACAGCCGGGCCGGGGCCATGCCGAGCCCGCTAAGCCTCCGCCTCCTCCGGCGCCCGCCCGGCCCGGCCCGTTGACACCACCGCCACCGCCGCCATGATGCCCGCGGCCCCGCCCGTGCGCCCGCCCGCGGGGCGGGGCGAACCCGGCCGGCGCCGCACGGCAGCGCCGCGCAGCGCTGTGCCCTGAGACCTGTGCCCTGTGCCCTGTGCCCTCTGCTGTGTCCCTTCCTACCGTGCCCTGTGCCCTCTGCTGTGTCCCCTGTGCCGTGCGCGGCCTTCCGAGCCTCCTGGGCAGCGACAAGCGGGTGCCTGCCCTGGCACCTCCGGGCTGGCTGAGCAGGGCCCCCGGAGGTCCCGAATTTTGTGATGATGATGGGTGGGAAGGAAGCTGACCCGGTCATATTTGCGCGTGTGAGTGGTTCTCATGACGAAAGTGCAGGACGAGGTTGTAAAGCGGAGCCACATCGAATGTATCTGTTACATGGTAGAAGTCCAGTCTTGATTTGTTCAAAAGAAAAAATCAGACCGAAATGAACTTGCTTACTAAGCACCGTGTTTGGTTCTCAGAACTTTTTTTAAATTTTATATCTAAATGCTAGATGCTTCACAGATGAACTGAATTGGAACCACGTGAAAATTGTTTTAATTTTTGTAATGAAAACTCCGATTTGTGTTGTGTGGAATCCCTCAGAATACAGTAATATTTGCCTTCAGGGAAAAAGTTAAATGTAAAGAACAGGAAATGGAAAGAGAACCAAGAGACTTTCAGAACAGACAGAGCATAAAGACACATAGTCTACTGGTTTTTGGGTGGTTTTTTGTTTGTTTGTGGTGTTCCTTTCTTTTTTTTTTTTTTTTTTTTTTGCAGCCTCAGCATTTAAGTGTAGCTAACTAACGAAATTGTTGGGAAAAGTTCTTCACAGAAAAATTAAGTCCAGCAAAAGAGGGAGCTCTTTGTGCACCTGTCCAGCTTTTTCCTATTTAAGATTTCTTTACTGATGTTTTCTTTATGACAGTAAGAAGTCTAACTTTCTATCTGCTACTTGGTTTTGTAGAATTAAATCTATGTGTATAAGGTATAGTCTTTTTATATATTTGTATTGCTATAAAAATGTATGTGTATAAGAATACATATTCATATAGTGTGTGATAGTGTACAGAGTAAAACCCTACTTGGTGTTGAGAGTTTGTTGTATACCTGAAATATATACACATACATACAGATCTTAAGATGTCAAGATGCTTTTCATTTAAGTTGAAGATTTAATTTTTAAAATTCCTTTGTTGTTTGTGACCAGCTGCTTGAATTAATAAAACTTAAGAGCTACAAATATTGCCCCAGGCTAGATGATCAGATGATGTATATTAACTAGATATGAATTGTCTGAGTTTGTAAAAACTACCAAGCAGATTTATTATTTGAGTAATTGTTGCATTACAACAAATCTCATGGTCACAACCAACCTGTTGATTAATCGACGGTCTGGAGTGTACTTCTGCAATAAGCCTAAGGAATCGAGCGCCAAGGCAGGCTGCCTGGTGACTTAGACCTTGAGATGACCTAAGTCCTAAGGCAGGCTGCCTGCTGTCCTTCCTGTGAAGTTCACATATTGCCAGTGCAGTCATTTTCCAACCACTCTTTCCAGTATCATTATCCCTTTTAGCTAAATAAACAATGGCAACTGAAATGCAATGCGAATAGTGGAAAAAAACCAAGATTACAAGAAGAAAATATTTTAATATCTGCTTTTATTAGAGACCTTTGCGGTGGACTTGTGCCTGTAAAATTCTCTTCCCACAGGCTCTGCAAAAATGAGGTATTCATAGAGTGTTAAGAATTTTGAAAATACATTCCGCGAAGATTTGTACTGATTGTTGCTAAGTTACATAATGGCTGATTGTGAGAAAGGACATTTTTTTGCATAAGGGATATGAAGAAAGCATTTAATTTTCCAAGCTTCAGATATTGTACCGTGAAATGAGACCCCTCGTCACATGGTGGCTAATCCAGTCATAATAGCTGGCAACTTGTGTGTACACACCAGGGTGACCAGCCTCTCCACAGTTCTCACCCCAGCTCACAATGCCCCAGACATAGGCCACTTTTTCTGCATCAAAGCAGACCAGGGGGCCACCTGAATCACCTTTACAACTGTCTGTGGAGCCGTCATAAGTACCTGAAGAGGAAATAAAAAGCAAAAGTAAGTGAAGGTACAAGCTGGCACACCAGGCAGAGCTCAGGAGACTTTTCAAGTCTGCATAACTTCCTGACAGGTGTTTGCCTAATGGTTGCCAGTAAAGAAGATTCTGAACCTCTTCAAGTCTGTTACATCTCATTTCAAATGCAGGGACTCTCTTTGTACTAGTGGCTGGCCCAAATTCTCATTTGCTTTTTCATCAATCTTGTTTTACACAGTGCAATAAAGAAGAATTCAGCCACATTCCCTACTATAAAAAGTAGCCCATAAAAATGGAACAAGGTATACAGATTTGTAGACTGACTCCTTTGGAAGTGAAGATAATGTGTGTAGCCTCCTGTGTCTGCCTTTGGTGTCCTCTCTGCCCAGTAATCCATCGTCCAGTGTCTTCTGCACTGTTGTTTTCTTTACCAGATTTATGAAAACAGGTGCACAGGTACAAGAAGGAAAACACATGAATCCTGGGATGGGAGGGAAAATAACTGTCTCTAAGTGCCCCCACTGCATGGTCAGTCTCAGTGAGGACTTTTAGTAGCACCAGGTAGCAGCCCTGAGGCCCAAGTGTGCAGGATACAGTGCCCTTTATGCTTCAGTGTTCACAAATCTACTCATTTGCAGGTCAGCAAACCGGTGTTCGTGAAAAAAAATAATCAAGGTGGATGTGATATAAACAGAAATGCTGATACAGAGCTAGAAAATGATTTATGTTTTTTTCCTATATATTCAGTAAAAGTTTATTAATTTCTAACACCCTTACTGCATTTTTCTGCTTGGCTGACTGTCCTAGGATGAAGGAGCCTGTACAAAGCACAAGTCCCCAAGCTTTTAAAATGTGACCTCTTTCTTGAATCTGTACATAACGAGAAAGAGTTTTGTGAACTTTTCAGAGTTAGGATTACTAAGCATATGAAACAAGATTCTATTGCCTTTAATTATTACTTGCTTGTATTATTAACTCCTGTGAGTACCAGCCCCGAATTTTGAAAGTTTTATTTGCATCAGGGAGGGGATGTTAACCCCAGATATCCCCTTTCTGAATATGTCTCATGTGGTCCTGTCATTGTCCCCTCATGGTAAAGTATGCTCACTTGAAATATATTCAAGAAAAGGGAGATAAGTAACAGAACTGGTGCACTAAATAAACCCAGTACCTTACAGATGACATCCTGAATTTATCACAAACGATTTCGCTTTTATATCTGGTTTTAATTTTCTTGTTAAGTAGTTTGTTTAAAGATTGCCTTTACGTTTTGATGTAACAAACAGTTGAAACCACCTGCCCTGTAAGTTGAATACTAACTGCTCTTTTAGTCATGTATTTGACAACAGTTTTTGTCACTTGAGAAGCAAAAATGTGTATTCAAAATCTTCATTTTAATACTAGGAATAACAACCAGTTTCCTGGACAGACTAATCTAAGTTTGAAAAGTTAATTGTATTTTCCTGGCATGCAGTGTGGTAGAGGCAAATGTCTAAGAAGAATAATAATTATATTCTAGTCAACAGAGCTGTGTTTTCTAGGACAGGCATTTGCTTAAATATGTTGCTGAATCAAAATCAAATACAGTAAAAGTGGGAGGTTCAGTAGGCTGTAAATCGCAGAAACTGGTCATGCTGTCATCTGAATTCTGTTTGTAAATAGATATATAATGGTGGATTCCACAGGCTCCAGTGGCTGGCATTTAGCCAACAGTGATATTGTGGTAGTTTGTTTGTTGTTTTTCTTAAGTCTAGAAGATTCCCAGCCATGTATGGCCTAAACTGAGAGCATGATCATAGAGAAATTATAGTAAGAAAATTGATGCTTACCTGCACATGCCATTTTCTTAAAAAATCGTCCTGGATACAATTCAGAACAATTGTGAAATAAATTAACATTTCCCCACTTGAGGATAAATTGTTTTGTGTAACCTAGAAAAAAAATTTCAAAATTTAAAATGGCAAGTACACATTAGACACATTTAATATAATAACTTGAAAGTTATCTATTTACCTATTTACAGAATATTATCTTCAGTATTATTAACTAGAAACCTTAAACTGTCATTAATATTTACTCCATATGAATTACAGTGCATTTGCCATATATTTCAAAATAAAAGCAGAGTGGTTTAATTGCAGTGTAAACTACAGTACTTCCATTTTGTGACATTTTCACCCTTTCTATTTGCTTGTATTTCTCAGAGTTTTTTTCCTGTGTATTCTGTATCAAGGTTTCCAGGCACTTGGAAATGAGTACGTTGCTTTTTGTCAACAGGAGATGTGGTTGTGATTCATCTTATTACCTTTTTTCCAACTCTGCTCTACCTTTGGAGCAGTTACTGAAGATACAGGTGAGCTATGTATTCACAAGTCCAAAGAGATGCTCTGTTTTGTTCTCTTTCTGTTTGCTAGCAATTCCCAACTTTGCAATTGCTGTGTGAATGATACTGAGTATGGAGAGGAGAAACCACACAACCAGTACGTGGTAGCTCCAATGCCAGGCTGTAACACTGTGATACAAAACAAATGCTTCCCAAGTCTTTGAAAGCACGATTATATTTGGCTTATCCTGTCTCTGTGCAAGCTTCTCTGAGCTGAACCCAAACATGGCAGAGACAGGATCTGCTGAATTTTATGACTGCTGGCTGCAGCTCAGATCCTGCTGGGAAGGGGGCAGACAACAGGCTGTGACTATGGGCTCTGTGAGCTACCAAACAACATCTGTTACATGTTGTTAACAGGTCTCCACAGCTGACAGAATTATTAGATGGACAAAAGGAAAAATTCTTACTTTCAGAGTAGCTCTCATCCAGGTGTGTCCTCCTGACCAATCTACAAAGTGGCTGAAACAGCAGGGGAAGCAGTACAGAAAAGAACCCAACAGTGATACCTGAGTGCCAAACCACAGCTTACATTTTCTATACTCGGCCTCTTCTGAGTGCTTTGTGCACAACTGTTTTTCAGCCTTTTCAAAATGAAAGCTCATCATAATTAGAAAATGAGTTATACAAATAATACATTCCTGAAGCAAACACTAAAGCAAATACCTTTCTCCAATCCCCATCCAGAAACCTTGCATCTGTCACCAGTCTTAAACATATACTCTGACCAGGGGACACAGGCAGGTATGCTGGTGTCTTCCAGGGAGCATTCTCCATGCCCAGAACCTTTCAGCTCCAGCAGAGCAATGTCATTTTCGTAAGTTGATGCATTGTAATTTTCATGAATTATCACTTGGTTTAGTTTGAAAGTATCTGTCTCTTTGTCATACGCTATGGAGTTCAACATTCCAACCCAGACAAGGTAGAGATGGACTCGATTTGCCCTGGAAAGAAACAGTAAAATAAACACAAGCCTTATATTTAACTGGTTTAAATCTGTAAACTGTTACATTTTATCAAAGTTTTTGTAGAATAAAAATCTGCGTTAGATACATATATTTTCTTTCCAGACTAAATTGCCAGGTTTTTCTGAAGTGTAGCAAATCCAAGGCAGATGACACATGCTGAGTACTGCAACTAATATAGAAAAATATGTTAAAACCAGGCTCTGTTTAGTGTTGTGACAAAGAGAAAACAAGTGTTTATGCTGCTCTGATAGAAGAGTGAGCAGATGTGGATGGGACTGGCAAATTTTACTGCTCTTGTCTGCCCTTGGCTTGTTCTGGGGAATATGACTCCCAGGGACATTCTCTGGGAGCACAGCCTCGACTTACACAAGGTAGGGATGGAGAAGACATTTGTATTTAACGTCAAGCAGACTGGTTACAATGAACCTTTCCTGCCTGCTGCTATCTGACTTAGGTATGCCATATCTCTTCAAACTCATAGTTACTTTTTATCTTTCCATTCACTGCCAACCCCTCTATTTTCTCTGAAATCTTCCTCATTGTTAATGTGGGCAAGTCAGTGTTTCAAATGTTCTACTCAACAGACAAACAGAAATTAACAAACAGGTAGCTGAGAAGGGCAGTAATAGTGAAATTAATCTTTCTGCCTTGCAGAAAGAAAATCATTTCAAAATTATTTGTTCTTACCTGACACAGTGAGCAGCAGTCAGAACCCAACAGCCACCAATATAAACCCCTCCACAGTACACTGCTGAACCTTCATTGCTGGTGTCTTTAATTGCCACTTGCCAAGGAAATTCCCCCTATTCAGTCAACAAACACAAATAATGAGAAATCATTACAGCTGTACAACTTTTAGTGCATAAGAGGAAAAACATCTCTTGGTATCACCTAATCTCCTTGACCACATCTGATTTTAATAACAGATCTGCTATCCAGAAGTTGTAAATTGAGTTCCATCAGATATAAAGGAGATATATATGAAAATTCAGTAATTTTTTCCACTCTTCTGACTTTGTGCAATGTGTCCTTCCTTCCAGCTTTTAGTCATGAAACTCCTTGTAGTCAGAAAAACAGATGGAGGAACTGACCTGGTTTGAATACATTTTTTCTGTTTTCTATATCAAAGATGCAAATTTTAATTCTATTTTGCCGAAATTGTTATTTTTGGCTGTAGGACTAATTGTTTTTCTGAGTAACTTTCAGCATCTACTTGTACTTCAATGCTTAATTTTGTTACTCCATATTTTACTTTATAAACTGTGCTTCTCTTTATTTTCATTCAGTGCAATGCCACTACTGCTGCAAAATATAACATAATCATTGTAGCTGATTTTGTTATTTCTATAACTTTAACAGAAGGCAAATAATGCCCATTTAAATCAATGCTGAATGAACTCATATCTGGTAAGGTTATTTTTTACCTTTCCTGCAATCTCTCCACCTATGATTCTTTTCCGTCGAGTTAGCGTGTGATTCCCAACACCGCAGTGCACTTGGGGAAGAAATGTCTTTATCATTTTTCTTTCTTCAACAAAAAGGAAAAATGTATTTCAGAATTCAGGTATACATTCTCACTAAAATTTGAGTGCTGTGAATATGCCAGTAGTTGAAATAGCAGGAAAACAAAGACCAAAAATTTTTGCATCTGTTTTTACTTTGAAAATTGCTTGTGTCTTAACATCATATTACTTCTCTCCATTTTCCAATGCTGCTTGCATTCAGGCAAATAATTTAAGGATGTTCCCCTAGATTTGCTGAGAGCTAACTTCAGCTGAGAGTTTACCAGTTGCCAAAACATGCAGATGTAGGTCCTCAGCTAGGATGAATTATTATGGCATTCTTGAAATCAATGAAAAGTGAGACAAACAGTAAGTCATAAAGTGTATATTAATCAATCACAAAGTCAGAATATCTGAGTGTTCTAGATTTGAGCAGCTGGCTGGTAGCTAGAAAGTCACTAATAAGAGGGTATGCTGTTGATTTTGGAGGGCTAATTACACTTACCTTCATCCATACTGTCCTTTTCAGCACCTTCTTCTTTGCCTGTAGTAGAATAAGAAAATATTAAAATTATCAGTAAACATTTACTTGAATATATGTTTGTGTGCCAAGATCATGGGAGACATTTTAAATACATAAGGGCATACTGTTCACACGGAGAGCAACACTCTCCAGCCTGGTGCCTGCTGTTTCCTTTCCTGCTAGGCACTGTTTGGCTGCCTCAGCCTACAAATGACCAACAGCCAGCAGATACTTCATGACTACACAACATCTACTCGCTCTCCAAGCCTAGGGAACCCTTCTGCCAGGAAACCCTGAGAAATTGCCCTTTTTTTTCTTTGTGATCTCTGAGGAGATGTCCCATTCTCCTCCACCAGAAACAACAGAAATTTCTCCTCTTGCCCCATCCACCTTTAGAAACTTTCTAAAACCCAAAGTAGCATTAAGTAAGAGGTTTTTATGTGTTTTTTCCCCCCAGTTTAGATTATGCTGTTGGGTACTGTGTTAATAGTGCCCAACTTTAGTTTAGTGCCTTCTTTAATAGGGTAAGGGGGGGATATTCAACACGAGAAGCAAATTAAATGCTTGCTGAATCTGGTTTGTCACCTTTTACTCAAACAAAGTGCCCATTGAATTCAGTCTCTAAACGGGGGCTGTTTGGACACATTGTGTCTGTTCTCCTGTCACTGACAGTAATGTTTACATTTAGAGTTCAGTTTACCTGTACTAATTACCATGTACCAACATGGTAATTTTTTGGCCTTAGATTTTGTCTATTTTGAGAGCAAGGAAAACATTCTAATTTTCTAACAAAACATAATCTTTTCAACAGAGAGGGGAACACTACATAAGAATTATTATATTGACAAACTAGTTGAATTGCTCACTTATGAGGAAGACATTCCTGCTCGCCTTCTCTATGCTTTCTTGGGGGATACCAGTTTGATAGCTGGCCACATAAACAAAAGACATAATCTTCCTTAAGCTTCCCAATACATCATCTGTTCCCTCCTTCCTTTAGTTTTCTTGTCATGCCTTTCCAGAAAGAAAGGAAAGAAAATTCTGTGACCTTTTCTTCCTACTATGCATAACATAACACGGGGAAGACTGATTCATGCATAATAAATAAAATATGAATATGCATTGTGTAGTCTCTACTTAAAATTGAGCTGAATGAAAGAAACAAAAACATCTTTCAGAAGAAAACCTGCACAGAGAACTCCAGCTTCATCCTCTCCTGTGAGACAGTCAATTTCTTTGTTGCAGACATTCTTATTTGGAATGCAGATATTTGACCGGCAGTGGAAACTGTTGCCTCTGCACTCTGTAACACAGGAGAATTAGAAATGTAAATCACAGGATCATTTGGTTCAGCAACCTCACACTGTCAAAGAGCTTTTTAAAATGTAAACCAAATGTATATGCATATTACAGGGGACCTGGCTGTTCATAAAGAGGTTACAAAAGCAGGCTCTGTGCATGTAAACAAAATGAATACTTGGCTTTCCTCACTTTAAAACCTTGAAGTTATAAGACTTGAAAAATGTGGATTTCTGTTACCACTGCAGTACTGTACTGCAATGCCTGCTTTTTTGCACTTGCCTGTGTATAAATTATAGTGTGATTTGTACAATGTAGTGACTTAGTGGAAAAGAGAATTCAGCTGTTACATTACTGCAGAAATTCTTTGTGCGTAATTTCTGCTGAAATTATTTTGAAACACCTGACAAAGGAAATTGTTACCTCTACAGCACAGTTCATCACTCAGGTCTCCACAGTCATTGATCCCATCACAGGTTTTTTTCAGGGAAATGCACTTCTTGTTGACACAGTGAAATTCCCCATCTGAACAAGCTGTGCAGCAAGATGAAAATGAAGTTAGTGTGGAATTGACTGTAGGTTCATAATTGCCCAGGGAAATACTCTGAAAAAATTCAGTCAGCAGGTTGGCCTACAAGCAGTAGGTATGCTGGGGCCCAGTCAGGTAAATAAGAATCTTTTCTTATTGTTTTGATTGCCTTTTCATCAGGGTTTCAGCAGGACCACTCACTTTCCTCCTCCAAATTCCAGCAGCCTAGCAAAAGGGAGTTTAATTTCTTCTAATGAAAGGACTGGCAAACCAGAAATGATCGGTTCGCACCCACTGTGAATTATTCAAGGGATTAGGATGATGGAGTTCCCCCTCTAGAAAGAACTCATCAAGAGTCTGTGAATAACAACTTTTTTAAGAAAAAAATGAGATGATTCATAGCACTTCTAGTCAGCGGCATCTCAGGCTGGTGCTCACCAGTGCTAAAGCAAACTCCCTATAGAGAATGAAAAGCTGTTAGAAATCTAAACAAGGCTTTGATTCCCCCTTTACAGTGAGAAACTGAGGAGTCTTGAAACCCTGCAGGAGACACCAGCAGTTTCACACCGTAGTCATGCTTGTCTGGCTGCGGTGCTAGTGGTGTGCTAATTGATGTCCCTCAAACACCGAGCACCACATTGTCACCCGTCTCCTCACCAGTTAGGACAGAAGAGGTAAGATTTGTGGGATACAATATACCTTGGTACCCTTGGAAGGGATGGTGGAACAAACAGAAACATGGGTGAAAAACTTTTCCTTTGGGGAAATATCTGTAAAAATACTTCAGGAGCAACAATGATTTTTCAGCCTTGAAAACTCATGACTATCTTGACCCCAGATGGCCTCAATTGTCTTAAAATGATGCAAAATGATGATTTAAAATAATCAAAAGGTTTCAGTGCAGATTTTCTATGGCTGAGAGTTCAGCAAACCAGGTCCTCACTATTTAAAATAAACCTAAAACGTAAAAACATCAAACAGTTATAAAACTAAAAAGAACTACTGACCTCTGAGATTTTCATGGCATTGCAGGCTAACCAGTCCCTCATTACTATCTCTTGATTTCATCTCTATGTGACATTCAGCAAGACTTGTCTCTAGGCCCCTGCAACTTATCTGCAGACAGTTTAATGAGTTTAAGGCAGATTCTGTGATGCTGGTAGTGGCTTGGTAATCTTCAGCACCTCTGTGAAGATAATAATAATAATAACAACAACAAATTATATAATTTCAAAATGGATTGTCCACTGCTTTTATTGTTTAGAATGTATATGATTTCCCTCAGTGTCAAAGAATTTTGGTTATGGCTAAGAAAAAGAGCAGACTTCCCATGGAGTTGGCTAGGGGTAAACCGAAAATGTTTACTTTGGAAGAAAAAGTAAAGTGCTAGTTTTTGCAGGCTGCTACATAGAACAGTCCCCAAATCCATATGTATGTCTATGAAAGTCACTGTGTATCACAATGGATAGAAAAGTCTCCTTATGTAGCAAAACTTCTAAGCTCAGACCTCTATCTCTGTGTGGACATGGGGAGCCATAACTTGGGAACCATCCTGCATGGGGTCAGCTATCCTTGGTGCTATCAAAACCATGAATATTGAGGAAGATCAGGCCACTGCAAGGCTGGGAGTGACAAATTTTATCTTTTTTGGTTTTGTCTGAGAAGTATGGTCCTAATAGTGTATGTATCCTCTACCTTAAAGAAATGTGGATGGAGTAAATAAGTAACTACAGAGACTTTCAATGAGACTGCAGGGCTGAATGCTCTGTCTCAGGGCAAACCCTTCTCTGCTGTCTGAAGATACACTGATCAGGACTAGGAAACGCTTCTCACCTAGAGAGGCATTGCAAAAGTAGTTTTAGTTTTCTGGGGACTTTTTTTAGGGTTTTTTCAGTAAGATTGGGGAGGCAACGCTACCTAAGTTAAATTAATTGTACAGGTGTAAAATTATTATGTACAGGATACAGAGGTAACTTTCTGGGGAGCTGAATATGTGACAGATCATCCGTGGGGTCACAAGAAGAAGAACAAGCTCTGTGTGACTTCATCCATCCCTGGGGCCAGAGCCAGCTGTGGCAGCACGGGCAAGGAATGAAGGAAAAAACCCTCATGCTCTGTTCCCTGTTAGTCTGGCTAATGCAAGTGTCAAAACAGAGCTGTACCCTGCTGTCAGCTGTCCTGGGAAAACCTTCTCTGCACACAGATCATTGCGCAGAGCTACTTGGGGATGGTCCATCCATGCACTTCCCTTAACACAGGCCTGGGAGAACACCTCCACACTGGTCTTCATCTTTATTTTAAAGTAAAACTGTTATGCTTTGTATAGTTGGAGCCTGTAACAGAACACAGAAATCTGTGTTTTGGCTTTCACTCTCAGGCGTCAGTTTAAGAAGTTTTATCAGAATATTGTAGCCAATACATCATTCATGATTTTTCTGTCTTAACTGTTGGCTGTGACTGACACCTCTGTAAGCATCACTACTTTTTCAGATCCCCTGCAGTTATCCAGAGATAAGTTCCCCAAACTTACAATTCAAAGCCAAGGTGCCTGCAAGCCACGTTTGCTTCATTCATAGTCCACTTACTAGCGCATACAAAACTGTCATCCTTATGATTCACGGGTTTTACTTGAAGCAAACTTGATTCTCCATGACCCAGAGAGACTGAAAATGTTTCTTAAAAAATAAAAAAGAGAGAAATTTTAAAAATCCCCAAACAAAATCATATTATATAGATGTATCTAGTGGAAAGACAGCACAAAACGAAATAAAGACTAATTCTGTACTTACAGCCAAAGTTCATATGGAAAGAACAATAGATTGGGAATTAGAAGCTTCAGGTATTATTCCTGAATTTCCTGAGGATTCACTTTGTGTCTTTGAGCCTGCTAATTTCTCAGAAGATGCCAGTTTAAGGACAAATGAGGGTAATGGGTCCATAAGACTACTTGAAGATCTACCAACAACAGGCTGCATTTTAGTGTGATGACCTTCTTTAGGGGATTGTGGATAACCAACCAGTAATACTTGAAGTGAGAGGGCCAGATCCTACTTCTACTGTCTGTGTCACAGAATGCCTGCAGCAGTCTGTGTAGCAAAACCAGCAGCTGGGTGACCTAGGCCTGTCAATCACTTTATTTTTTATGAAAATCAACAGATTCTGCCCATTTTCAGTGACTTTTCATTTTCTGTTTCATGTTGTTACTAGTGCAAGAAACTGAACAGACATTCTGAGCTGTGAAGAGTGTAAGCATCTCCTCAGCCACTCCTGATGGATAAATTTTGGAAAAGGAGGTGTTAATACCTTCAGGCATGCACGTTCCCTTGTGCAGGAACTTTGCTTTGGGTTGCTGGCACTCGTAGCTCTTCAGCTGACAGTAAGTACGGAAGTTCTTTCCACTGGTGGAACAAACTGCAGAGCCATTCTTTGGGCACTGGTAGGGAAGCTTGCAAAGGCATTTTCCCTCCACACATCGTTCCCATGGGTGACAAAAAACTTTCTTACAGGACTTGTGGGTGTATTGGTTGCCTAAGCATTCTTCTATGAGGTAGTCGTCTTGCTTAGCTGGCTGGGCAGGCTTAACCTGTCGAAAGTGGTTTTCTTCAGCATTAGATGCTGCATTCTGCAAGGTACATAAAAATGAATTAAAATAAAAGCAAGATTAGGGACTGCACCAAGAGTTTTGAAGATCCCTTCACAGACCTCTGCAAAGTGCCCATTTATAGACCTTTTCCTATCTAATCAAGAGTTTGTAAATACCATTTATAGTGTTTATCCCCTTGTCTTTGGCCACCTTGTCTTTCTCAGTTTTTCTGAACTCTGATTTCTTTTTGGATCATTTACCTGAACTTTTACTGATCTCCCACAAAATTTATATTCTTTACTTTCCAAACATCACAGCAGATTATAAACATTTTTAAAGGCATTGGTTTATAACATGTCCCAGCAATAGGACAAGCAGATGACTACATAAAGGAATTTAAGCACCAGACAAAGAAAAAAAATAGTAATTTGGGTTTTTTTCCTAAGATGTGTTTTATTGGCCTGGTTGACTTTGGATTTAGAGACAACTTGTAAATATTTATGAACTACTTACTAGCAAATGAATCTATAATTAATGATTTGTTTCATAGAGTCCACGTGACTGCTCAAGTAACAAGTATCTCAAGTATCTTAATAAGTATCTGAAAGTGATTTGAGAATTAAATGCTCATGCTTATCAGTTTCTTTCCTGTATCTTGCACAGCAGTGGGTTTACAGTGCGGTTGCTGGCCATCCCTGGACTGCAAATACAGATTCTGACCCTGCCTCTGATGGCCTCTAGGTGAGTGGCTCTGCACCTGTTTGTGCAGCTTTCTGGTGACTTCAGTGCTGGCTGAGTGTTTTTGCTTGCTAAGATCTGTGGGTAGGATGACTCTTGGAACATGGGAAATATACATGGATGGACTCTGTGCAAAAATGGGAGAAAAACATTAGACCTCAAACGCGATTTATCAGCTTAGACTGTGTCAACTGGATCAATAGAGCTGAAGTTTAAAGTTCTCATGAAGAAATCCTGCCCAGTAAAGTCAGTGAGGTTGTAGTTGGGGCAGAATTTAATCCAGTATCTCTCCTTTTCATGGTTGTATAATCTTATTAAATTCTTCCTGCAGTTCTCGGGTCAGTAGAATCCACACAGTGAGTCAGATCCGGCTTGGCACAGCTCCCATATTGTGCTAGGTGTTCCTCCTCAACGGGAGCAACAGGTGCTGATTTTTATCTCAGAATTTCTCTGAAAGACTTGGGCTGTGCTCAATGCCCAGCCCAGATGGCTTTCTGGGACGCGTCTGCCCGGAGACAACCCGCAGGAAACCTTCTGGCACTAGGATCATCCCATGCTGCCATATCACAAGACCGCAATCCCATTTCTCAGAAAAGGGAGGTGGGGAAAATTGCAGCACCTTTCTGTGGTCAGCCATGCTTGCAAATTTGGTTTAGGATACGAAAATGATTAAAATCTATTCCAGAAACCTGTTAGCATAAGCCCCGGGTAGAATCAAAACATGAAAGAGAAATAGCGAACTTCAAACATTTAGGCTGGGCTGAAGCAAATGTATGAAACACAAATACTACAAAAGGAAACTTTTTTTAAAAGATCAATTTGTTTTGCTTTTATAACAATAAACTGTTTATTAAACGTTTTTAGAAATTACTGCTAGCACAATAAAACATATCTTACCTCTGATCCACAAAGACAAAAGAGACACAAGAAAACCAAGCAAATTTGGAGCATTCGCATGATGAAATTTTATCCCCTTTCCTAGACAAATTCTTCTGGCTGGGATTCTTCTGAATGTCAGCTGTTAGATTTGTGTTTAATTTTTAACCATTAGGAAAATATTTTAAAGTGTGTTTAGAAATAAAGTACAGGACCCTCAACTGTTAACTGATAAATCTGATCTCCTCAAGGGATCCTGCCTTAACTGGTCTTATCGTAAGTGTATGACGAGATAACAACAGCAAAGCCCTTGAAGTAAAGGAAGCGCTTGTTGGGGTTACACTTTTTTCTTTGCGCAGAGGAGTCCGATCGATCCGTCACACCGGCTCTGCTGATTACAGGCGCTCACGTTCTGCCAGGTCATTGTGAAGGATCGATGTTGTTACAAACGGTGTTTACACACGGAGAGCCCCCTGTCACTGTCACGCCTATCCCACAGGAGTGCGGGAATTAATGAGCATTGAAAGCCCTTTGCGACAGTGTCGGCCGGCAGCTGCCCTCTCATTTACGGCAGGCAGCCGTGTTGGCGGCAGCGCGGGTGTTTCCGGGCACGCACGTGCAGGTAGGTGTCGCGCGGGAGGGGACGGGGCCCTTTCCATGGCCGGCTGTCCGTCCGTCCGTCCCTCTGTCCGTCCGTCATCCCTCAGGGAATGGCGCCTGAGCCGGGATCCCCGTGCGCTGCCTCCAGGCCGCGTCCCGAGGGCCCTGTGAGGCGCTGCGGGAGCGCCCATTGCGGCGGAGCCCGAGCAGTGCGGCCTCCTGAGCGAACCTCCTGAGGTTTAGCGGGGCCGAGCGGAAGGGTCGCGGCGACCCCCGGTACCAGCGCAGGCTGGGGGATGGACAGACCGAGAGCAGCCCTGCCGAGAAGGACATGGGGGTGCTGGTGGGTGACAGGATGGACATGACCCAGCCATGTGCACTGACAGCCCAGAGAGCCAAACCTGCCCTGGGCTGCATCCAGAGCAGCGTGGGCAGCAGGGTGAGGGAGGGGATTCTGCCCCTCTGCTCTGCTCTGGTGAGAGCCCACCTGCAGGGCTGCATCAGCTCTGGGGTTCCTAGCACAGAGAAGACCTGGAGTTTTTGGAGCAGATCCAGAGGAGGTCACGGGCTGGAGCACCTCTCCTCTGCAGTCAGGCTGAGAGTGGGGATTGTTCAGCCTGGGGAAGAGAAGGCTGTGGGAAGATTTTATAGCAGCCTTCCAGTGCCTGAAGGAGGCTACAGCAGAGCTCTGGAGGGACTTTTCAGAAGGGCATGTAGGGATAGAATAAGAGAAGACAGTTGCAAACTGAAAGAGGGTAGGTTGAGAGAGAATATTTGGAAGACGTTTACTGTGAGAGAGGTGAGGCACTGGAACAGATTACCCAGAGAAGCTGTGGATGCCCCATCCCAGGAGCCAGGTTGGACGGGGCCCTGGGCAACCTGTGGAAGGCATTCATGCACATAGGGGAGTCAGAAGTAGGTGACCTTTAGGATCCCTTCCAAGCCAAAACCATTTTATGATGTTCTCACTTTGTGCCACTTGTGGTGCTGGGGACTGTCATCAGCCTTTATACAGATGAGTGAAAAAGTGGTAGTCACTTTTTGCAGTTGGATGTTACAGTGGATGACATCTCAGGTGTAAACTTGATTTTTCATAGGCCAGCATGTTTTTAGTGGGGATTGAAAAGGATGAACCATTAAATTAACAAACCATGCTGACAGGAGACTGTAATTTGTACAGCAAATCAAATGTGACATTTCTTTTACATCTTCAACAACTGATTTTTTTGTTCACGATGTAGGAAACAGTAGAGAATGTCTTTTCGTGGAAGAGGAGGTGGAGGAGGAAGAGGAGGCGGCTTCAGCCGTGGAGGAGGTGGCAGTGACAGAGGTGGCTTTAACCGTGGAGGAGGTGGCGGTGACAGAGGTGGCTTTAACCGTGGCGGACGAGGTGGCTTTGGACGGGGAGGTGGAAGAGGAGGCTTCAACAGAGGAGGATATGACCAGGGCCCTCCAGAAAGAGTAGTTTGTAAGTTATATAGAGAAACTATTTACTTAATTTATGTTGTCTGCTCCAGCTCTTTAGCTTGTTTGTTCTTTATCTTAGTGTTGGGAGAGTTCATGCATCCCTGTGAAGATGACATAGTTTGTAAATGTAAAACAGAAGAGAACAAGGTGCCTTATTTCAACGCCCCAGTGTACCTCGATAATAAGGAGCAGATTGGCAAAGTGGATGAAATATTTGGACAGCTGAGAGACTTTGTATCCTTTAAAAAATGTGTGACTTACAATATTTGTTTTTTAAAAATTGATTTGATATTGAATGACATTTCTGTTAGGATTTTAAAATAGTTCAGGGTTTGGCCTACCAGTTTTATGTGAGTCTTGCTGCAACTGTTGGTGTCATTAGGTGCTTCATTCACACTGAGTGCCTGTCTTAGAGCCTGTCTTAGAGCTTTTTTGATACGGCAGAGTACTTGAGGTCAGTCAGAGATTGTCACTCTGTACCAGTCCTGATGATGTCTTTTGGATCCATGGTGGAGTTGTTACTTTTTCTGGCTAACTGACCAAATTTTCTGCTATAGATTACTAAACCATAATAGGGTTAGATCAAGGACCTTTTTTTTTTGTGCATTAAGGGACCTTGGTCATGGTCCAGCTCATTGTTTAATTATAAAGGGTGTTTACACTAAGATGTCCTGTGGCTTATTGTCCAGTTTATTTATTTAAACTGCCCACAAAACTGGGATGTGCCAGGACATATCTGGCAAGGCCAGCCTGACACAGGGACATTGGGTACATTCTGTTGTCACTGTCAGATGGGCAGAATCCATAATAAAAGCAGGATAGCTGGGGGAATAACCCTGTAGCAGGTCAGTTAAGGCTCAGCCTGTGTTAGTGAGCACCAGTCACTAGCTACATGCATTTTCCTCTTCCACATTAAGTGTGCAGGCTTAAATTGCTTTTAATTGCAATTGTGATGAAATTTAGCTGAATTTATAAAATACTAACTTAGAAAGTGACTGAATGTTCTTTCTATATGCTGATCAAAATCACAATTTTTAATGTTTTATTACTGCAATGCTCCTTAAAGAAACCAACAGTATTTTTCAGTGAAGCTATCTGAGAACATGAAAGCCTCTTCATTTAAAAAAATGCAACAGGTAAGTCAGTCTCAGTAACAGAATTTTACTGACTGTCATCAGTTAGCTGTTTAATTTGTCAGCACATAAAAAAAGCTTTATAAAGTTTTTAATAACTTTAAAAGCTGATTGTCCTTTGTAAACATAGGAATTAAGTTGCTCATCCTTTTCAGTTTTGTATTTGCCACATTATTCCTAATCCCTGCCCCACGAGAAAAGATGGAACAAAATCACACAAATATCACCTATATTTTAGCATCTTTTTAATTCTGTGATTTACTTCTTGTGTGCTTTCTCTGTTTGGTTTTTGGCAGAGGACCATTTGACATAATGGGATAAGACCAAATTATAGATACTTGTAAAGGGAGATATTAATGTGCTTTTTAGTCTTGGTGTTTTGAAAGCCTAATGGAACTCTCTTCCTGCAGTTTTACATTGATCCAGCAAAGCTGCTACCCCTTCAGAGATTTTTGCCAAGGCCTCCTGGAGAAAGAGGTGGTCCCAGAGGAGGTGGTAGAGGAGGACGTGGTGGTGGACGTGGGGGAGGAAGAGGCGGTGGTAGAGGTAAGATCACAAGAGTGAAAGCTTCAGAATGTTGGAGTTATTTGAGATGCCATGGGTTGCTTTGGTCACTTGTTCTGTGGAGTATTTGTGTTTTGTTTTCTAAAGCTGCTGGTGAGTATTTGCATATCAACAGCTGTATTGCAAATAAAAGTGTTTCTGTTGACTTTATAGAAAAGGCAGCGATACCTTTCAAGTGGTGAGACTGGCTAAGCATTCTCTCCTCCAGAGCACAGGGAGGAGAGAATGCTGATTTGTAACAAAGGCAGAAAGCTTTTTGAACATCACCTGTGATGTACTCTTCAATTAAAGCTGAAGTTTTATTTTTTCTTACATCACAGTTTCTTGCCTCTTTTCCATACCCTAACCCTTTGCAGCAAGGCACGAGTGTTTCAAAATGCTTTGGTTTTTTGTTTTAATGTTCTGTTGAGTTGTAATTAATAGATAATAATTATTAATAGTTGTAATGAATTACTGGTTAATATATGTAATTCATTTTTTGCTCTTGTGAAAGAAGTTAATTGTTAAGTCTCTTTAATATTTTGGATATGGTATATCAGATATTAAGCAATACTTAAAGTGCTCTAGCTGAGCACTAGAGGAAACAAGGTATCTAGTAATCAACCTGGTAACTGTCAAGCAATTGACAGTTTCTGGTTTTTGTTGTTCTTTTCATTTCAGAAGCTGTCAATGAAATAAGTAGTTGTGCATAACCAGAATTTATATGCTCCTCAAAGGGTAATTTCTTGCTTTTGTTTAGGAGGATTTGGAGGAGGCAGAGGTGGAGGAAGAGGAGGAGGATTCAGAGGAGGCAGAGGTGGAGGAGGATTCAGAGGAGGAAGAGGTGGTGGAGGAGGCTTTCGGGGTGAGTGTGTGTTTTTACCTTTCAGTAATAAAAATAGCTCCTGATTTCTAAAGCTCGTAAGTATTAAACAGAACGTTGTGCATTTTAATGTCTTATAGATGTTTATAGTTCTGTGCAAGAGATTTCTGTGCATCCTGGTGGTTTAAACTGAAGCACAGTTTAAATGAAATGCTCTGCTTTTGTTGATGCGTGTGTAAAACCATGCTAGTTTTCTGCATTTTGTTCTATCATCTCATTTGATGTTACATATAGAATTTGCTTTAAACACAGCTAAGATGAGAATTGTTTGATGTATTTTTCTTTTCTCTTAAAATAGGAAGAGGACGTTAAAAACGGAGCCATGAGTATCTCCTCATTGTCTTATCATGTCATCTGCAGAAGCAAAGAACCATGAAAATTTTTTGTAAAAGACCCTGAAAATCCCTTTATGAGGAACTTGAAGCTACAAATGACAATTATTTTTACACTTAATGACTGTTGATGGATGCATGAGGAGAGTGTGGCTGCAGGTGAAGAGCTGAAGACTGCTCAGAATATGTGTCTTTTATAAACTTTTCTAACTAAGCCATGATTCGATGTTATTCTTAACTGTTTGTTTCTGACAAGCAGTGCAGTCAGTGCTTAACTCCGTGTTGGAGTTTGGAGTAAACAGTCAGTTGAAATGGGTTTTCAGAAGACCCTCCAGGTTCATTGCATGCACATACTCCAGTGTGAACCTGTGCACGACTGAACCGTGGTTCTCATCCTCCTTTCATATGAAATCTTCTGGGCTGCTCCTTGAAGTGGACATGGCATTTAAACAATCTTTGTGAACCTTTCTTTATAAATTAAATTTCAAACTTCTTGTGTTGGCAATTTTTTAAATGCATAATAATGTATAAGAGAAAAGGCAACACAATATCATTTGTGACTTTTTCTGTGTACATATTAATGAAAGCCAAAGGCATTAAGACATCATCTTATAAGCTGCAGTCTAATGAGCAAGACAAGGTTAATACTATATATTCAGTCATCTAATGGTATTTAATTACAATGATACTAAAATGCTAAGGATTTTTAATTGGCCCTTCATCCCTCCTTAGCCTGCTTCTCTTGAGGTTTTGATGTCCTGGTACTGCACCTCTGTGGTGCTCTGGGTGTGTGTCGAGCTGAGGTTAAATAACCCATCATAGGGTTCCTCTGCACACAGCCAGTTATGTATTGCTCAGAAAGGCATGACAAAGTCTGCACGAGTCTTTGATTTCTTTAAATGGATGCATAATGAGGATTATTGGAAAGATAGTGACTGTGTCCACATCCTAAGGGTGGAGGAGACCAGGATGCCTCTCTGCTCTGGAACTTTGGAAATAAAATATTACTTCCCTGGATTTCTTTCAGCTAGAGGCAGGAGTCTGTTCACAGACTCTCCTACCAGGCACTTTCGAATAGAGATCTGTAGATAATGTATGTACAAGTATTTTGAACATCTTGTTCAGTGTGAAAAAGTTCCTTTCAGAATTGATTGCACTGTTATGCTTTTTAATTAATGAATGCAGTAACAGGCAGTTTAATTATGTTAGCCTTCTGCTTAACAAAGGCAACAGGTAATTTTTCAGTACCAGGATTGGACAGTTAACTGCACGTTTTAACAAATGTGACCATTACTTTTAGTAATGTTGAACAAAACTTGAAGGAGTGGAAAAACATTCATTTAAATGTGAATAGATGCTGCAGAGGATAATAGATAAAAATGTTCTTCAGCTTAAAAAAATGAAACAGAATGTTGAATTTCTGCTTTTGTGAGAAGCATCTGAGTCTACTTTTAACCCCAGGAAAGGAGAGATTCAAGTTTTTTTTTCCTGGTATTGCTACAAGCCTAGCTTTAGCCAGGTCAGTTAAACTCAGAGCTGTGAGAATGATTAGGCTTTTGTTGCTATCCACTGCTAGATGGAAGTGCCTCAGGGCTTTGACTTGAGGCTTTGTAACATTGCCTTTTATCTAAATTCTTTGCAAGTAATTGCATTTGGGGCATTCCACATTGCAGCTGAACAGCACAAACCGAGTGCAGCTGCCATGAGAGTACTTCTATTATGTTTGCAGCTGGATTCTTTGCTGTGCTGGGTTTCTTCCCTGATGCTTCAGTAGTGGGCAGCTGGCTCAGATCTTCTTTGCTTATTGTTCTGACTTTGGAAGTCTAACATAACACAGTCCTCACTCATATCCAAATTCATGCTGATCCTTAGGGACACACTTTTTGCCAGGATGTCAGAAGGCTCCTGCCATGACCTGTGAAGTGCAGGGTGTGACAGGCAGTGTTTGGCTGCAGGCGGTGTTTCCTGGCAGCCCAGGAGCAGACAAGTGCTGAGTCTCTCAGCAGATGGAGCAGTGAGTCAGCCTAAGGCACTGCAAGGGCAAAGCAAAGACTTTAACCTCTGTGTGCAGAGGGGCTAAACAGCAATATCCATTGCAGCTCTGGAGGAAAGATTGGCCTCTTGGTTACAGGGAAGGGATTGAAGTCCCAGTGGAGAAATGCATGAGGAGCATTGTGGCATGACTTATGCATACAAACAGTGCTGGATGGATTTTATGCAAATATCCAGAGAAAATTTATAACTGATCTCCACAGAGGTTGTAGGATATGCTCAGGGTGGAAGAGCATATGAGGAAACTGGATGTGTTTTGCCATACGATGATGCCTTTTTTTCCTTCTCCATTCTGTGGAAGGGAGTAATTGCAAGGCACATTCAGTCCCTGTTCTGCACTGTCTTCTCTGTGCCATGCTGTGGCCCAGCCCTTCTAATATAAGGGGGATGCTAACAGTAGTAGATGAAAATTCAGTCTCAAAAAAATTAAGATGGCTTGTCTGCAGTTTAATACTGTAACGAATGAAGACAGAGGTTCTCTAATTTTATATGACGCCTTTCTCTGGGTCTTGAAATTCAAATTCTAGCTGTGAGTCTGTCACAGTGCTCCTGATCCTAGTAAGTGAAATGTTCTGGTTTTATTTATGTGCATAATTACAGATACTCTGTGCTGCTGCTGCAGAGAATAGGAGAGAGGCTCACAAATACCGTGACAGAAATAGGTATGTTGGCAGAAATGGCAGATTTCAAGTAGTTGTAGTGTCTGGGGAAGAAACATCACAGTGCAGTCTGAAGTGAGGGCAGTGGGAGTAAGGTGTTAGTGTAAGCTTTGGATGACAGTTTGGTGTTCCCTGTATTCATTTCCCTTGCTGGTAGCCTTTGGAGCACATAGCTGGACCATCTGAATAACTTCTCACCTGCCATCTGCTCCAGCAGCACAAGGAGGGTTGCTGTCCTGGAAATTCCTTTGAAGCTCAGTTGGGCTTCGGAGGAGCTCAGTACACAGCAACAGTTGTGTCACCTACCTGTGTCTTCCTCCACTGCCATGGCAGTGTTTGACCCAGCTGTAGGGTCTGACTTTCAGCTGATTTTCAAACTGACACTTGGTGCATCACCAGGAACAGAATTGCTTACAAGTATTTAGAAGACCTGGAGCCTTTTGTCCATGCCACAGCAAAATTTTGGGGTTATTTTTTTTCTTTTTGGGATCTAAATCCTCCTTAAACAGAGAGTAATACATGGAGGTGTATTATAAAGCTTAAATTGTTACCTATTGAGAATGGCTTTAGTGCCCCAGCATTCCTTGCAGAGTTGCTTATTTTCCATGTGTTTTCTGCAGATGCTGGGATAGGATGGCTCAATGTAGTTCATAGATTTGCTGTGTTACCTCATCAGAGAAATTTGATGAAGTGCAGAAAATAATTAGGCTATTTTAATCTAAGTATGTAGCACTGGCAGTTGTAGAACAGGAAGGATTTTCTCTGGCACTGACTTTTACATGTGGACATTTGCCTGAAGAAATGCCAGACTGTCGCACATATACTGGTGTGTACAACACTGGTGCAAAGTAATTTGCCATTGCGTAAAGCATTGTCTTGGCAAGAAACAGTATTGTTTATTAAAAAAGCATACCTATGGTGTGATGTCTGGCAAGTAAAAATCTTACCGGGGTCCTGTATTTTTCAAGGCTGTGAGCTGAAAACCTCTGTAGGGCGAAACTTTTCTAACCAACAGTTTAAGTCTTGTAAAGGTCTCAGCGAATGAGGAGGACGAGGTAAGTTACTTATTTGTTTTCCTTGGGATTCGAACCATTTGAATCTGTTTGGGAAAATGAGTAGAGACGTTTTGCCTTAGAGAGCCCTCCAGCGGTGGAGGGCGTAGTAAACGTGGGAGGGGTTGGATTTGGGATGGGTTTGTAGCGGCGTTACTGCTGGAAATAGGAAGATGTTTGGGGTTGGTTTTGGTTTCAAATTTATTTGTTTTTAATGCAAAAGGTACATTTCTCTGCTCACATCATTCATGCATTGATATGTATTTTACACATAACTGAAAGCAGCTTGTTAAACCTTGCATTGCCCCACACATATATAGAGATACAGGCAAATTGAAAAATGGATTTAAATAGAAGATACATTTTGCTACTGATCTGGGACAAGTGGAAACACCTGACTTTATAAAGTTCTCCTCTGACACCTGTAATGTTATGTTATTGAAAGATAAAAACAGTGAGAGGTTTGGGATTTTATATTCTTACTCCAGTATTAATAAGCAATGTGGTAAGATATATTTTATCTGGCTTAGAAGCTGTAGATTGTTTTTATACTTCAATATTTAATTTCTTGTTTTATCTTTTTGGTTTTATTTTATGAACTACAGTGTTGCAGAAAAAATACTTTTGATGGTGTCTGCCTTTAGTTTTGACTTTTCTCTGTCAATTCCAGTTGCTGTAAAATTTGTCAAATTTGAGAAGAGACAGAAACAATTGGTACATAGGAGGGTCTGCATGTATTAGAAGGTTTTATTTATATCAACAAATGTAAAAATTCTTTTGTTAATTGCTACTGTACATGTGAAATAGTATCTGAGTAAAAATAGCAATGGTTTGCTTTTCTGAGACACTCAGCATTGCAAGCTCTGATTTCTGCGGAAATTGCAAGATCTGAGGTGCTTTTGAAAATCTTGCCAGAGTGTCAGAGGAGGAAAGCAAAGATATCAAATTATTGCCATGCCTTTATCTTCCAGGGCAGGACAGTGTTGCACGAGGAAAGTGGCTTCTTTGCCAAACAGATCATCTTTCCTTTCAGAACACTCCTACCCTTTTCCTACCCAATCCTCTTCTGACAGGGAAAGTAATGTAATAATACAAATACCCTGAGAGCTGTGAGTGTAGATGTGGAGCATAAAAGAAAATGTTTGGTTATGGGTCTGTGACACGAGAGTGTGTGTAGTAATGATGACTAAATGCTGTGACTGCACAAGGGTATATAAAAAATGTCATACCTTTATATTCATAAGAAAGATGCAGGATGTTTGTTTTGGAGAACTGAGGAGTGGGAAGGAATGCTCTATGAGTATTTCACTGGTTAGAGAAGAGAGCTCTTCAGGTATACTTTCTATGGCATGACTGTATTCCTGTGTCACTGCACCCTTATTGCTGCTCAGAAGGCACAGCCCTCGCCTGGGAGCTGCTTGACCTACCTGTGAACCATACAACAGCAGAACCACTGGTGCTCATCTTTGTCAATTTTATACCCAGTATGAAAACTGACTGGAGGCAAAAACTGTATGAAGCCAGACTGAGGAGGAGCAGCTGCTTTCTGATACTGCGTATAAGTCCTTTGAGCAAGGACTTACTGCAGCTATTATTGATGCAGCGTGTTTTGAAAAGTCTTTGCTTTGGGGTACTGGTACCTCATAACTGAGGGGAAGAAAACATGAGCTTTTGCTGCTCAGATCTTTGAAAAATGCCCAGTAAGATGCTTTGGAAAATTTGCCCAAAGTAAGCTTTTACATATATTGTGTTTAGGAGAAGGGGGCATATTCAACAACCGTTTTCTATAGACCAGGCCATTTTAGAAACTGAGTAGCAACTGAGTTTTCTGAAAGTCATGCTTCACTTAGGAAAATACTGGAATGTGTTTTTCTTGTGTCTTTGTCAGAGAATTTGTATCAAACAAAGAACCTTGAAGAAGCACCTTTAAAGATTTGAAGAGATGGGCTTCAGAGTAAATGTATCCTGCCTTTAAGGAAACTGACATTTGTCTCTCCATGTTGTACTGCAGGTTTTTGTGCTTTGAGTGATGATGGGAATTAGTTCCAAGCCAGGCTGATGATTGATTGAACTGAGTCAACTTCTGTTCAGGTTTCCAAAGCATTGCACAAGAGGTTTGAGGGGAAAAAGTTTGGGGGCATGTGACAGTTAATCTCATTAGCAGTAAGAACGAAGTTTAAGCATACTGTTCAAAATTTACTCAGTTATGTGCTGCTCTTTGTTTTAATTAACAATCTCCTGCATAGATTGGGAGCGTAAACTTCTTTCCACTTTAGTCCAATTAAATCATGCTTGGAAGCTGTCAGTGGTGGGGGGAGCTCCTCCCTACCCCCGTTCTTTTAATTGTTCAGTGAGTCTGTTGAATAATGAAAGAATTTGCCTGACAGGATTTTGTCGTGTTTCGTCTTCTTGATGAATTATTGCAGAGGATAGACGACAGTCTTTTGTCGAAAATGCATTGGAATGACTCATCCAATTCTTCAGAAAGTGACAATGAAGCTCATTCAGCCTTCACACAGACTGAGCACAACATAGTTGCAGCTTACTTAATAACAGCAGGTATGGGCACTGGGAAATTGTTGCGTAACTTTTTAAAATAGAACTTGTAGATCTGAATGCTCATTTTGTACAGTAACAGTGATGGTATTTTATTTTGTCTGATGGCTTTTCTCAATGTTTACTGACAAGTTAGCAGTCAGCTGCTTGACTGAAATATGCAGAAACATCTGAAGTGTGCAGAATCTAAGTTTTCTGCTGTATGTTTGAAGGCAGTGCTGTGTCTCAAAAAATACATTTTGTTGATATGTAAGTATAGGGGAGAGTGAGAATTAGTTTCTGCCAGCTTGCAAAAGAGATAAAAATAAGGCATAGCTGTCACATCTTGCATTTTTCTCTGATGTGCTCGAAGCTATCTTGAGATTTCTCCTGGGCCACATGTTTGTAGTAATATATGTGTAGTCTGAGCATGTGAGCGGGTGTCTGTTAGGGGGATGTAAGGGGAATGGTTGGAATGTGACTTAGAGGGAGGGAGCTGGTCATTAATCAGAGAAGAGCAGATTCCAGTTGCAGCTGTATTTTTCACCAATGACACGTGTTAGAAAAGCATGCTGTTAGGGTTCACATTGTGTTTGTTCCCTGTGACTGCAGTGGTCTTTCACTAAACTTGAAAGATTCTAGAATTACTTTTATTCTCCCCTTAAAAACTTGCTCATTGTATAACCAGAACTTCTTCAGTAGTGCTTTTCTGAAGCACTGAGTGCCATAGTAATGAAATATCCACCTAACCAAAACTGAAACCTACTGTGTTTAAAAACAGGCCTTCTATACCTTTATTATGGAAAATCAAATCAGTTTAGTATTTATTCATTGACTGTACCAAAAATTTTTCCATGTTGTAGTTAGATTTTAAAATACTTTAAAATATTAATATATTTTACATTTATATGGAATAGTATCGCTGATGGTTGCAGTTTATTTAGCATATATGTCTGAAGTGGTGAGTATCAAATTGCTGTTCTGGAAAAGTGAATATTTTTGGATGCAAAGACAATAATTTATTTAAAGTCTTTGGAGAAATTAATAGAACAGCTACACAGAGCAGTAGGCTTCTTAAGAAGCTGTAGAGATAAATAACAGCCAAGTATTGGAAGCCTAGCTGTACCTCTTTTATTAAAATCGATTATGTAGTATGTAACAAGGTGATATTTTCAGATAGTTTTGAACACCACCTGAACACCAGCTGGTGTTAAGGATCAAAGCTATCACTGGTGATCATAGGGTATCAATGGAATTATCCAGAATCAACCCAGGTCTTCTTTCTTAATCTTGCATGGAAATTAAATGTCTTGGGAGAAAAAAACCAAGTTGGATTACTTTGCAATTTTAGTGTTTTTTTCATTTTTTATTTCTAATTATAGTTGGAGGAGTCTAATAAATCTTTACTTTCTTAATGAGAATTTTTTTTGACAATGAAGTCCGTAAAATATTTGCAAATATGATTGATTGCTTTGTAAAAGCCTTACTGCAGCAGATTTCACATCTGGAAGATTTAAGCCTTGTTAATAAGCAGAAGTATAAGAATAAGAATGAAGTCTGGGTAGAGTGTTCATTGTTATGCTGCTCTTTACAAGATTTAAGTGTTTCTCTCTTGATTTCTGAGGAGGAGATAACTGTTAAGCATTACACTGGTCAGTGTATTCATTTTCGTAATGACGACAGAGATACTCAGGCTGCAGCAGGCTATGCCGCCTCATGGATGTCTTTCTGCTTAAAGGAGTAAAATGCTCTGGTATCGTTTTAAAATGGTAGCTGGAAAGGTAAATTCCATGTAATACATGACCTGATTTTTTTTTATTTTGATGCTACTACCCAACATTTCCATGTCCAACCCTAAACTATGTCCCTAAGCACCATATCTATACATTCTAAGGGATGGCAACTCAAGCACTCTCTTGAGCAGCTTGATAGTTCCAGTGCTTGTTAACCTTTTCAGTGAAATTTTTCCTAATATCCAAAAGTACTCTTCCCTGGTGCAACTTTAGGCCATTTCCTCTCACCCTATCACTTGATCATTGGGAAAAGAGATTGACCCCCACCTGGTTTCACCCTCCTTTCAGGTGGTTGTAGAGAACAATAAGGTCACCTTGACTCTCCTTTTCTCCAGGCTGAACAACCCCAGCTCCCTCAGCTGCTCCTCATAAGATTTGTTCTCCAGCACTTTGACCAGCTTCAATGCTCTTTTAATGGGCACTGCTTAACTTCTGCCTGGAGAAACTTCATTCATCTGCTTGACCTGTTCCTCAGAAACAGAGAAGAGATAATTTCCTGTATCTACATGTTTTTTTCTCACTTTGTTCAAGATGGAATCCATCTTCCATCTTATATTTTTTCCCCAAAACATTTTTTGCTCTATTATTAGTTTATTTTAGTGATACTAACATTTTTCGTGAATGTTCTACTAAGTTCTAGTTTTTTTCCGTTTTTTGTTCCCTTCCCTCTTTCCCCCTTACTTTTAAGACTGGACTCTGAATTATTAAATTTAAGTGTGTCTAGAAGGATTTTTCTCTTCACCCTGAGGGATGAGTTTACAGTCCTGTTGTATGTCTGATTTCATTATTGGAAGCTATAATATCTGTTAAAAGATGCCTCATAAGAAGCCTGTGTTATTGAACTTGTAATTCTCCTTTGCTCCCTCTCTCCCAAGAGATGATATGCTGTCAACAGGAGAGCTGACAGGACTGGCACTGCAAGTGGTTTTTATGCCATGGTGTTCATTTCAGATCAGATCCTCAGCTCCTTGTTTATTTAAATTTTAGGAGCACATAGGATCAGTGTTGTTCTTGAAATGCGTGAGTCTATGAATATGATAGATGATGGCATCTGTGTGGCCAAAAGATGTTGGACCTCCAACAGGAGCCCTGCACTTGAGAACAGACATCCTTGGTGGTGTTAAGAGAGAGATGGCTGAGGGTTAATTATGATTTTGCCTCATTTGATTTTAAAATTACTGAATATCAGGGGTTGGCAGGGGCCTTCTGCTAGAACAGATGCATAAGTTTTTTTTTCCAGCACTATTTTTTTCCTAGTCACCAATCTGCATTCTTCTTTACCATGGAGGTCAGCACTGTACTTGGTGGCCAGAGTGTTTGAAGTGTAATCCTAGATATATTTGAATTTCTGCTATGCCTGTTGCCATTGTATCGAGAGTCTTAGGTTTGGCAAGTGCTCTACTGTTGGTGCTTACTGAATCCATGTGAAGGTTGCCAGATTGGACAAGCTTTTTATCTCCTTTTCAGGTGTCTAGACTCTTTGCAAAATTGCACTTGACTGTAAAGAAGTCTTTTTTGGGACTTACACATTACAATAGACTACATTTTCTTCTGCATGTGTATTACTGAGTGGTTTGTACCTTTTGCAAAGTTTTCCTTTTTCTGTTTTTACAGGAGTGATAAGCATTTGCAGTAACATTGTTGTGTTAGGCATCTTTGTTAAGTACAAAGAGCTTCGGACAGCAACCAATGCAATTATTATCAACTTGGCTTTTACTGATATTGGTGTTAGTGGCATTGGTTACCCCATGTCTGCTGCCTCGGACCTGCATGGAAGCTGGAAATTTGGATATACCGGATGCCAGGTATTGCGATTCAGTTAGAGAGAAAGCTTTCAGCACTTAAAATCGATTGAGAAATAAGCAATGCCTCTACCATGTGTTATTTTAAGAGATAAGGCAGAGATGCAGAATTTGATTCTGGACCTGAAACTGATGTTCTGTGATGTCAGCAATTTCTGGGGACACTACTTCGTGTGAAGCTTATATTTACAATCTGAAAACATTAAAGTGTAACCTTATATCTACCAATTATACATTTTAAAATAGCTTTAAGAAGGCTTACAAAATCAAATCCTGAAATGAAGATGGTTATAGTAGCACAGGCACATTTGATGATTTTGCTGATAGCTGGAAAACTTTGATTGTGGCTACTGTTTTCATGGTGAGATTGACACATCTTGGTGAGTTCTGCTGGGCAAATGCATGTCGTTTTTGGGACTAGGTTATCCAAAGTGAAGGCCTCTGAGGCTTTTGGTCTCCATTAAAGATTTAGCCTACTTTTAAGAGCTGTCTATTTGTAAGAATAGATGGACTGAAAAACGTATACTCCCATAGCAGAGAGATGGCAGCCTTTGCTCACTGTATATTGTGATTTTAATTTACGTTATTGATAGACTGTTGGGATTAAGTGCCCAGGAATATTAGTAGTAATGTGAAGGCATATACTAAAAATGTATCATAAGGCAAACATTTTGGATGTTTGCATAATGGATGCTTATCACAATCTGACATCACTTGCCTCAGTGGACAGTACCTTCAAGATCAAAATTCAGTCATTGTTTGGCAGGAAGCCTCACTTTTAACATCTTTGGATCTGGACTGACTTGCACTATGTTCAGGTTGATGAGAGATCTCACTGATTTGAGAGTTAGAGCACTTGAAGCACAACTCATGTCAACCCAAACCAAATGAGTCCTGTGATCTGAGAGGGCTGAACGCCATGTGGTTCTGTTATAACTGCTGGTGCCACGTGCTCTGGCTTGGGGCTCTGTATTTCTGGGGTGCCAGTGGTAACACAGCCCTCCCAGTCATCCTTCCTGGTCAGGCTTCCGAAGGGATGACAGGGCAGATGCATTTGGAGCATGCTGGGATTGCAGCATGTGTCGCTCTGTGCAAAAGATCTGACACACATAAAAATGGAGCCTGAGGGGGGTAAATCAGTGGGCCATATCTGTGAAATCATCGCAACAGATGAAAGAATGATAATTCAGAGCCTCACGTTTGCTGAAGATGTAACTCTCTCTGATGGAACTAATGCTCCTCATGTTTCCTTAAGATATATTGAAAACATGAAATAAACCCCTCCAAACTCTGAATCTCAAAATTTACTGGTTGAAGGACAGTGTTTCTTTCATTTTGAGACTGCTGTCTTTAAGATTTCTTATGTGCACACAGGCAGGTAATTTTGAAATGTTTACTTTTTGATGAGCAACCTTCAAATTGCCTGCATTGAATTAGGACCTTTAAGACCTTGCTTATGGAAGAGAACTCTGGCTGAATTGTGTTGTTCCAGTACACAGATTTGTGCTTGTATCTTTGAAAGATTTCTCAGAAGTAATTTTCTTGCTTGTTTGTTTTAATTTCAGATCTATGCTGCCTTAAATATCTTTTTTGGGATGGCGAGTATTGGTTTGCTGACTGTTGTTGCTGTTGATCGTTACCTGACCATCTGCAGGCCTGATATAGGTACTGACTTAGGGTCGAAACTCAGTCACTGCTGGGAGGAGTAGAATCCTGATTAGATTGTATTGTTTTCTCATTAATGACTCCATAGTTACAGCGCTGGGCAGAATTTGAACCTACAGTACCTGGTTAAGTAAGTTACCTAGTTGGCATTAAAGTGAAAAATTCATCATTAGGCTGTTACTCTGTTTATAAATTGCATTTTTATGGTCATTTTCAGTCTTTAGAAGGCCACATCCATACAGAGAAGCACACAAAAAGCCTCTGGCTGTGTGAGGTTTTGACCTCTGTCAAGCAGGTGTGTGCCTCTGTTGTGTTAACACCACCCTGGGTGTTTTTCTCTCCTCCCTTACAGCTGTGTTGTAACAGTTAATTCCCCCCCTGCAATCTTCCAAGGATGTACTTGAACACAGTGTTGCATAATAAGCTTTTGGCGTGGGGTTGGGATCAGGTATTGCCAGTATGCTGAGTTGGAATGGATGATGGTGTTCAAGTGGCTTTAAAGGCTGCAAGGATGGAATGAAACAGGTGTGCTACAGCGTTTGAGACTGCCAGCCTTGGAAAGGGTCTTTATTAACTTGTTATGTGTGCTTGGAAGCCACTTGTTGCTCCAGTCTGACACTGGAGAGCAGCAGCAGATGAGAACAGTTTGTGACTGTCTGTGCTTGGCTGCAGGAAGAAGAATGACCACCCGTAGCTACGCCACTCTCATCCTTGCTGCTTGGATAAATGCAGTCTTCTGGTCCTCCATGCCTGCTGCAGGCTGGGCCAGCTACGCTCCGGATCCCACCGGAGCAACGTGCACAGTAAATTGGAGGAAAAATGATGCGTAAGATTCCCCCTCACACTTTATTTTGTTTTTGCTGGCTCACTGAAGTCTAAGATTGTTTAATTCACCACTGTAGGAGCATAACTTCTTTCTGAAGTATGAAGCAAAATTTTTAAGAATAATTTAAATAATAGAAAATAACATAGAGCAAATCTAGAAAAAAGCCCATAGGACTTGAGATATGCTTCAAAACTTCAATACTTATAGTTTCTAATAAAAATATTAGCTGGAGAAAATTCTCCCTATTATTTTAGAGCTTGTTAAAAAACATCATAATCAAATCAAAATACCAAATTCTTTGGTAACTTTTCCTGGATGGCTATTTGTAAGTTACTCTGTTTTGTTTTTCTGTCTTATCAGGTCCTTTATTTCCTACACAATGAGTGTAATTGCTGTTAATTTTGTTGTGCCCTTAACAGTCATGTTTTACTGTTATTACAATGTTTCCCGGACAATGAAACAATATGCCAGCAGTAACTGTCTGGAGAGCATTAACATAGATTGGTCTGATCAAGTAGATGTGACAAAGGTAAATGAGTGCATTTTTTGTTTTAAGCATGTTCTTTGCATTAAAGTCCTATTGACAAAGGAATGGTGCAGCCCTTTTAAGCATTTCTGTTTCCTACATTCTCCTTTTTCTTTTATACTAAATATTAGCTGAATCTGAGCCTTGGTAAAAACTCTTAGCTTGACTTACCACACTAGAGTCTTTATTTTTTGTTCTAATACCCTTTCCAGATGAATAGCTACTTTGAGGGCTGGGAACATTGTGAATTTTCCTTGCCTCTCTCCTCTGTCAAAATGTACCTCTGAGGTGCTCTAGGAGAATTTTTACTCTGTGTCTGCAGAGTCTGTAGGCTTCCTGCTTGGTTTTCAGATGTGTCTGGTCTGACATGGATTGGTCAACTCTCATTTGAACTCATGGCCTAGAAATGAGAGTGCATTTCCAGCTTCCAAGCTGTGTAATTCCAATCCCTTGTTCTTTTCGGTCTGTTGAGCTTATCTCTTATGTAAGCAGTAGCAAATGTGAGTTACGACATGAAGTGATATATCCTGCCTGGAAAGTTGACATTCTTTTAATGTATAAAAGTCCCTGAGAAATCTTGAAGTTCACCAGCTCCTTTGATTTTGTGTAAAGATGTGATTTATGGCTGGGCAGGATGAAAAAGTGAGATAGGATTGGACAGAAGAGTATGTACTTATGTTTTTGAGTTACTTATCAGTGCAAACAGCATTCCTTGGAAAACCTTCTCATTGCTAGGTTCTGAAGAGCAGTATTTTTACCCAAAAAGAGTAATTTGACCGCTTTACTTTTGTGAAGAACTTTCAGAATACTTGAAATTGAGGACTCAGTTAAAAATTTAGACTCATGTTTGTGAAGAAAATGCATTTTTCCTATTTTGCAGTTGAATATACAAAAAGAGAAAAAAAATGGATGCTTTGGAGTTGAGCAATATCCTTCTTTAGAACTGGACTACTATCTGGTTTTTGGCAAATTAGCATCCTCTAAGATTTCTATGCACCAAACTTCTAAATGAAAGGGTTCTTTCTTACATTTTGGTATTGTTTGGTATTGTGTTTGGTGTTGTGTTTGCATTTTAATAGGAATCTTCTGTGAGAGTCACTGCTTGTGTATTAATTGTGCTCTAGAGCAGCTCATACAAAGTAGCTGTTTATTTCTTGTTTCTCATTTTGTTCATCTTTGAAAGACTAACTAGGGGCGTAGGTGAGCAGCAGTATGGAATCTTGTGTATACACAGCCCTGCAGTTTTGGTTGGTTTTCTGGTGGCTTGTTTTGTCTTCTTGATTCATCTGAGATTTCTATTCCAGTTTCCACTACTGATTCATGTCCCTGACAAAAGCCAGTACCTTCTACTAGCCCCAGTTTGTCACTGTCCAGGTCTGGCTGTGGCGTGGCATGTCCTGGCATGTGAGTCCAGGTTGTTCTCTCTGCAGGCAGGCAGAGAAGACATGACAGCTGAGATACCTCCTCTGTATCATACTTGAACATTTCTATAATGCTTCATTAAACCAAGCAGACACTTCTGGGTTCCTGAAATATATGTTCTAGAACTTCTACTTTCTTTTATTTAATGGTACCATAATTGAGGCTTATGAAATATTTATTGACAACCTAATTAACTGTTTTGCTTAAATTTTTGTCTCTGATCATATTTATTGTTTGTAATGGCATCCCAGAGTGACTTGTTGTGGGGGTCATAGTTCATGTGTGAAGTCCTCTCTGGTTATTGAAACTCCTGATGGGCAGATTTAACATAATGAGTAGTGCTGATTTTGAAGGAATGTTGTATTTAATGAAATTACATCATGCCAAATGCATGGCAGTGAGGTGTGGTATTAAATCCCTAAAGTGAGATTTCAGTGTAAACTGTCGGATTGTGTTAGGTGTGCTTATTTATATATTATTTCATTCAGGACAGCTCTGTTTTCACCCAGGTGCTTGTGCTTTTGTTATGAGGTTTTGTTGTGAGATCTTCACCTTGAGGTAATACTGGTTATGTATGTGTTCCTTTCATTCTGCAGATGTCTGTTGTGATGATTATAATGTTCTTGGTGGCATGGTCTCCATATTCTATTGTGTGTTTGTGGTCTTCCTTTGGAGACCCAAAGAAAATTTCTCCTGCAATGGCCATCATAGCTCCTCTCTTCGCAAAGTCTTCCACATTCTATAATCCCTGCATTTATGTCATTGCAAATAAAAAGTAAGTGTTCTGAAATTAGTATGAGTCTATTCCATGATTTTAGTGTATCATCTGAGTATAGGAGGATCACCTGTAAAATATGGCAAGTTGATTAGTGAAGGGCAAAGGGTACGCCATTGTTAATTTTCTGAAGATGAACTCTTGGACAGGAAAGCCTAAAATAAATTGTTATGATCATCATCAGAACATCCTGAATTGATACACAGTTTTGAGAACATATTAACATAGCTTTTGAAAGTCCCATTTGTGCTTTCTCAAGGGAATTCAGTATGGAATTTGGGTTGCATGTGTAATAGACTGTTTTTAATGACTGTGGCCAAAGTGTCTGCATCTTAGTGACATGTAACTTGTGTAGATTTTCTTGTTTGATTTGGGATGTATCATATTCTGATGGATTAGAATGGATTGACCCTTTTCATTAAGGTAAATAGGTTAAGCCTATTCTGATTTGAGCAAGCATAACAAATGCTCTAATCAAGCCAGTGCCTCTGACTGAGGACTGTGCTTTGCATTCTTCCTGTCTCTGCTACCAACCTTCAAGCAGAGCCTGTGATCTCTGCCTGGGTGAATATACCTGATCCTGCTGGAGTCAATGGAAAAACATCTGTGTTTTTTCCCTGTTCTGTAAGTTCATATTTGTTGTGGTTGTACATTCTCCTGGGGTAAACAGAAAGCTGTGATCCCTATTTAAGAAATTAAATTAGCTTTATGCTCTTGTACCTGGAACTGAAAAAAACCCAGGTCCTTTTGAATTCCAAATACATGTTTTTTGTTAAGTACATTCTACTAAAATTGAAAACTATTGTAACAATTAAGGCCATCTTACCAAATTTTGCCCTTCTATTTGGTTCTGCAGCTAATGATGATTCTGTTTTCCTTGGCAGGTTTCGGAGGGCAATCCTGGCAATGGTGCGATGTCAGACAAGACAAGAGATAACCATAAACAATGCTTTGCCCATGAGTGTGTCTCAAAGTGCACTGACATCGCAGAACTCCAGTCATTTGTCTGCATAAGTTACATGGAAAGGAGTGAAATCTGGGTTCAAATTAATTAATCTTTTGGACAATTTCTTTTTGAATAATAATCCTTCCCTGCTAGCTGTTTTGTGTTAGTCAGAGTAATCTTTTTAGAGAAGTTAAGGAAACAAAACTTGCCAGGACTTTAGTTTTTGACAGTGAGGTTTATTGGTCCAATATGTCTGTCTTAAACAAAAAAGGGTAGCAAAGTGGCCGCTGTGACTCTTACAGAGTTAGATAAGGTGACAGAGGGCCAGGAAAGATAGAAGTGCAAAGTTCTTAGCTTCAGTAACCCCAGATTTTTCATATATATTAATTCCTTTCATGGAGTACTTTCCACCAGTTTCCCTTGAAAGTTCTCCAGACTTTAAATATTTTGGATATTCCCTATGACTGTATATGCCCATACAAAGTTTCCATGTTGATATGCTTTGCAAAGTTCTGTTTCTGTGAATATGTTAGGGTCAATATGTTAGGGTGTCAAAATATCTACACTGGCCCCATAGAACATGTTATTAGATTTTACAATTTTGAAGGAATTTCAGCATATTTAAAGTATTTTTTAAAATTTGACTGGCAGAACTAAATTAATTTGTATTAAAACAGCTATTATTTTGTAAGTAGCATGTTTCTAGAGCTGTGACTGCACAGAAAATCTTGAAAATGTGACAAAATGTACCCTAAAGCTTCACACTTGGGAGACACATAAAACTGAGTAAATATTTATGGTAATTTCTCATCACTTCCAAGTCAATCTTATGTTTATATAGGTCTGATGTTTAATTTTCAAGAAATACCTTTGTCAGTATGAGCAGTGGATTTAGTTAGGTGAAAAAGACGACTGTACAGATTTAGCTTCAACTATTATGTGTGTATGCATATGCAGTTTGGCTTTGCAGTGTAAACTTATTTAAAGTATATGTGTATTTTTGGCAAAACCCTGTTTTTACAGGATTTTTTTAAAGCTCTGGAATCTAGGCTTCCTATTAATTTGCCATTTTCAGTATTAAAGAAAGTGCCATGCAATATCCTCATGGTGTACTAGATTTCCTTTAGGAACCTTGGAATACTTTATAAACAGTATAATATATTCACTGTCTCTTAGGAGAAGAAAAGAGATATTTTATTACACACTAACTTCACAATCTACATATTAAACCAACCCTGGAACATGGTTGGATGTGATTTGAAGCAGAGTGTGTTCTGTCAGAGTGAAGAATGAGCTGGTTTAACTGATGCCATTCAGGATACATTTGAAGGTTAAGCAACTGCAGATCTCAGCTAATCTGCTGTAATCTGCTGTTACTAAATGGATGGCTACATTCTCGTTTGTAGCACACTGCACATGAGTGCCTGGGGATAAAGCTTTCACATTTCTTCATGTCAGTTCTTCTGATAGGAAGCCATGTATCTGTTTATTTACTTCTACCTCCTAATGAGTTTTTTTGAAGAAATTAATGGCTTTTGTCCTTCACAATGCACTTGCGTTTACCATGGCAGAAGTGATGGCACTGGAACAAGGTACATATTTTATTATTTGTTATATAGGGCAATTTATAAGGAAAAGGGTTGAAGAAATTGGATATAACATTTTCAGACATTGCTGTTATTTCTAGCATAGTTGCAATGAAGGCACATTTTACATTAACGTTCTATGGCTAGCAGCATTCCTGAACAGGAGCAGATGGTGATTATGGCTTTGTACTTAGCAAATAGCTACTGTAAATCTTCATTTTTTGCAGGAGCCAATTTCTTTCTGCTCCATGACATTCATGCTATTGCAATGTCCATTCTGTCTCTACAAACTAGTTAACTAGTGTCAGGTGATTCTAGTTTAAGTAAGTATAGTAGGTTCTTGTTATTTTAATCTGCAGTAAATCATGTAATTTTTGATAGTAAGAAGGTTAATTTGAAATGTGGTGATATTTAAAATTTGAAATTTTGGGAGATACTCTTTGTCATTGCTATTTATTGTGACATCCTATCTGGTATAAAGATGCAGGAGGAAAAAGTAAAATAGAGGAATAATTTAGAGAAAAGGAGGAGAAAATTAAGGATAGGGGAAGGCAGGGGAATCTTCAAGCTGTTACGTGCAAGCAATGTACCTCAAAGAAATTGTTTCCTGAAATCAAATAACTGAAAATGCTGAGGAATCCCATTTAACTGAAATCCTTGTGAGCAGAAAGTTATTTTCATCTCTATAAACAAGTAATTTGTACATAGACCTCAAAAAGAGGGCAAGAATGCTCTTCTTTACTGAATTTTCTTTGGTATATTTTCAATTTTCAGTCTATTCTGAAAGGTGAGTATAGAAAATATTTTGAATCTTCATAAGACAGAAAAATTAGAGGTTAGTAATATTAATTTTGAATTTCAATAATTTTAATAAAGGGGCATGCAGTTCCCACTTGAGATACATGCATGTATTATTCCTTGTACAACGGCTTCTGTCTTTCAGCTGTCAGTAGAGTGAGGGATGGATAGAGGGTGGTACTTACATACTTTAGAATAGAGCAAATCTAGGTTTCATGTGAAAAGATCAGTTTTGATTTGTATTCTTTTAGTCTTTAGAGACTCCATGTTTGTGGAATTTGTTCAGCTTTTAAATGCAGAGGACTATTCTTGATTTCTGTGTTCTTTTCTCTGGTGGTAGTGTTGCAGAAAGTTACAACATTTGCATTTAAATCTGAAATTCAAATTTCTGATAAATGAATGCAAATATATCTCTCTCTCCCTTTTTTTTTTTTTTCCCCTGTTGCTAGGTCTGTACTCTGTAATGACCCTGACATGTATGAGATCCCTGTAAATGTTCCTGTGGACACTGTAAAACTTCGTATAGAGAAAACTGTCATACGAAGGATTCCAACTGAAGCCTTTTACTACCTGGTAGATCTCAAATACCTGTGGGTCACTTACAACTGTGTAGCCAACATTGATATCAGCAGCTTCTATAACTTGAAACAACTGCATGAGCTGAGGCTGGATGGTAATCTGCTTTCAACTTTCCCTTGGGAATCCCTGGCAGAGATGCCCAACTTACGGACTCTTGATCTTCACAACAACAAAATGACCAGCATTCCTGCTGATGCTGGCCGCTACCTGAGAAACCTCACCTACCTGGACCTATCCAGCAACAAGCTGACCACCTTGCCATCAGACCTCATGGACATTTGGCCCCCCTTCTCAGGAGCTATCGTGTCCAAGAACACAGACATTCTGGTGACACAGAGAGTAATCTTGGGTATGTTGAACAGCCTGTCTCATTCCCTACTAAAATATATCTGAACATTAAATTGCACGTCAGAGCAGTTAGGGGACCAGCCTAGGATTCAGGAGAGGGTGTTTTGCCCAGTCACTCTTGTGTTTTGCTCTGTGGTTGTTTATTTATTTTCTACTGCTGACAGAAAACCATAAAATGAAGATAGTGACCTCCATGTGTGTTGTTACCTCAAAGCAGAAGTAAAAGCTATGAGAATCTGGTTTGCAGGAATACAGACCATTCAGTAGCTATATAAATACAGGACTTATCTTGTGTTTCTGGTGAGATTTTCCTCATCTTTGTATGTGTTTGCAACTGTAAGCATGTCCATTTGCAACTGCTTTTTTCCAGAGGCTCCCAAGCCAAACAAGGAGCAAGAGCCAATGCTCATATAAAGCATGGTGCTCATATAAAGTGTGGTGTCCTGTGACACCACACTGCAGATAGTGTTGGTGGCTCAAAACAGGGCAACTCTGGTCTCCTGGGATGTCTGCTGACCTTGCATTACTCTAAAGCTGACTGATTAGCCTGAAGGTTTTTGCAATTTACATATTGAATGTGAGAGAGAATAGGAGTCTGATCCCTATATATTCATGGTACTTTTTATAGTGTTTAAGGTAAGTATTTAAGAATAATTTGGTCAGACTCTGATTTTTTCATAATTTGATCCTCTTCTCTGGTATGCAATTGCGTCAGTTCTGTTTGTGGCATTGTGCTTTATCTGACAGTTTGTCTCCACATCTTAGTCTTGCCAGTGTAACCTCTTTCTCTTCTTCAGTCTCGGGCCAGAACTGTTCTATCAGTACTGTTCTTTTCTATCACTATTTACATGTAAGTGCATATTTTGATGTGTTTGTAGTGCAGCAGGTGGAACGGAGGAAAACCAGCTGGCTGTCTCTGCTGCAGTAATTCTATAAGCACTGATAAAGAGTCCTGCATTGTACTGCCCAATATTTCCAATTTCTTGACCTAAACCCCCAGTATTCAGTGTGCATTTGTTCAGCTGCTGTTTCACAGCAGAAGCTGCAGCTTGAAACTCTCATTCAGATCACATTTTATGTAAATAACTTAATAAGTGCAAGTAGACTGCATGACTTCATAAGCATGGTAACTGTAGGCTTACGTCATTAAAGGGTTTTCGTTTATTTAGGATTAAAAAAAAAAAAAAAGAGTAAAAGCTGTAAAAGTAAGTCCATCTCAGTACTCCTTTCCCTGTCCCCACACTGAAGACTACAGGAGGCTGTAAAGTGCTAAATCTAATCTTCATGATCTCGTGTGGGAGTTCCAGAGGTTAACTGATTTCCTTGTCTTACATAGCCCTCACCACTTCAGACGAAATGAAAGGAACTAAGAAAAAAAAATAACCCCCAACACAAAAAGCACCAAAAAATCTTCACTCACAAACTCTTCTCTCCTCTTAACTCTGGGAATCATCTGCAGGCTTCCTGGATGCAGGCATTTTTCCAGTGTCCTGTAGTCCTGGCAAACCCTCTGGTGCCAGCACTGAGTTCTTTGAAGGCTTGGGATGTGACCTTTGGACCATTTTATGTTGTGAACAACAACTAGGTTGTTACACAGGTCTCCAGAGAGGAACACACACTGGGTTTAAATAGAACCTTGCTTCCCTTTTTGCTGTTAGATGCTAAGGGAGGTTCTGTACAACCATTATAGATTTGCACCTGAGAATACAAAATGCCAGGTGGTACTTTCCGTGTGTTATATTGTGTTAAATTTACCTTGGGTAAGCTGTGAATGTATCAGTTGAATTTTTTTTCATTAACAGCATAGTTTTCTGATGCGTACGTCACAATGCAGACAGTGCTTGCTACATAAGAAACTCTATAGTGAACAAGAAAACATCCCCTTTCTCTGGAGATTAGGAAGTGCAATGCTCCTTATGTCTTGGTTTATTTTGACAAGTTTATTTAGACTCCACTGAGTATTAGCCTTCCTTTCTCAGCTGGGTTTGCTGGAGCCTGAGAAAGAAGTGCATCCTATAGATATTCTCCTCCTCTGAGCTACAGATAGGGATCACAGAGATATGTGGTCAGGAAGGACCTAGCCTACTGGGATACAGATCCAGAGAAGCTGAGCCATTCTGCTAAAGTCAGTACTTGTCTTAAAGCCTGTGACAAGACCACCCCAGAGCTTTCCATGGTAACCTCCTCCAGTGCTTATCTATCAGGGTAGTGAGAAAGTTTCTCTTAATATCTAACCTCAATCTCCCTTACTGCAAAACTAAGCTGATTACCTCTTGTCCTACAGGGCATGAGCATACAGAAAAACTGATTACCATCTCTTATAGTAATCTTTCATAGGTTTTCCTTCCCTGTTTGCCATCCTAACTAACCACAGCATTTCTTTCATCAGCGTCTAGTATAATGTGAAGGTTTTTGTGGGTTTTTTTTTGTTTTTTTATTTGGTTGGTTTTTGTTTGAATTGGATTTTTGTTTGGTTTGGTTTTGCTGAGTATTTTAATTTGTCTGGTTTTGGTTTGGTTTGGCTTTGGTTTTTGCTGTGTGTCGTATTTTTATTTTCTTTTAATTTTCTACCATAGTTACTGTTTCTCTTTGGACACCTTTAGGTTTAAAAAAATGTTTCTCTTAAAATGTGATGGATGCCCACAATTGCACGCTTTGATGCTCAAGAGTGTCCTGTGTGCTGCACCACTCTCTCTGGGAGCATTCAGCCTGACCTGTTACCTACATGGAACCCTCACTGCAGCCAGAAGTCTGCTAGAAGCTGGAACCCAGAGTAAATAAATGCTGGTTTTGTCTAGTCAGGAAAACAGCAGTCAGATTCTAAGTAGAGTAATCAACTATGGCTTGAGCTGTCTTCTCTCCTGGTTCTGGCAAACCAAGATTGTCACGTGTATATAATTAACGAGATCAAAACCAGCAAGGCCCTAAACTCAGATGTTTGTGCAAATGCATTTTTTAACACCAGGAGGCAATTTTATTTTTGTCTTGACTGAGCATCAAGATGGTTGCTCATATGAGAAAGTTCAGGTTCCCCATGAGTCTTGTCCGTCAAGAACTCTTGGAGGAGCCAAAGGCTACTTTTGTCAGAGGACTGGCATGTTAGCATCTCCTTATTCCAGTTCATCATCTCTGTACTAAGAGGTTTGGGTTTTTTAACTACTTCCCACTGTATGATGATGTTCCTCTGTGTGTGCACTATGCTAAATGAAAAAGGGTTAGGGAATGATTCCTGGCTCTTTGGCCAAGTGGCTCACTCTGGCTCTCATCTACACAGTTTAGGGCCCGCTCTCTTTAAAGTTGACTGTCTGTTCCATACTTTGTAAGATTTAGCCCTTGGTTCTCTGCAGGCTCTACAGGTTCCTACACTGACTCCCAAATGTAGTTCTGGAGATGGGGGTGTTTTTTTTCTTCAGTCTAACCTGCCTGAAATTATATGAGAATTGCATTGGAAATCATTCATCTGTGCTTTTGGAATATGAAACAGCAGGGGTATGTTGTATGCCTGAAGGGCTGACAGACATGCAGAATAGTTTGGAGGTACAAAACCTGCTGCACTTGCTTTGGAGGAGACAACAGAATAGAGACAACCATCCTTGGTGTGGTCTCATCCATAAGCCTTCCAGGGAGCAGCCCCTGGAGTGCCAGCTGTCCCTGGACCCATGTCTGGCTTTGTCTTGGAAAGTGCCCTTTGGAGCAGCTCAAAACAAAGCTGTGGAGTGAGATGAAAATTAAACAGTGCAAATGATTGGGGGACCAGTGTGTGAATTCAGCTGGCCCTCTTGGTTATATCTGGAGCCATAGCCTGATACTTTGATCCAAATCACAACTAAATTTCAGTATTGGCTGCTGTACAGAGATTTACATTTCTGGCAGGAATGATGACAGTAGCGTTTTCCGTATGGTGGACTCTAGTGAGTCACTGAGAGGAACAGATGAGTCCAGTATTTGACAGAGTGGCAGTTACTTGAGATCTTGCCTCTGTTGCATGCAGAGGTGCCAGAAATTTGGAATACAGCAGGTCCGTGAGGCTCCCACCTGTTATGCTGAGTCAAGGGATAGATATTGGTTTTCCTGAAACTACTTTCTTAGCAATTGCCATGTGGTGAAAATGCTGACATAGTGTTGAATAGGGAATTTACTGTTTAGAACCATGGATCAAAATGTGTAGGTTAAGGTGGAAGGAGCCTGGAATAGGCTGGCCCATGCTGTGATGAATATTTTTATCAGCCCAAATCTGGAATATTTGGCATTCTGCTATTTTGCAGCAACTGAAAATCAATGTGTTACACAAGTTATGGTCTGAGTCTGGTTACTGATTTACAAAGGAAATTTTGCTAAAGTCCATATTGACACAGCCCATGGAAATCTTGCTTACTGAGAAGACTAAAACAAAGTGCATGCACAGGTACACATATACACAAGTTTGCCATTGTATGGGAAAGAATACATAAAAATGTGTGAGAGTAAATATAAAATATACTAAATCTAGAATCTAGAATAAACAGTTTTAGAGCAGTTTATAATTAATAATATTAAAATAACACTGCATTAGTATATCGCAATGCATAAATATTTATCAATGTTTGTTTTGCCTTGGCTTGTATTTCTTTCTCAGATCAACAAGCTGCCTTGATATTCTACAAAAGGATCCAGCGTTTATAAAGATATTGTCTTTCCTCAGATTAGGGATTTGTCATTATTTTCATTTTTGCTTCTTAAGAAATTATTTCTTTTATTAAAGCTCTCTAATATTTTCTATTTTCTTATCCCCCCCCTTTTAAACTTTTCTTTATTCTTTGTGTGTATTCTTTCTGTATTCTTTGTGTTTGTTCTCACTTCTAACATATTGACAGCACAAGCTGTTAAAGTTCAAAATGCCTTTTGTAGTTTGGAAACTAGGTTTACATACACATTTCTGTTCTCTTCAACACTAACTGAAGTATAATGAAATTCAGTGTTTTATCTTGCTTCCAACTCAATAGTGCTTTCATCTTTTCATTATGGGAATTCACATAACTTGGTGATTTACACTGGCTAGAAATAATGTGAATACTGTCAGATATTGGCAAGACACAGATAAACTAAGAGGCTGTGCTGTGGGGCCAGGGAAGGAACTCATGTAGCTGTATCTATTGTAAGTCCTGCTTCTTTAGGCAGTTTTGTCGGGAAGCATGATGGACGGGGAAGATGGTGTGGCTGACTGACATAACTCTTACTTTGCCCCACACTCAGATGGTCGAACCTGTGTCCCAGGCTGGACTGAATCATCCAGTCTAAGGACTGTTCATTGTTGCTTCATCATTCCTTTTATTTTGTCAGTTTCTGATACCTATGATAATGACTTCAGCTTTTCTTCAGGACTCTGGGAGAGTATGAAAGCTGTGTAGGTGTATATATATTAGGAAAAGTTCCTTCACTGAAAGGGGGCTCAGGGAAGTGGTGGAGTTACCATTCCTGGAGGTACTTAAAAGACACGTAAATGTGGCACTCAGGGTTGTGGTTTACTGCTGAACTTGGCCGTGCTGGGTTAGCAGTTGGACTTGATGGTCTTAAAGGTCTTTTCTAATGTAACCATTCTTTGGTTCTGTTTCAAAGGCTTTTGAGTGCTTCAAGTAGGTTAAAAACAATAATAAACCCCTTTCTTTCCTGCAGTAAGTTTCTTAACATAGTGAGGAAAATTGCAAGAAAGTGAGAAGAAAAAGAAAATTACAGGAGTATTGTCTCTGACTACAGAGCCTCCCTAATTGAAAAGATAAGCACAAATAGTTACATATGTGTGCTTGATTAAACAGAATTTTTATAAGCACAAGCAGTTGATGTGCCTAGGTATAGAAAACACTTGAATAGTATCTTCTCTTCTTATGTATATATGTGTGAAGTTCACAGGCAAAATTTTTATGTTTTGGAGATTCTTTTGAGGAAAAGCAGTTGCTGATACACTTTCCTTTGACTTTTCCTTCTCTGTTCCCGTGAACAATACGTAGTGAGTAGATGTAAAATCTCTTCTGTCTGGACGGGGTGAAATTGGATTGTGATGTCAAAGTCACGGAATCTCTTCAGGTCAAGTCTTGTTTTAAAGAGCAGGGATTAATTGGGGTTTACCACAGTTTTAACCAATCACTACCATTGCTCTTAAAATAACCTAATCTTGGTCTGGTGATAAAAGGAAGAAGTAGTTAATTATTCATATATTCTTTCATCTGCAGGCTTTTTTCCAGAACAACCCATCATTTTTCCGATAGCTGTTTTGATAATTCTTAACAATACACTCTGAAATATTTGCAGGTGTTTGGGGCTCTTTTTTTTCTTTGAATACTGGTTTGAGTTATGTGACTTGTTTATTGTACTGATCAGTAAATTCAGTAATGATGGGTCCTTGCATATCATCCCTTATTTCAGACTGTAAGTTTTGTTTATTAGTAGCACTTGGAGAAAATGAGAAAGGCATATTCAAAAGTGGAAGACCAGTAAGAAAATATTGGAACTCCTAAGTGATATGCTGTGTTGTATTTTACGTGGTGAAGCCACTGTTGCTCTATGGAAGTCAACCTAGTGGAGTAATCAATACAAGCTGAGGATTTAGACTGATATTCCTCAGAAGTGGCTATTCTCTTCCAACATCATACGTTCACAAAGAGGGAAAACTTCTAATTCATAGACTGTAACCAAGAAACAAATGTTTTTGGCTCTGACAAAAGAGAGAGAGGGTTCTTGAGCTGTCATTAAAACATTGTAGTCATTATGGTGTTTTGTGGTCCTTCCTATTTTCTACTCTTCTGCTATTCTTCTTGAATATATTTCAGAGGCTGTAGTGAAGCCAGCTTCTAGCAATATCAGTGTAGTTCAGAGCCAGATAAAAATTTTGTTGGCCTAAAGCTTTTTCTCCTTAGCCTTTATTTCTTTTTCTCAAGGGGCAGAGGTGTTGGTATAAGCTCTAAACCCTTAAATCATCATGTTCTCAAGCATTGAAAAAAGGGTCAGGGAGGGTCAAGATGTAAGAGCCCAAAGAAGGACTAAGAGCAGAGGAGAGTGACATGAAGGAATAGCCCTGAGAAGCTGTCCTTCCAGGAGGCACAGGCACGTGAAAGTGTATCATCAGTCTTAAGACATCTTTTCAAAGTGATTTTAAATGTGGTAGATAAATAGCAAAGTTAAGCACACGTAATGCCAGCAAATCACTATGCTCCAGTAAATGTCTGTGAAGAAGTTTAGCTTAATAAACATTCATACTGTTCTCCCTAACCTCTGAAAATATTCCTCCACCAGTCAGCTGAACGAAAAACACAAGCTGAAAGAGAAAAGATTAACTCAGAACAGGTCCAGGGTTGTCCTTGATTGTATTTGGTGGTCATCATGTGTCATACTGTAAATCACAATATCCATATATTGACTGACAACATTTTTTTTTTCTTTCCCACTTCCCTCCTTGCCTCAGGATTTCAGGACAACCCATGGTTTTGTGACTGCCGCATTTCAAAGCTAATTGAATTTTCCAAAATTGTGGACACCTCCGTTGTACTTCTTGATCCATTGGTTTCATGTAGTGGACCTGAGAGCCTGGCAGGAATCTTGTTCCAGAGAGCTGAGTTAGAGCAGTGTCTTAAACCATCCGTGATGACTTCAGCAACAAAAATCACCTCCCCGCTGGGCAGCAATGTCCTGCTACGCTGTGACGCCACAGGATACCCAACACCACAGCTCACTTGGAATAGGTCAGACAATATTCCAGTGAACTATACAGGTATAACCGCTCTCTTATAGGAGATGGGAGAAACTAAAATTGTTGGGTTGCTTGTGCTTTGAGATCATTGTAATGAGTAACAATTGTGTTGTGTCAAGCTGGCAATCTTATCTGTCCAACAGCTGTTACAAAATTCTCTGTTTAGTTCTCGGTCTTAACAGGTCCAGCAGACTGTTTTGATTGTGGATGTGGTTTGCTACAAGAACAATGTGTGTGGAAGGGCGAAATAGATGAAGTGGGGCAAGGATAAAGGAAAATGGAGTTTGAGTTAGTTAGATCCTAACTCAGAAGCTGGAAAGTAGAAAGGAGAATTTTTTGCTAGAACCTCTGTTTGAAAACGTTCATGTTAAAAAGGCCAGTGAGGCCAAACGGAATGATTTAAAACTCAGCATTGTAAACACAAAATTTTCCAAATTCATGTTTTCTGTGGGCAAATGATGCAAGGCTATAATTGTCTGGCATCATTCTAGTTGCTATGACAGATACTTATATAGTAATTTAAATGTCAAACATGCTACTTGCTAATACCAAGTAGTTAGCAGTTATCATAGGCCCGATGAAGGTAAGAGAACTGAAATATTTTAGGACAAAGATAATTTCCAGTAGTGTTTTAAATGGGTAGCATGGTAAGTGTCACGGGAAGTATTTAAGAGTCAATAGCAGCTTTAAGACATTTGATTTCACTTTATGTGGTTTTGTTTTTCTTAGTGAAACTGCAAACTATATTCTAATTACTCCAGACATTTATTTCCATTTTGGCCCAAGCTGAGCACTTTTATTTAATAATAGAGTATGGCTGGGAATTCCATAGTTGGTTTTGGAAGTTTGGTGGTTTTTTGGTGGGGCTTTTTTGTGTGTTTTTTTGTTGTGGTGGTTGTGGTGGTTGTTGTGGTTGTTTTTGTTTTTGGTTTGTTTGTTTGTTTGTTTTGTTGTTTTTGTTTTGTTATTGTTGTTTTTTGACTGCTTGTGTTTAATTTTCAAAAATGTTCATACATGTGATTCTTTCTAGCAGAAAGGGAAGGAATAGTCGTAATAATATTTACTTCCTCTTTGCTTCCCATTCATAATGTTTTACTCTTTGCATTTCCCCATAGTAATTCAAGAAACTCCTGGAGAGGGTGTCAGGTGGTCCATAATGAGCTTGACAGGAATTTCATACAAGGATGCAGGAGAATACAGATGTAAAGCCAAGAACTTGGCAGGAATGTCAGAAGCTGCTGTGACTGTCACAGTGGTTGGTGTAGTTACTACAACTGTATCACCACAGAAGTATGGAAGGAAGCCAGAGGCTGAGAGGCAGAATACAACTCAGGAGGAACCCAAGCAGGAACCTGAGAGGACAACCACACCTCTTCCCACCACACGGACCACCACAGCTCTGGTTAGCACTGAAAGATCGACCAGCATGACATTTACTGACAAAAAGCAATCCAGGCTCATGTTAGATGGAAAGAGGGTTTCAAAGGCAGTGACAAATGGAAACAAAAAGCAGATTGGAGATTTAAGCAAGAAAGGTGAGGATATCTTATTGAATACAGCAGGTATGGCTGAGCAAAATGTTACTGTGAAGAACCTAAGAGTGATCAGTGAAACTGACGAAAGAGTGACCTTGACTTGGAAAACTGTCAATGCCACAGGTAATTCCGCTGTGACTGTGTTATACTCTAAGTATGGTGAGAAAGATATGTTGCCTCTCAGCACTGATTCTAACAAAAACAAAGTCACAATTGATGGTTTGCAACCTAGTACTCAATATATGGCATGTGTCTCACCCAAAGGTGTGCCACCTACAAAAGAGCAGTGTGTTGTTTTCTCCACTGATGGATTAAATGATGAAAGCAGCTCTGAGTTTTCTATTCTGATAGTGGCCAGCAGTGCAGCATGTGTGGTTGTTTTACCTTTGATATTTTTCTTACTCTACAAAGTTTTAAAACTTCATTTCAAACCAAAATCTGCAAAGGAAGCTGAACTTGCAAAAGAGACTTATGTGCAATTTGAAACACTGTCGCTGAAGCCTCGAACACTGAGTGCAGGAGACCAGCTCTGGGCACGAAGGTACACAGATGAGTCAGAAAGACTTCTCCTTTGCTCTAGGTCAAGCATGGATTCTCAAATGACCTTCAAAAGTGAGGGATCCAGGTCTGAGTATCTGTGCTGAATATGGGTGAGGGTGGAGATGAAGTAAATTATAGGTAAAATTAATTCAGAATGGTGATGCTGCATCTGGAAGCAGGTTGATGCTAGATGGTGGTCAGAATATGTTACCTGGTGTAATAGAGTCTTACTGGATGGTGATGGGTAGGAGGGAGACTAGAAGAAAAATGCTGCCTGTTTATTTTCTTTTTTTAATGTTTGTGATTTTGGATGTGAAGCAATGATGTTGTTCCAAAGAAAAACACAGCATGAAATGGTTCCATGGTTAAAGATATTTTTTGGTTTTATTAAAACATTGTTTTGTCTTCTCTCATTTTACCACATGATGTGCTAGTTACATGTATCAAACATGAAGCACAATCTTCTTGAAAGCAATGTACTTCAACATAATAGGAAAACAGTTTTAACTATTTCTATTGTAATCAAAACCTTATTTGAATATACAAGTTTTCTTCTGACATCAGCTTGTGCTTTGAGGTGTCATGCAGCTGTTAGTACATTATCTTGGGTTGAAGTATTCTCAGGCCAGTCAAGACAGAAGTCACAATTTGTAGACTCTTGAGAGGTCCAATACACATTGTATTGTCATTTTGCAGATGTTATTGCAAAGGGCAAAGAAGCTTCTTTAGTGTCCTGAAGTTCAGGTAAGATGTTTAACTCTGAGAGACACTAGACAATTATGTTAACTTACGTCAGATGATCTTATTGCAAAATCTCAGCCTTAGAATTTACTTGGATATGTCCGTCTACATACCTCAATTTCAGAAATCTTTGTACAGAAAATTGTGGTACTGTGTAATGCAACACACACTCTTATTTGTCAATATATTGACAAATATATTGCACAGATATTGCACAATATTATGTACTACACTGCAGTAATATAATACCTTTTGATAAACAGTAAGAGGAGTTTTTGTCCTCAGGGCATGTTGGATGTGAAGTTTAATGACCATAGTGAAAGTTAATTGTGAGTGTGCTTCCCAATATTTAAGAAGCAGGAATTAACAGTAACGATGAATTCAGTATTGCCGGTTAATGACAATAATGAATAGTCTATGCTGAGGCTGCTTTTTTTAATGCCTGAAGTAAATAAGAGAACTTTTGTTGTTCTAGGTTCAGATATTATGTTTAGAAGTATGTATGAATTGTGAGCCACAGTTTTTCCTGAAAATTACAGCTGTGTTGTTTTCTTGGACCTTTTTATGCCTAGAGAAACTATTTGTTTTTGCTAGGAAATTGGGAATTGACATTTTTGAGAGGGAGAAATATTACTCAAAGCTAGAACCCAAAACGTAGTTTGTCAGCTTCAAAACATTAGCATTTCTCATTGTCAATAATGTAGGATGAAATTTTGCCCGCTGGAATACTGGCAAGCTTATCTTGTAAGGCATAGCTTGGTGAGAGGTGTCAAAAAGCCTCCAACTCAAAATCATGGCAGGAAGTGAACACACTGAAAAATCTCTGTAGCACCTACACCATGGTGTCCAGTGACCAGGATTAGTAGAATGAGTATTTGAGACTGTGGGAGCTGTAATAAAGAAACAGGTGAGACATTCAAAAGTGCAAAATTAGCTTGCCTGCTTGGAATTAGCCTTGGTGTTCCTTTCTGTGTTACGAGTATGTGTGGTTAAAAATCAGTCTTTCTTCTTTTTCCGTGAATAATTTTGATTGCAATGAAAATGGTTTTAACTTTCTAAGCCATTTTACTTTAGCAGTGTGGTGTTGGTGTGGTTTGTTTTTTTTTGGTTGGTTTTTTTTTTTTTTTCTAATTGGGGATTTTTTTAGGGAGAAGAGATTCTCTGTGTGTCAAAACTAAGGTTCATCTGACACGTTAATGACAAACCAAGTTTGAACAGGACTTGAAGTGCTACAATATTTGCCTTCTATTTTCCTGATAGAAGTATAGTTGGTAGTTGTTGAAGATATTTTCAATAAAAAACACCATGTTTTTCACTAATGAGAACAATTGTTTTAGCTTTTTTTTGTTTTCCTGAAGAGGATTTGATTTCAGGTTTCAAAGCTCTAAATCTGATTCTGGAGTTCAAAAGTGGTATCACCTGACTTGTAGGTGACACATCGATATATTGAACTAACGTGGTGTACAGTTCATTGGAGGGAGGTCACTTGTGAACATTAAACCTTTTGGTTTGACTAATCCTTGTGGAATTAGCATGTCCTAAAGTTAGAAATTAATCTCTGGCCACATGGGCTATTAGTATATCAAAGATGAAATTTACTGTCAAGAGCATGTTTTTTCAAGAAAACACATTATACATTATTTTTTCCATGGTTCTTGAGACAAAAGAGTTACATAATCCAGACCTACTTCTGTAACTCATGTCAAAACACCAAATGTACTGGGGAATTTTGGCAGGAATCTGACACCAAGGGCAAATCACACAATAAAGATGTTTGTACTGTATCACCCAGGATTGGTTTAATAAAGAGCTGAATACTTTGCGAACAAATGTAATTTTTTATACTGTAAATTGTTAATGATGGAATCATTGTGATATAGATTTTGTCACCCGTAATCATTTGTATAATGTCTTCTGAAATGCAGTACTGCATGAATCAAGCATTGGTAAGAACAGTGATGACTATAACCTGTGTACGAGAATTTGGAGAGGGTTTAACCTGTGCTTATGTATCGCCTTTCATATATTTTGCTCTTTGGTTTCTGAATTCATCCTGCTTTTCACCAAAAAGGTTAGGCCTCTTTTTATACATTACCTGCAATGGCTGTGTCAAAACTGCATGACTAATGAAATAACTGAGCAGTGTGAGCTGAATTCTAAGTAAACCTCATTTTTACTTAGAGTTTTAGTGGGCATTAGTACTTATCATACTAAACCATAATCTTGGCTTCAATGTGCACTTACTAAGCTGAACGTAAGGCATCTGTGCATCTATTTTAATCCTTGCCATTGCTCACAGTGGGCTTTATATTCCTTGCATCATAATCAGATTCTCATATGTTTCTCAGGGAGGGCATTAAGAGAGAAAACTCTTCCATGTGTAACATGAAAATGTCTGTAATAGCAAAACCGTTCACACTTGGACTGTGTGTAGGAGGCTAAACAAAGGACATTTCAAATTCAATACCTTTTCAAAGAAGCAAGTAAAATAGAAGTTGTTTTCATGTGAAAATAAAAAATTGTTTTTATACAAGACAGTATGTTTGCCTGACCCTTTTGTCTTTATAGCTTTATGTTTGTAGCTTTAGACAATATGTGATGAGTGTACTTGTGGGGACAAAAGGAAGTCTGAAAAGAAATTACAGAATATACAGGAAGAAGGCTGAGAAACAACACAAGGATGATGTCCTAGAGAATTCTGTTCCTGTGTGCCACAATGTCTTTTGCTTGCAATTCTGCCACATAAGAATGTCTGCAGATACCCCAGGGGTGCTGGGGTATCTGCAGACACGTAGGTGTACCACTAGATTATTTCAGTGGCTGGAGCTCTACATGTGGCCACTTTTGACAAGGTGGGGGCAGCTATAAAGCTGGGGTATGGAACGGTGGCCCCAGGGCAATTTGAAGAATGCACTGGAAGCTGGTCCTGAGGTCTGCCTGTGCCCCAGTGAAAGTTGTGAGAGGTTTTTGGAGACCACTGCCTTTAAACTGAAAAGGGATGAGCAAACAGCTTATGAGTTTATTGCAAGAAAGAGGGTCATGCATCAGCAACTGTTCTGGAGAGGTTCTGAAACCAAGATATAATATACTACAAGATATAATATACTACAATCATCCATATTGATCTATGATTTTCTTTTAAAAACAACCAGTTTGTTAGATTTGTGGCTGGGAGGTAAACACAAACTTCAATCTTCTCCATGACCACAGATGAAATTTAAAAATGAACCTCTTTAAAATTATCTAACTGTGTCTAGATTGGAAACCTGCTGACATGGATGCCTTCTCTCACAGAATTCATTGCACTGTTCTAGATGTTATTGAAGTTCCAGGGCAGCATTGTCACATTCCTTTGCTGAAAATTAGTAGTTCTCCATAGAACAGATGCTTTTTTTATTATTTACAAATCACTGAATTTTTTTACTCTGAATTTCAAGAGATCAGAGCTCCCTTCAGAATGAAGGCACAAATAATGCGTCATTTTGATATATCTGAAAGACTCCCTTGCTAAACCAGGGAAAATCAATCTGAAATATTGGACTGAAACAGCCTGTATGTAGGGGATTTTTCTTTTTAGCAAAGCTGTATTATGATAAGTGTTCAAGATGGGAACCATTTCCATCAAAAAGGCAGAAGGCAGCTGTGAACAAAAGCATATTATATTTCCCAATATAGAAGTAGCTGCACTTTTCTCAATTTTCTGTTTTTTATGAAGTAACATCCTAACCTATTGTTTAAAAAAGGATGTGGAATTGCTGTAGCAAGATCAATAGCACCTGTCAGGTACATATTTTAAGTATAATTGTTCTAACTTCAAGTCTGGTATTTCTGAAAGACCCTTGATTGACATAAGAGTATTACAAAAGGAGCTAACTGTGCAAACAACTACAACTAACCTCTCATTATAATGGAATACCAGTTTACTGACAGTCTATAAATGTCTACATTTTGCAGAAGAGGCTCTGACAAGAAAATACTTTTTTCTGCAACATGATGAGCTATCAAATATTTGATTGAGATATCCTCTTTTTTAAGGAGGAGTCAAAGGAATTCAGTAGTAGTGTGGTTTCTTGGTTTTGGGTTGGTTGTTTGTTTTCTTTATGTGTGTGGTTTTTTGGTGGGGTTTTTTTTTTGGTGGTTTTGTTTTATTATGATCTTTTATGGAAACTAAGGGGACTGAGAGGGGACTAGGTGAAATTCTTATGGCCAGAGAAGGTTAAAATGGAATGTGTTTTCGTACTCACTTTTTTAATGCAGGAAAAAGGAGCTTTATATGTGTGTGTGTATATTGAGGGCAGGAATAGAGTATTGCAAGGTTGTTGCCTCGGACAAAGTTCAAGCAGTTTCTTCTATGGCCTCTGGTATGGGCTGCTGGCACTTGAGAATGCTACCGAACTAGATGGAAAGTAAGAACAATCCAAAATGACAATTACTAGCAGATTTGATGCAACTCTAAGTTAAACTCAGTGGGTTGCTTTTTTGATCAAGTAAATGAGTACTTTGTTGTTTTTTGTTTTTTAGTTTTTTCATTTCTTTAGACACACATTTGAAGGAAACATTCTAGCATTATCCAACAAATTTCTCTAATACATCAAAAAGTAAATTAATGAACAAGTCTCTAGATCATGTCCTTGCTTGACTCATTCTTTCTAGTTTAGTATTATTTTGGAGAAGAGGAACAGAACAATATGTATAGTCTACTTTGTATTATTTTCCAGTCTCTAAAACCGCCACACCTTTGTTGAAGAAGAAGGAAATTAAATCTAATACTCATAAGTACTGGTTTTTTGTAAGAACCTGATTTAATTAATGATGAGGAAATCTAATGTCACAGACTGATCAGATGGACTACTGAGTCATGTGTCTTGAATTTTTTCCTGCTAGTATTTGGCCAAGTGTCTGAGACTCCAAAAATATCTTGTACCAATTATATTTCTTGTTTTATAGTCCAGTTCCTTGTGTTTAAGATCATGTGGAAATTAAATCACAGAGGTAGAAAGAAGGCAATATAAGCATACAGTAAACAGTCAGCTACATAGCATGACAAACTAAATTCAGAATAGCATTACTCTCTTTTAATGTTATTTTTCTCTATGCACAGAACCTTCTTCAATATTAAACTAATCCTGCATGTATTGCTTGCTTCGGATTGCACATGAATGACATTTTCTGTGGGTATTTTTCCAGAGCACGCTCTCAGGTCTTGAGCGACCTGTTCTTGTTTCTCACTGATTCTTCAAAAAAGAATACTACTTGGTGTTTCTTGTTCTCTGGCATAGAATTGACATGGTGCGGTGACTTCCTCCCTGCTGAGGCATGTGTTCTGAGCATCATGGTTTATAGCTGAGGAATAGAGAAAGTAATATTATTCTGAATTTAATTTGTCATTCTCTATAGCTGGCTACTTACTGCACTCTTATCTGTGATTTAACTTCCACATGAACTTAGGCACACCACCTTGCAGTTTTACTGTTTGCTGTTGTGTCTGGATCAACGTCTCCAAAGGACTTAGTTCCTGGAGTTCTGTATCAATCATTCTGGGTTCAGCATAAAATCTCAGCATAGCATTTTTCAGTAGAAGATTGTGCTAAGTTACTTCTCAGCATTAGGAAAGGAACTCTCTAGAATGGCAGAAGCATAATTTCGTACACAAAAGTGCTGTTTATTTGTTCCTTGCCTAAGCATTTTCTACTCTTTGACAGAGGAGCAGACATTCCCTTTGAATAGAGTAATCGGCAGCAAAAACAAGGAAAGAAACATTTTTCACAAGCCAGAAAAATAATGGTCTTTGTTCTGTCAGGCAAAATGATTGAATAGACATTATATCCAGTAGCTATATGAACTATTTTTTTCAAAATGTAACAGGAATTCATGAGGAGAGGTAAGTAATAAAGTCCTTTGTTTATTGATAGAAAAGTGACATTTTCTTGTGCCTTTGATAGTAACTTAACACTAGAGAATGCCTGAATGTGGACTGGCAGGGACAAGAGTTTGACTGGTCACAAGGTGATTAAGTTTTTGGTTTCTTACTACTGAAGACTCAGAGATTTAGAAATGAAACCTGAATTCAATGACATGAGAGAAAAAAAGGTGATTCTTGAAGCTCATTAACCTTCATAAGGAAGCTGCGAAAATGGTCATGAAAGTTCTTTTAAGGGGTGGTCAGCCAGAAGTTGTGCCAAAAAAAGGAATAATGTTAAACAATTGCTCTTTTTAAAATAAAAGACTGGAAAAGCCCAGAATCAGTGTACGAACATTTAGAAAGCTGCTCAGCGTAAGCAGAACACATAAATTATAGTTCTGTGTCTGGAACAGATAACAAGAATTTTTATTGTAACTATCTATGTGCAAGTCTGCCTTGAAGCTGAGTACTAAGTTGGCACCTGATCAAACACAGATTCTAAACTAACACAAAGGCTGTGATGGAGGGGTATACATGAGAAGCAAGAGAGGTTCCTACAGAAAACACACAAGTAAGATTAAGCAAAGTATAAAAAGACTCTGCTGAACAATATGCATTTCCCTGAGTGGAGGAACATCATCCTCCAGTCATTTGGCTTATAAAGACATGGACAAGAACTGAGAGGAGAAAGAATAGTAGAATTCACCAGTTCCAATTATGGATCCAGGAAAGATCTTCAGTAGAGTTTAGAGAAATCTGACCTGGGGGATAAAAGTCTCTGTTGTTGTACATGATTTTTTCACTATATTTGATATCAGTTCAGAAGCTGAGGTAACTGCTTTGCAACAAGATTTGTGGATAGAGAAAACCTAGGCTGAAGGATAGAAAAAGAGTTTGCATAGGAGAGGAGCTGCAAGATTGACACCTTTGTCATCACTGGAATCTAACTGAACTGTAAAAATTAGATGGGCCACATGTTAAGTGGGAAGAGCTAGACCAGTATTTGATAACAACTGGCAGGCACAAAGATAGTTGAAGTGAACGTGGACAGTGCAGCCTGAATGATTTTCAGTCCTATTGAGTAGAATACTGAAACTGAAGAAAAAATAAGCTATGTAGGTGATGTACTTTTATTGAATCTGTAATACTCAAAACATTGCATATCTTTGTGATCCTTTCCAGTTATAATTCTGGGCAGGATGAATTGACAAAACTTTAACTATAGGAAGCCCATTACAAATAACTTGTGATTCATCAAAAGGGCAGGGGGACAGGCATGGAGGAAGTTGAAATCAAATGTCACCACCTAAAAATATAGCTGAAATGATGAGATTTCTTCCTCTGATGAATGTTTGGAGTAAATTCTACAAAAGGCCATGTTCTTTGTGAACTGTATGATGCCAGCCTTGTGTGGGTGGGGAGAAAACACAGGAATAGGTTCTGAAAAGATGCTCTAAATGATTTATTGACAACATCCTGGGAACTGACATTTGACGATGTTTCTGAGCCCACAGCCATTTCAGCAAATGCCAGTCGTGCAGGATTTAGGGGGGCGGTGCTCCAGTTACAGTGAGATGAATACTGTCACACGTTGTTTCAGGCAGTATTCAGACACCAAGAATAAGTGGGCATAAATAGCAGGAGTGTCTGATGAGAGGCTGGGACACACGAGTTTCAGAACTCATATAGAGGTTCAGAATATGCTTCCACATCTTGATAACTTCAGCAATGAGTCAGGTAGAGGGAAAGCCTCTTGCAGTGTTGATACAAAAGCAATAGATAAAATGTCCTTTATTAATGTATTTTGAACCTATCCCAAAAGATGTTATACCAAGAAAGTCTTTGAGGCTGACTGGCTGTTTATTGAGGAGACCATAGATGACTGAAATTCTGAGCAGGGTAAAGGAGCCCGTGCAACTGGATGGCCTTCTTCTGTCACTGTACGAACCTGGTCTGGATACATAATCACTGATGACTGCAGACAAATGAAAATACTCCATGATTTTTTGGATTGGCCTTCAGCAACCGTCAGCAACCTCTGTTCTGCTCAGCATGTTTATGCAAGAGAGCTTTTTTTTGTTCATGTGCAGATGTTTCATAGCTGTTCCACCATCCTCAAAGTTCAGCAGTTTGTGAGAAGCAGTGCTTCCAGCTGCCATTAAGCTGCCACTCACAGATTTTAACACATCCACTATGTAAGTAATGATGCTGCAGAAGGCATTTTTCTTTCTGCATTAACAACGTAGCACATCAAATCCTTCTTTAGTGCAGGCTAAATTCTCTTTCTAGTCATGGAAATGCTGCTTTTCAGTAACTCTGCAATCCAGCTGCTCATAGAAAACTGCTTTGAGTTCAGCACTCCAATCTCCAGAATATTATTTCAAGCTCTAACAACATTGCCTTGAGCACTGACTGCCAAGAGCTTTGCTGCATCAAAAAGACTTCCCCGCCACTGAACTAATGAATAGGTACTATGATACTTCTATGAAAACCATAGTAATGAGAAATACTGACAGTTTTGGAGGTAAGTTTTCACGGTTAATCTGTCTATATCAAACACATGAAGCTAAAATATGGCAGTATTTTCCTGTCTGCATACTAGTCTGCACAACATGTTTAATCTGATGAGTCCTGGTAAAATGAGAGTAACGTGAAACATGGATGTTGTCATTTATTCCTTTTGGGTGCAGCAGTAGCAAGAGTTCTCAATAGCCAAGTTGTCTTGAGTTATGTAACAATAACAAAAATTATTCTATTTCATCCGTTGAAAGCAGTTGGGGAGATGTTTTTTGTTCTTTATCTCTTAACTCCAGGGGAGAGGGGGGCGGATGCCTTCTGATAATAGACCATCTGTTAAAACCAAGTGGGGCAGTGTTTCTTATCTTTTTCACCTCTGTCCACCCTCGCAGGGGGGAATATCTTCTGTTAATGGGCCATTAAGGCTCACCAATGACATGACACATTACACCATCCCATTGTGAGATGCTCCACCCAGTGGTGGGGGAGCCAGCCATTCCCTACCCAGATAAAAACTGAGATGTAGGAACACCAAGCAGCTGGTTTTCCACTGGATTCTCAAAGGAAGACCGGACCCATCTAGCCAGCAATTTTTTCTACAGGATCATCTCTACTTCACAAAACAACACCTGTTAGTTCAGGAGGACTTATTTGACTTATTTGGACTGCTTCCAACACCCTGACAACAGGGTATCAGGTCATATCTCTGACTCTGTCAGGGTTTGCTAGCACTTTTGTTTGTTTGCTTGTTTGGTTGGTTTTTTTTATGCTACTGCATTTGCATTTTTAATATTCCTAGTAAAGAACTCTTTTTCCTATTCCCGTATTTTTGCCTGAAAGCTCCTAATTGAAAAAGTGTGATAATTTGGAGGGAGGGGCTTTTGCGTTCTCCATTCCAAGGGAAACTCCAGTTTTCCCTGATAGGTACCTGTCTTTCCAAACCAAGACACAAGTATCAGTATAGGCAAACCACTGAGCATTAAATACTTGTAACACTTTCCCCTCTTGAAGGGTTCTGCACTGACGAAGATTGTTCTTCATCTTACTACAAAAGTACTTGTGGTAGCTGCATACTTGATCCACAGAACACTATGCCTTGAATAATATTTATTAAGTGATAATTTTTGAATGTATTATTTCTTTATTGATATCAGTGAAGAGGTTCCTGGTTTTGGCAGTAGAGGAAAAGGAATACTGATGCCAATTGCTAGCTAGTGTTTGCTGGTGGAACCTCCTGTAGACTTTGGATCGGGAAAAGAAATGTCAGCGTCTTATTCTCACACAGTGGCAACTTATTGTTTGGGACAGGCATAAAAAGGCATGATTAATCAGATTGTCGTCTTTTTGCTGTTACGCTGGCTAGTATTTTCTAAAATACTAGAAATATTTTCCATTTTTTCTCTTGTTTCTCAGGGTCAGGCCTAAGTTAAATTATACATGTTTTTTAAAAAATAATACTTAAGTAGGCCATGGAGAGCATAAGATAGTGATATTCTCTTACCAAAGGACCTAATCCCTTTTGATTTCTGATAGAAATGTACTTCTTTAAGCTGTGTTGATGGTTAACAGAAGAACCTGTGTTACATTTCCGTAAGATAAGCCTGGTCCACCTTTTTTTTCTGTAATCCATGGGAATTTGATTAATCAATGGGCTCAGGATCAGTTTCTCCTTCATGTCTGAAAGTAAAAAGCTGTCACTCTGGATCTTTCATCCTGGAACGTGAAGGTAAGCCTGTTATCCAGCAACATTTGAGGAGAGTCTCTGCCCTTAGCCCGTACATTTTGCAGCTGTGAGTGGCTGTGAACACTGGGAATGTGTCTTTGATTTCTGTGGCAACACACATTAGGTAGGCACTTCTATAAGTCTTTCTCTTGATACATAGATTGCAATAGAATTTTAGTGTTTGCCCCAGATACTTTAGGTGGTTGGGTTTCTTCTGACACGTCCTGCCTTGCCTGCCAAAGCAGCCCTAAATAAGGCAGCCAAATGCAAACATGCAAATGGAGAAGTCTCTTCACCACTGGGAACGCAGACTCCCAGAATAGATTTCCTGTGCCCCTCTCCACTTACTGGAGTCTTATTTCATGTTGGAAAACTGGGCACCTAGGGCTAATTTCCAAAGTGCTGTCCAAGAGATACACCAAACCTTCTCCATGCACATTGTTGAGGAGGATTTGAGTGGGGACTTGTTTTAGGATCTTGTCCTAATACCTAATACTTGTAATATACAGAATAGCCCTGAGATACTCTATTTTTTAATAAAGATTCTGTAATAGGTTAGGTTGCATCTTATACATGGTGATTTTGTGTTAGATACGGTGTTCATTTTTGTAGCAATTTTAGTTTGGTTGCTTGTGAAGTGACTTGAGAGTGTGGAGCATGTTTTTATATAGTGTGTGGGGCAGTGGTCCTCAAAAATGCTCCCATAGCACTAATAGGAATTTTATTATAATAAACTTAGCTTACACTTTGAAAAATATAAGTTTATACAATACAGTGCAATGATTTTTGGTATAAAAGTACTACAAACATTAACATACCTCCTTTGAAGGAATGTATTTTTACTGTGCTTTCCCACGGAGGAATAATAGCATATTGGATTCTGAGAGTAACAATTAATTTAAAAGTTTGCAGTGCTTTGCAACACCACCATATTTCTGATACAACTCCTATATAAATACAAATTAATTTTCTCTTTCACCTTGTATGTTATGGCCTAATTTGTTCTCTCTATGTGATTTTAGCAGGAATAAATGCACAACTAATTTGCAATTTTGAGTACAACCTTACATACAAGAGTCTCAGTGTACTTTATAACAGCAATTAAATGAAATAACCTTTCTTCATGTAAAAGGAAGTATTGGACCATTTGCACAGTATGCCAGGATCACTCAGGAAGCCTGTGCCAGGAATGTAGGCAGAATGAAGGAACCTTTTAATACACTGTGCATATGGTTATAGCATCCACATCTCTATGCATCCATGGATATTTTATTTTGTGAAGCCTAACTGTGACTGATTGCTCTGTTGCTTTTCCTAGCCTGGTGTAAGGTAAAGGCTGCACCAGCCAATAAACTCTAGCAGTTCTAAAGGAGGTGGCTGTAGCTTCCAGGAATCTGTTCATTCACCCTTCAGCTAGACAGACATTGCTTTTTGTGTGCAGCCAAGGAGACATTCTGTGAGCATGTGTGTGGATGTCAGTGAGCACTTTGCTTGCTGTTTGCTTGTTGCTTACACAATCGTTTTATGCCACTCTGTTGCAAAGTGATTTTTGCCCATCCTTAATACTTAACACAGTTCTTAGCACTTGCCTGATCAGTCCCTCAGACCAAGCCTTTGTTAGGTCATTTCAATTTCTTCAAAACTACTGTAGAAATAATGCAATTTCTGACTCCTGCAGGCAATCCCAGGAGATTTCTGTAGTGCAGCAGTGTTTTACAGGACTCCAGAGAGAAAATGACGACTGCAAGGAATGGTTTCTCCCCTTTCTGAAATCACCACTGTCAGCTGAGTCTGACCTGGAGCTTCCATACTCATACTGCAACCAGCAATATGGAATCTGTTCAAAGCTTTGAAGTACAGAACCACTATCTAAAAGCTAAAAATAATGTGGGTTATTGCTTGTGCTTAATGTCCCAGCCTTTTCCCCCATTGCTCTTCTCTCCTTGTCCCTGTTTAGATGGAGAATTGACAGCTGTGGCCTCAAGCAGGGTGTGTTTGGTAGCTGCAGGATTTGGATGCCAAGTCCTGGGATATCACACTCACAGAGGCATTTGGGTCTGTGATAGGCTCTGGCACTGCCCTGCCTGCAGCTGTGAGGCTCCCTGAGGTGGTGTCAGGTCAAGCTGCCTCCTGCATGGCAGAGCCCTTGCTGATCGCTCTGTGCCAACTGCTTCCCTACTTGGTATAAGAAATCCACTCTGGCCGCTGTGGGTAGGGTCTGACCCCCATGCATTATTTTGTTTTTGTTCTGTATTGTGCCTGTAAAATGGTCTCACACAAGAAATGACATTACATCAAAAACTTGTACTTCCGAGTGCAAGTTTACTTTCAGCGTAAGTAAACACTTCAGGAGATGCTCAATGCTCAAACGTCTACTGATCGGGAAGAAGTTGCTTCTGAAGATCTCTAGAATAAGTTCTATGAATTGTAGGAAAATTAAACATTCCCAGGATCTAGAAGTGTATTTTACTGTACCTGCTCTTGGTTGCCCACCAATTCACTGGCAAATCCCTCTGACACCAGTTGCATGGACATTCATAGGAAAATAACAAACTTCCACAAGGAGGATGTGGCTTGCAACATGCTCAGGATGTCATTGCCTCCTTCAGAGTGTTTGAGCAACGGGGAGCATCCTGCAGCCTGCTTGCAGGAGCTCAGTGCTGGACACTGGGAAGATCTCTGGTAATTCCAGTCTTGGGTTCACCTCGGGTGCTTTTGCTGTTCAAAGCTGGCTATAACAATGCCTGTTTCTACTTCTATTTATAGTCCATCTTATTTGATCCTGTCTTTGAGACATGCTAGACAGATGTAAGTTTGTGCAGATGTGGGGCTGTGTAGATGTGCCAAGCTGGTGTTATAGATGCACCAGGTGGGATGGAGTTAATTGGACAAAGTGAACTGGATTGGTAAGTGCCACAGTTCTGCTCCACATAGCCAGCAAAGCAACAATGAAACAAAACTATAAAATGTTCCCTGCTGTTTATTCTCTATGGTCATAAGAGGAACAAACCATCTGAAGAGGTCTTAATGAGGTGGAAAATGTTGACTAAAAAATTAAATTTAATTGTTGATCTCCCCAGGCCAGAATATATGGGACTAAAAAAAAAAATAAAATTAGAAATATCTGTGATAACTGTGGACTTCAAATAAGAGCTTATGGATTGACAGATAAATTTCTAATCTCTTACTGGTATCAGTGTAAATTCACTAAAAATTAGTGAAATTAGATTTCAGCCAGAGCCTTTGTTCTGAGAGATCTGTTAGAGCAGCAGTTCTAGTATGAGTACTAGAGATCATTTTGCTGCAAGGGAAACAGAGCTATCCATGGGGTGGAAACAGCAAGGCACACAGAGAGGATACACTTTATTACTCTGATAGTGAACTAGTGCCATACCTGTTACTATAATCCTTTCTTAAATGCAAGCTGCATAGATCTTATTCGTGGTAAAAAATGACTTGCTTTATCTTCTGTTTTATTTCCACCTCAGAGAGCCAAATGACTGTTTCAACATGCTATTTTAACTACTCCTTCATGTCTGCTAACACAGAGGCCTAAAGCAGTCATCTCACATTGATAAATGTCATAAGTCAGTAATGTGCTATGTGGCTTCCCCAGAATGTTTCACTCTTGTTCTGGCTGTTGGGATAGGAGAGAGAGCACATTTAAATTTCTTTCTGGATTTTTCTGTGGATTCCAGTGTGGTCTAGCTGATGAAATAAGTATTTACTCTATAGCAGCTGGTGAAAGGTGCCTGTTAAAATGTTAAATGTAAAACTGCTTTAAAAAATATAGTATCAGCTATAATTACTAGTATACTTTAAACACAGATTATTTAAACATTTTCTTTTGCTTAAGATCAGTTTGTAGGGGGAAAAAAATGTAACCATAGCTGACAAATTACAGTACTCAACTTCCAAATTAATCCGGTGGACATTTGTCATAACTGCTGCTGTACAACAGGCAACTGGGAAGAGATTACCTACAATAATACTTGATTTTCAAAAAGCTTTTATGATTTAAAGCCCCACTCTTTAGTTAATTTTATTAGTAAATTAAACTAAAACAATCTGCCAGCCAAATATAATCTCCAAACTGTTGAAGCAATGAGTGACGTTCTTGAAGACGAAGTCAGTATGGCCATCATACCTTAGGAGGAGATTTCAGGCATTCCTGCTTTTGGAGATCACTGAAATATGCCAGTCTCTCATGGTGTGCCTTTCTCTGCTCTGACAGGCAGTTTAGTAGTGCATAATGTCCCTTTTGTCAGAATTACGGATGATGCAGGCTGAACCTGCTGAAGTGACGCTCACAGTACTGAATCAAGCACTGTCATGTCAGAGAACACAGTGATCAGTCACCTAGCCCCACACTGACCCTAAGAGCAGGCCTCAGCAAGTAGGTGTAAGGCAGGCTTAGCCTGCTGGGTGTCGGGTGTTTTTTTCTGAAGACTATGAGAAATCCCCAGTATCATCAAAAACGTTGCTTGTGTCAGTCAGCTGCTCCTCTGGTGGCAATACCTCTTCTGACAGAATGACACACACATGAGCATCTTGTCCCAGGGGCTGGCAGATTTTCTGGGGCCATTGGAGAGGTTCTGGAATCTGTTTTGTGGGATCTGAATGTTCCTCACTGCTCTGTGCTATTTGTACTAGAGATAGGTGCTACACATTTCCTGTGCTACATCAGCAAATTCACATTTAATAATTAACCTATGTTGGTGGTAATTTGGATTATGCTGACTGTAAAATATAACTTTAAACACATTAGAATCTGCCTAAGGCCAGAATTAGCCTTTCAGAGGCTGACAGAAAAAGAAGTCCAACTGCTGACAAGCTAGTGTAATGTGTAGTGAGCAAGAATAAAAGCCAATATACGATTTGAACAATGTGATTATTAATACAATGTAGATAATGAAAGCACTGGGAAGCTGAGGGAGGGCTGTTTCTTCCACAGTTTAAAAACAGTCAGAATATACTGTCCTTGAATTAGAGCAGCTGTTTGCCAAGAAGCCCTCCTGTATTTGAATTGCTAGCTGTTCTTTCCCAGCTTTGGTATAAAAGGCTTCCAAAGCCAACCAAGATAGTGAGAACTCCAAGAGAAAGGGATGAAATATTTATTTGCTGTTAGTTCGAAAATGTCTTGAGTCAGCATGTCTAATTCAACTAAATTCTTCACACTTGATGAAATGGGATGATTTTGGATCATTGGAACTGGTTCTTCAGTGAGCCCTACAAATTAGACTGGAGCTATTTTGGTTTAATTTATCCTATGAGTGCCAGACATATGTAGATTGCTGTACTTGACACCTGAAGGTGAGAACAATAGTTTGCTTTTTAGAAACTCATTTGAGCAACTTCTGAAATGCTGACTTCAGGTGTAAAAGAATTTTTGTGAGCTCAGCCATTTGGTGAAAAATAGTATGTTTTAAAAACTGGTGTGTGGCACAGCCTGATGCATTTAATACGTTATTGAACGCTTTCTGATTAGTTGTTGGGGGGTGATTGGTTCTATCCATTTTCAGATGGATAGTTACCTTCCTTGGCCTAGATCATGTAGTATCATACTGTGGGTTTGGTAGCTAGTTCTGGTCCAAGTTTGGGGTTTAAGGGAAAAAAAAATTAATTCCACTATTAAGATGTTTCTCTTCCTGTTTTTAAGCCATTCTTATACTTCTAGATGGTAAAATTCACGACTTTATTAACTGGTCTCTACCTGGCTAAAGTGAAGGGTTCTCTTCCTTCAGAAAAGGTTGTTGTGGTATTGCCATAACAGACAATTCTGTATTTATATTTAATTTAGAGGGGAAAAAAAGAAATTCTGGGATGTGCCTTTTACTGTGTTTTGTATAAAGGCAAATGTGGAAATGGAGCAGTGGGGGATGATTGAGGGAAATGTTCAGAAAAGACGTGTGTAAATGAGAGACAAAAAGAAAGTGAGATAGAAATTATTTCCGGGTTTTAGAAGGAATGGGAGAGCTTATTCATTTTGTCTCCCTCAGTGGGTTTGTCTGAGTCTGCCCTGGAAGAGGTCAGGGCTGTGCTGGGATGGCCACCCTCACGGTCTGGCAAACACTGTGCTGGTGGCTGCTAACAAAGTAGTGACACATTCCTTTTAAACTGTTAGGGTTGCTGCTCCCAGCTTGAACAGTGAAGAAAATTGTGTGAGGAGGAACTGGTGACTAGAGAATTAGTAAAAGAGGTTCATGTGGGACATACCACTGTTCCTGAGCAGGATCCTGTAATCCTAGATGGGATGGCATTATACTGTGCTTACACATTGTTTGCCCTTTTGTATTCCCAGGGACTATTTGGAGAAGCAAATGCTCTTTGGCATGGGTCTGGCCCTGCATAATTTACATTACTGTTATTGTATTTTATAGCATAGCATGTGGGATAAAGACTCGGTTCTGAACAGAGTATATGGAAATGTGGCTGCCATTTGTCAGGCTGGATTTAATCAGTTGCAGTGGCTGTAGCAGTGAAGATTGAGAGACCAGAATGTGCCTGCACACAGACAAAAACACCAAGAAACAGTTACTTTTAATGGACAAGTGGCCCAATTTATAATCAGGTTATGGTCCTATTTTCTGACAGCACAATCTGGACTCTCATCGATTCAGACAAATATGGGGAGGGGAGAGGGAGAATTCTGAGAGACAGAACTTGCACAGTTGTAAGTCCCTTCTGATGCTGCTGCTGTATCCAGCTGTTGTGTTGGTATTCATTACAGCATAGTACTCCTGAAATAAAATTTAAATGAATCAAAGTAAAGAAAAAAGTAACAGAACCAGGTTGCCTCATAGTAGTTGGCTCAACAAAGCCTGGCACAGTCAATAATTTAAACACATGCTTAAATCTCAGCGCTTTCAAAATTCAGTAAATTTGAGAAGCATAAACTTATGCTTCTGCTGTAGAGCTTTGCTGGCCTAGGCTGATATACTGGGGAAAAGGAGATTTTTTTCAATACTGAAGAACTGTGAACACCTAGAATTTGTCTAGTTTTTTTACCTCAGTGGAGCAGGTGTAAAAGAGCTTTTATTCTGACAGCAGCCTTGTGCAGCACCAGTGTACATATAAATGACTGCAACATCTGTGGGTGATGCAGGCTCAGAACATGTTACCCCAGTCTCTGACAACAGGTACTCTTCTGGAAATGCATGAGGGCCAAATTCAGACCTTCAGAGAGAGACGGTTTCAATTCAGAATTACAAATGCATACCCTGGATCTGGATTTGACCTTAAATTGATTTGGATTTCCAGTTAAAAATATATCAGAGAAACCAGAGGGATTTTTTCCCCTGATTTTTGCATGAAATATTTTGATGACAAAATTTATTTCTGGTGGTAAAACACATGATGATACTAAGAGGAATGTAACTAATCATTAGTGAACAGGAATTGAATAATTTTCCCTACAATCTCTGTGGAAAAAAACTTATCTGGCAAGCTGCAGGTACTTCTCAAGCAGGAGGCATTGCATTTCTGAAGAGCCTGTATTTATTATGGGTGGCTGGATATCTGCATGCTGGCTCAGTTCCCTGTAGTAAGGAACTGACCACATTACTATTTGCAAACACAGGGTTCACTCAAGTGGTACTAAAAAGAGAAGAGGTGGGGCAAGCAGAGCTTTAAAAAGAAAAGAGGAGTCCGTCCAAGTCTGAATGTAAAAAACAGCAGCGTTTCAGAGAAGGATGGTACCTTGGGATTTTGCTCCCTGCACTCCACTGAGAGCTGTGCTGAAGAGTTTTCTGAATTCTCTGCTTTTAAGATTTAAACAGCAGCTTTGTTGCAAGGAATTTTGAAGCGATTCTTGCGAGCATGGCTTTTAAGCTGTGTTAAATTTGTGGCAAGAGTGTCAGGCATTTCATACTTGGCTTCCAAAAGAGAGAGAAAAAAAAAAAAAAGAAACGAAAGAGAGAGAGAAAAAAGCCCTGATGTGTGGGGAAGAAATCTCCCAGGAATTTCTTCAAGGTTGTAGTCAGACACAGTAAAGTCTAAAGTGACAAGAAAAGCAAGGCAAAGATAAAACTTGAAATTTTGATAAGATGTCTGAGTCAAAAGTGGCAGATTGCAGAAAACTTTTGGGATTACACATGCTCATCTTGTCCTGGATATGAATGAATACAAGCTAGTTTTTTTCTAGTGACAGCTCAGAAAATCCCTCAAGATTATGTTTCTCTTCCTTGTTGCTTTTTTGCCAGTGGTTTTTAAAATTGGTTTTGTCAGCCTCTCAGCTCTGCAGCACTGGAACTGTCCTAATGGATACAGACTAAAGCCTGAAAACTCTGCTTGTGTAGGTAAGTTACTGGACATTCCTAGATTAAAAAAACTGCATTTGTATTTTCTTAATTTAACTTTATAATTTTTGAATAGTTTTTTTACAGATTGCTTTTGTGTTGTATTGGCAGAACTGAAAAATCACCTTCTCAATATCTGTTGCATTTCAAAATGAATAGAACTCCTTTTTTTCCTTCAAAAATCAGCACATCTGTTGGTTTAACTACCAGAAAACAGAATAAGTTTTCATACAATCATGAAGAGATATGAACAGTTCTTCAGTTACCAAAACTCCTTGCCACAGCTTTAATGTCTCCACAGTTTCAGTAAACGGACATGCATGTATTCATGCTTCAACATATGTAAAGTTTGAGTACAGGTGTATATTTTTATTTCTGGATACATATAAATAGTGTTTTAATGATCATGTTTTATTATATATTTAGACGTGAGCTAGATAACTTTAAAAGCTATTTTTTCTATGCTTATTGTTACATGTAGTGTTATTACATGTTATTACATGTGTATGCTCATACTAATGATGCATCTCATACAATACATGAATAGCAGGTGTGCTTAATACTGTAATAATGAGTCTGGGAGAAATGTGCAGCACTAATATTACTGTAATCATCTCCAGTGATTTGGAGCATCTAAAATGCAGGTTCCAATTCTTTACAAAGTGTAAGACAAAGAATGACACAACCCTTCTCCCTCCCCTGCCACCATGAGGTCCGATTTTTCAAGAAATGCAGAGCCAATGAAGTTGTGAGCTTTGCAGTTAGGAGATGAGGAAATGCTCTGAAAGGGTGCAAGAAACTCCTTATACTTAGAGTTAATGCTTTTGCCTTACATTCCTTGGCCTTCAGAGGCCTGACTCAGTTCTTGTCATGATTCTAGTGATGTAATAACAGGTGCTTCCTCTGTGCTTTCTGCCAAGAAATACCATCTCGTAAGCGGAAAATAGAAGCCTGCATGTTAAATGCTGTCATATTGAGGGGGGAAGAGCTGGGCATTTGTTGTGTACAAATTGTAGACCTGACTGAAGGTTTATCTAAGAGCCAAACAGTGTTCCTACCCTGATGCTTAATTTCAAATGTCAAGCACACTTCTGAAATTAATCTCCATATTACCATCTCTTATTATGTTCACTTCACACTGAAGTGCACAGCCAGGACTCCCTTTAGGCAAACTTAAACCAGAGGGTGTCCCTGTAGGGATCATCTTCCCTCTCTGCTCTTGGTGGCCATTTGGTCCTTGGGACCAGCCAGGACCTGGTTCTCTGTAAGTTCAGGCTAAACTACATGCAGTGCACGTGCACATCCTTGGTTGCTCTTTACATAGCCTTTCCTATAGATCCATACCATTTGCTAGCATGTATTTAGCTTCCATGAGCTGATTAGGATGTTCATTATTTATGGCAGTACTGCATTATTGGGTTGCCCAGTTAAGAGCTTGTGTATAATGGGAGAATCCTACTGAGATGAAGGGAATTGCTTGGCTATTGTTTAATGAGTCAAAACACCACTCCAAATATTAAAATGCAAGAGGCTGCAAAGGTTCTTTTTTTTTCCAGTGAATGTATTTTGCATATTGATGCATGTTGCTCTTCCATTAATGAAGACATAAGCTGCCCTCCATTAAGTCCTTCCTGTTGAAAATGAGCTGCTGTGTGAATGGAGGACTCTAGATAAAGCACTGAAACAGATTGGCCAGTAGCTCAACACACTGTCCAAAAAATAGCAGCAGAGGGAACCTGCATAAGGGCTGGAATTACTGTGACATACTCTGAGCAATTCCATATGACATAGAGTAAGTAAAAAGTGAGATGCATTATGGTAATTTTTCAGTTACAGACCACTGAATTACAGGGGATTAAGCAAAGGTGAAATTTTGACATGACAGGTAAGACTGAAGGATGCTTTGGTGTGAGGGATTTCCCTTTCTCTTTCCTCTGTGTACTGGATACACAACGGGCGCTCTGACCAGAAGACCGGACGCGTGATATTCTAGTTCAGTGATTATGTGGGACAGAGGCTGCAGTGGAAGCAAGTGGCAGGAAGCTGGAAGCAGGCTTTGAAGGTAATACTGGAGATAAAAGTGGTGAGTGGGAGACGTGATTCATACCACTGAACTGTGAACAATGACAGCAAGCTGAATCGTGGCTTGGCGACAATTCCTGGTGAGCTGTAATAGATACACAAAATGTTCTTCATCCTCTGAGGCTGTGGTGGCAACCTGCCAGCCATAAGGACTCCCCTGAATTGGGAAGGTGTCTGCTCTTTGTCAGTGAACTGTTACTAGTGATGCTTGCCAGAATGTGCGTAGGCTTTCCACACTGTGGCTTCAGATGAAGGTCTAGGTCGTCTTCTTCTTACATTGCTGAATAGCTCACTCCTTAATTAGTTCCTTTTATTTCTATGGATATTCAAAGATCAAAGACCTCTCATCCTGTGGAAGTATAATGAAATCTAACCCTAAATGTCTCACATAATTTTATATAGTTATTTTAAGAGAGATTATTTGAATCCTGGCTTGGATTCAAATAATCCTGGCTTGGACAAGAGAGAAGGGGCTTTTCTAAGGGGCTGTTAGTCCCAAAACAGCAAGGCTTATAGAAAAGAAAGTATGGGAGAAGAGAACACAAGGTCAGAGCAAAACTAGTCTGATGAATGAATGTATTAATACATTGACAAGTAGAATTGGAAGCACTTCTGCAATTTTTGACATGCCATCTTGAATTAATAGCTTATTTTAAGGTGCTGTGAAGACTATGAATCAGCCACCTTTGATAACTCACCTTTTGTAGACCCAGTGGAAACAGAGGAACTTCTACCAATGAAGAAAAATAGTCTAGCCTACATTGGAGCTATTATCCTACAAAGAAAAAACCTGTGCGTAGTTGGTCCCAGGAGAGCTTTGATTGCTAACATAGTTGACAGTGTAGGTGTACCAGAGGATGGGCCTATGCCGGCTGGAATCAGTTGCCTGTGCTCCCCCTGAAACATCAGGTTAACAACAGTATTTTTTATATAAAAGCATAGATGCTTTCCCTATTCAAGACTGAAAAAGTTTTCCATGTGTTTGTCTGAAGAAGATCCTAGTGCAGCCTCTTGCATTATCAATTTCAGAGTTGGTATTAATGGCTGTCAGTCTTAGGCTTACCCAGAAAAATGATTATTGTCTGGATACTGCAAAATGGAGGTGTACTCTGGTTTCAGGGCTGACTTTAAATACAGTGTATGTTTGAAAAATGAAAAAAGATACTAACTTTGAAGATACCCAACAGTACTGGAAAAAAAATCTTGGAAGATGGCAAAACAAAACCCATATTATTGAAGTTTTGCATAATCATAGGTTCTTAAACTTGGCACACCTCTACCAAATTCTGACATTAACAGTTCAGCCCTTGTCAATTCTACAGGGCTAACATGCTGCACATTCCTACAGAGCTACAGCCTGCAATTGAAGGTGACAACTGCAGCTATCTAGGTCATCGCTTTTGGCCAGATGCTTCCTTCTGTGTGTCAAGCTTTACTATTTTCTTTCTACTCTCTCCTATCACAGAGATGAGGTAGGACTACTTTATTACTCTTTATTTTGCATCTTTAAGTTCCCCTGATTATCTATATCCTGTCTTCACTTTTCTCCATACAGCTTTCTGAAGACATGCGCTTAAAACTACTTGTCTGTATTCTGAGAAAAATGAAACGCCAAAACCTTTTAAACTCTCCTTTCTTTCTTTGCAAGCGTCTCATAAGGAGCAGTAAGAGCCAACGAAATGGCCAACTGTTCTCTACCCCTGTCATGATAGGGATAAACCTGATAAGATGCTTCTGCTTCCCTCTGTATTTCAGAAGAGCTGCAGTTGAGGTGTGTTTTTCATTGTTTTCAGTAGCTGTTTTCCAGCTAGCTCACTTCTTGTTGTACTGATGTGGGGAAAGGAGCTTGTAAATAGTTTTACCAAATAGTAGTCAGGAATTCTTGAGCATGGGTCTGAACCACAGACCAATTCACAAGAAGATTCAGATTCAGCTGGATCCAGCTGAATGTGGAGAAATAGTATCTTCAGCTGTAAAAACTTGGAGCAAAATAGGAAGGAGGCAAATATGTTATAAGAAAAGACAGAAAAGGCATCACCCATCAGATGATGGCTAATATTAAAGAGGGCTAAGGGGCAGATTCCTGAGCCAGTGACTAATATTGAAAAACTCATTGTTCTGCACAGTGTAAAAAAAGCAGTTTAATTAATTTTGTATTCTTTTTTTAAAAAACTGACTACTTTTTAGTATCTGATTTGAAATCTGATTTTCAAGGGAGCTGGATGACAGTATTTGATGGTGTCTCATGGCCTCCATCTTTGAAAGGCAAGCCAGTGATAATATGTTGGAAGCTGCATGATTTTAACATGCAGAGAAAGCAGAGGTCTATTTTGTAGCTACTAAATTTACACATAGGCTTTATTTCACATAGAATTTATTTCAAAGGTAGATTTTTTTATTCCATTCTAGTGAGCAAACACTTGACAACAGAGTCCAGAAAGGAAAAAAAAATACTGTAGCTCCTGGGGATCTTTCTGCCTTTTCTTTACAAGATGTACACAACTGCTTCTAAATTGTGTTTTAATTCTAAATTTGATTCTATTTTACATTTGTAAGTCATATGTTCTCACTGTCATATCTGTCACGTTGTCATCTCTGGGCTGAAAGACACCAGGTGTTGTAACACCCTAATTGTATTCATACTGTATTTCTTACCATTGCACATAGCCTCTGCCCTCTCAAAAATTGTGAGTGATCAGGTTGTATTTTAAGCCTCATTAAAAATTTGAGATAGAAGATATTGAACAGTGCATCATCTATTTCATTGTGACCTGCTGATAGTTGGAGAGCCTTTTTCCATTTTTAGCTATCTTCTGTTCTTTGAGCTGGATGCTTTAAACAAAACAGATAAAAGCAATGAGCTGCTTTCTTTGTCGCCCAGATGAAATTTCACATTCAGCCTTGTTGAAAAGATTATGCTGGTGGTTGGATACAGTGGGTTGAATTAATCACGAGTCCAACTCAACAGGAACTAGACTTGCATGAGGTTATTTGAGTGTATGTATCTGCACGTATACTTTATGTATATAGTGTATGTATTTGGGGCCATAATGAAATTCAAGTTCTGGCTCACTGTGGTTTCTCTGTGTCCCTGCCAGGCATACTAATGCTTCAACCTTCTGCAACCAGAGCCTTTCTCAGGACTCTCAATAAAGTAGTATATTTGTATGCAAAGTCTTTGAGAGCTGCCAACATCGTGATGACATGATTCATCGTTTTTTACTGATTCTCAAGGCATTTTTTGCATAAAGAAGTCTTTGAGAACTAAGCAGAACCTCATTCTTCCTTTCAAAGCTGGCTGTCAGGGCACTGCAGACAGCTTTTGTGTTCACTAAGCCGATTTCTTTCACAGGGTAAAGTTCCCACTGGGGGATGTGGTTGCCAGGACACGTAAAACAGCTTCAACAGGATGCAACTCCACGCTTTCCTTTGGCACTAAAAGTGCAGATGAAAGCACTGCAAGTTACACCTGATGGATAGTCTTGTGATTGGGTTCTCCTAAACCTTAAAAACCAGCCTTTTTTTGTTTGTTTTCTTTTGGGGTTGGTGGGTCAATCGGTTGATTGGTTGGTCCGGTTTGGGTTTTTTGGTTGGATTTTTTTTTCTACTTTTAACAAAGAAGAGAGGGTGTTAACATAGGATCCTCTTCCATTGTTAACTCCATAAAAATTAAACATTCATGGTGCTGTGGCCTGTTTCACAGTGGCCCATGTGTCTTGGCTCTTCCTGCTTACCACTGGAAGGGCACTGTCCAGTGTCTGAGCTGCCTGTGGGCACTGTGCTCTTGCTCTTTTCTTGGGCACTTCTCCTTCCATGACAGCCATCCTTCAGCTGGAGCCATGGCTTGCTTTTCAGTACATGTGGGATTTGCTTTACCATGTGAGTTTTGGTGGTGATGAAAATGGACAGGCTGATAACCCTGAAATCTTCTCCCCTGTGGCCTGATCAATCAGAGTTCTCGTTCTTGGAGAGCTGGTTTTGTACACTCATATAAAGCTGGAAAATCCCCCCCAGAAATAAAGGGTCATTCTTCTTTTACCTTGGTCTGTTGCTCAATAACCTGTGTTTGGTAAAGCATGTCTTCCCACTCTGACCTTGACTTTAGAATATTCACTGCCTTCAGGGTTTTCCCTGGTGACAAGTTCACTAAGTGATTCACCCTTTCTGTTGAAATGTGAATTTAATGTCTGAATTTTAATTCCCTGCCTTTAGTTCTCAGCTATCAGTGCTTGTTAAATTGCTCCTGAGATTATGCTGTCTTTTAGAAAGTCTGCTACATTTTCTTTGTGAAAGTATTAATTTGTGGTGCTTAATCCTTCTTCCAGGCTTGTTTCTGATAATCTAAGCATTCTGAGCTCTTGAATTGTCTCATAGAAAGGCACTTTTCTTTGCCTTCAAATCAGGCTTTCTGTCCTTGTTGTGTACATTTTATTATTTTTCATTATCTTCTAACAACCTTCATCTGAGAAATACAAGCAGCATGCCAATATGGTCTGACCACTGCCATGTAGACAGTCATTAATTTCTCCTATGTTCGTTTGTGTCATGATTTGAATTTTCTTGCCCAGTAATGTGCTAAGCAATCAGGTTCTGTCCAGTACGAACACAAATCCTTTTCAGAGAAAGCAGTCTTTCAGATCCAATCTGTAGACCAGGTCTATCTTTTAATTCTTATTTAATGTGCTCTTTACTGTGATTGAGTAGCTCAGCAGTGCTTCACATTGTTCAATCAAACAACCTCTCTATTTAGGAATCCTGTATCTATACAGTTGCTTTTTTCACCCATGCTTATGATTTCCGCAGAAAAATAACTTCAGGTTCATTTAGCAAGATACTACTGTGATTGGCAGACATAAACTACATGTCTTGGTTTGGAAAGACAGGTATCTGTCAGGGAAAACTGGAATTTCCCTTGAAATGGAGAATGTAACCCCCCCCCCCCCCTCCAAATAATTACAATTTTACAATTAGGAGCTTTCAGGCAAAAATATGGGAATAGGAGTAACAGTTCTTTATTAGGACTATTAAAAATGCAAATGCAGTAATACAAAAAAAAAACCAAGCAAGCAAACAAACAAAAGTCCTAGAAAACCCTGACAGACTCAGAGACATGACCTGACACCCTGTTGTCAGGGTGTTGGAAACAGTCCAGATAAGTCCTCCTGGAGTGACAGGTGTGGTTCTATGGGAGTGGAGATGATCCTGAAGTGGCGGTGAGATGAGTCCAGTCTTCCTCTGAGAATCCAGTGGAAAAGAGGATGCTCTGCTGTTCTGAATCTCAGGTTTTATCCAGGTAGGAATGCTTGGCTCCTCCCGCTGGGTGAAGCATCTCACAATGGAATGATTTAATTTTATCCGTCATGTGGTGAGCCTTAATGGCTCATTAACAGCTGATATCCCCTTGGAGGGAGGATGGGTCATGGAAGAGATAAGGAACATTGCTCCCCTGGTTTTTAACAGCTGGCCCATTAACAGAAGGCATCCACCCCCTCCCCCCTGGAGTTACAAGAGAAAAAGGAAAACAAACATCTCCCCAGCTGGTTTCAACAGGTGAAATAGAATACACATTTTTTGGTTACGTAACCCAAGACACTACATTATCAACACATTCTCACACCTGCTGTGGTGCTGGTGGCTGGATCAGGTCAGTGGTCCTGCTTAGTCAGTCAGTTACTTGATTTAAAAACCAGTGCATGAGGGGGATAGTGGCAAATAATGTTCATGTCTAACACCCACAGCAGCTGGACAAGGAGCTGAGGTCATGAAAGCCCTCCCTTTTGGGCTATCAAAAAGCCCTTCAGCTTCTGTGACATCCAGGCAGTGTTTGCCAGGAGTTTTAGTGGTGACCTGAAGCCCATGATGTCTGTAGCCCATTAACAGGCTTCTAAGCCCATCAAACCCTCCTAGAAGGGATTTGGAAGACTTTCTCTTTTAATGCCGTGGAGAACGGAATGTACAATCCTAGTACATGTGGGAAAATATGCTCCTGAAAGCTGATTGTTTGAAGAAAATTGTGGGTTAGAATTAGAGTACTTCACGTAATTATGTTGCTGAAAATGCTTCTGCTTTAGCTTCATAATCTGTTAAACAGAAATCAGAGCACATGCTCTGATTACATTTCATATGTTGTCAAATCAGTTCATCTGCTATTTGGAACACGAACTAGTGGGAAAACTTTGTAAACAATACTGAGGCTTTCCCTAGTCAGTACAGACATGTTAGGTGGGTGAAAAGCATTCTTTCTGAAAAACATTTGATACTTGGGCAGAAGAAGGGGTTTACTCTACCCCTTTGAACACTTCTTCCTACATATAGTTTCTTAAAGAAGTTAAGGAGACTGGTTTGCAGAACCATGGGATATCAGAGGTCTGGCTGCTTAGGTTTCCCTAAGTTACTGAGAAAGTTACTTTCAAAGTCTTTTGTGAGTTGGTTAAATAGCTGTTGCTTGTAGTCAAGGTGTCCTTCTTTAACTAAGGGAATTCTCACATAACACACACAAACCTAGTTTTTGTTGTGAATCCACTTCCTTTAGTGACTTATTCAAATGTACCTCCTTAATACACGTGTTGATTCTTTTATTCCTGCATGTGGCAAATCACATCATAAAATACAGAACAAAAGCCACTGAGATCAACTAGAACTTAAAAGAAAAAAGCTATTCCTTAGAGCAACCATCACAAAGTAGTCGAAGAAGGAAAGTGTACAAGAGAAATACCACCATATGGTACTATCAGATGTCAAGTACCTTGGGAAGTTACTATCAGATCTGTTTGTTTTCAGCAGGAACCAAAATTTATCTCAATTTTGTGGGATGATTATCCACGGTAAGGCAAATTTCTTTTTCCCTTAGTATAAACTACATTCCTCAGTGGTAATATTTTTTTAAAATAGAGTCCTTTGTTCAGGACTTAATTACTTAATAGTCACTTCCTCAAGCCCTGATAAAACACCATGAATACATCAAATGCCTTTCAGTTTCTAAATGGTTCTAGCCTAACCTACCAGTTAAAAGCCCAGTTTCTAACTAATTTGCTCAGTGCCTTGGTTTGGGCTTGTTTCTGTCAGAATACAGTGGCTTCAAGAGAGCTCAGTGTTGAACTCAGTGCTCTGACAGTCTGTTTTCTGCTTTGCTGTTTTGCAAAGTCTGTTAATTTGTTGGCAAAATTATTACTGTTGAAAAAGGGATAAAGATAGAAGGAAGCAGCTGCGAGCAGCATTTGCATAGCAAATAACACAAATCAAGACATGTCTGTTCCTTCTGTTTGAGCAATTAGAGACCAATGCCCATTCATTAGGGAGAAAGGCAATTTCCCTTGACAGTAAAAAAGCCCAAAAATAAAAACCCAACACCCTCCAAAATCACTGTGACTGTGACAATGATAAATCATAACACTGGCCCCACACCCAATAATTCTGAAACCAATGCATGATGGAATACAGCCATCCTAATTTCATTTTTTATGATGTGTATTTTTTCTTCTTGTTATTTGCTGATTTTGCTAGCTGAATATTCCTGATCTTTTTCAAATATGTGTTTCAGATATTGATGAGTGCCTTGAAGGCGATTTGGGAACCTGTGGCCAAACCTGTATCAATATTCCAGGGTCATACATCTGCTCCTGTTTGCCCGGCTACTCCTTGGGTATGGACAAGTGGTCTTGCTATGTGAATGGTAAGGACATTTTCTTTTTTGATAACTGAAAAAGGGCTTTAGAGATTCAGTTAGCTTGCCTTTTCAAAGTGAACCATGCCTGCTGGTCTCTACGGGTCAGTGACTGGGGTTCTCTTGTTTGCTGACAAAAATCTGCCTTTGCTACTGTGTAGGCAAGTGGCAAGGCCAAAAGTGGATGCCACAGAAGGATGATGGTGAGAAACGTAAACTGTGGTAGTGGAAAGATGAAAGAACATAGGGAAACAAAAAACTAAACTTAACAATTACTTCCTGTTTGCCTTTTCTGCCAGTTTAAAACTGTAAGCTCTCTTACCCCATCCTCACTTCCAAGCATACATGGCAGTACACAAGATTCTGCTGCCTTGGCTGCTTTCAGTCTGTTGGCCTTGATGTCTTTCCAGTATGTTTAGGTTCTGGGGGCAGTGCTGTAAAATTAGAAGCAGGAAGCCCTTATTTTTTGTTACATCCCCTGGCAGTTAAGACACGAGTACTACTGTGAGTTATTTCTCTCCCTTCCTCTGACCTGAGCGTAGAAACTGATTTTTAAATGTGGGAGATGCATTAAATTTAAGAGTTTTTATCTCTTCTAAGAGGAAAACATTAGCATTTACAGCCTTTGATTAACCCTCATTTTGTCCTCAACTGATGCTACCAAGGGAAAAAAAAAGAAGAGTTGGATTTTATTGATTGGCTTAACCCTACATTACATCTAGAATATGAGGTGGGAGTGCTCTGAAGTTCATCTCTTACTTCTTCACTTTGACTTCCTGAATGCCTGGCTTTGATTCCTGTCTGGGATACATCATAGCTCCCTTCTGACCCAGGACCTCAGATTTTCTATTTTTTGACCAGTACTTACCTTATCTTGCTAATGCAGAGATGAGATGTGACAAGGCACGTTTCTGACCCAAGGAGTGGGAGATGTACTTGAGTCCCTATATGTACAGATTTTGGGACCATGAACATAACCAAAAGTATTCTGTAGAGCTCCAAAACTGTCACCAACACAATTATTTTAGTCCAGGCCCTAGAATCATCATAATTATCAGTAACACGTAACGCACAACGACTGAAGCTGGATTTTTTGTGGTCCCGCCTAAGCACCCCTGGTTCCTCTGCAAGCTCTCCTGTTCTGAAATGAAAACAAATGTGTTGCGTCCCAGTGATATTTGTGCACAGGTATTTTTCAAAGAACAGTCTGCCTTTCATATTGGAATACTTTAACTTTTTACTTATTACTAATGTTTACAGTAACAGCAGAAAGTGACAGAAATACTGTGATGGGTAAGGAACCCTTAAGTCAGGTCTAAACTCCTCTGTGGGGGATACACCAGGTGAAATACCCTCATGTTTCAAAGATAAGAAGATCTTTGGGGCAGATACAGTTTACCTGGTAATTAAACCCCTGATAAAACTGAGTCCTAAATCTGACTGGGGCCTCTGCAGTAAAAGTTAGATTTGTTCAGCTATTGTTCCATTTAGAGCCCTCATTCACAGCCACCTGGTAGGGAACTCGGAGAGCGGAAAGGACAAAACCAAACTGTATAAACATTCTTGGTCAACTAATTGGCAAAAATGCAGGCAGTAGCTGTCAAATCCCTTAGATAAATCTGCCTGGCTACTCTTCAGTGTTAATTTACCATTTACATGGAGCAAGTCTTCATTGTTTAAATATGAGGTTGCTCAGTTCAAGTAGCAGCAGAAAAAGGGAGTAATTATAATCCTGACAATAGCTGCTGTAATTAGGCGATCGCTTTAAAATTTGAGATACAAAACATTCTGCTAATATAGAAACAGTGTGCTGACCATCTTCCCTGTGAACAAGACAAAATTGCATCTTGGGTGCTCATCAGAACTTTCTTCACTTGGAGAAATCAAAATTTGTCTCATTCCTCTGCACTGAAAGGAGAATTAAATGACCTTGCAACTATGAAGGTGAAGCATCTGTCTAAATTTTGTAGAAGGGCTTTTTGTTGAGTTTAAAGCTCTGAGTTTCATGCTAATTGTAAAGATACTTAGTTAAAAAAGATGTGAACCTTGTCAATAACCAGTTTAATTTTCAAAAATATATGTGTAAGAAAACTGGTGGTAGTGCATCTTTGATGGCATCCATTTCCAATAAATGAAGAGTTACTTCTTCATCATGGAATAATTCAGCAATTGATTACACAGCCTTCAAAGCTGTCATTCTGGTGGATCTATATCAGCAATTGCACTTAAAAGTCAGTTGGTTTGAGGACTACTTATATGCCAGGATCTGTTGTTTCAGGCAACCACATTATAAAATTTCAACATTACTAACACAACGAGATTTATGTTTCGTATGTTTTTTTTAGTAATAACTTAAAGAATAGACTTGATGCCCACAAATATGTATATATATAAACAAACCAAAAAGGTTTCCAAAAAGGAAACAACAAAGCCATGTTTATTTTCAAAATGAAAATTAAAATGTGTTGGTTACATAAGAACTACTTTCCTATACGCACTTGACAGTCAAATGAAAATGAAAACCCTGGTGGTTTGGAAATGTAGTTCAGGTTCCTTGAGCAATCTTAAATGTAGCTGAGGTTCCTTGTGCAGTCTTAAGTGTGCTCTACAGTGATACCCTAAAAATAACAAAGAGGACTTGACAAAACTGGATCAGCCCTAATCACTATGCCATACTGCTTGTACTTCCATACTTATCACCTTGTTTTCAGGTTGCATCAAGGCTATTGGGACCATCCTAGCAGCTCATCACTTTTAGCCTTAATCAGTTTTCTGGAGTATGGGGCATACTTGGAACACCCCTCATTTTAACATATTTAAAGTTATACTCTTACCCTTTGTTCATCACAAATAGAGTTTTTGTCTAGAAGAAGTTGTTGCTTCTGTCAGAATTTTATGTACAGGTCTTTTGTTTTCCTTCAGCCTTCTGCAGCGTAAGAAGCTTCTCCAGTCTCCAGTTTCTTCCTTTGGTCTGTCTTGGGATCTTCAATTTCCCTTTTTGGATAATTAAAGGGAGATTCCAGGCTACCCCTCTTCTTGCTATAGCACAATAGTTTGAAGTGATCTTCAGCTTGGAGGCACATCCACGGCAAACTTCTTCCAACCTCAGTTGACAAGCATGCAGCAGTTGTTCTGACCTCTGACCGGGCTGTAGGATTTGGGATAAGTGGCACCAACCACTGGAGTTTCAGTTTCCTAACTCAGATTTTTGCTGTAATTTTCAGCATTAAATATGAAAGGACCATTACATTTCCACATTATTGGTTCCCTCTGATACACCTAGAAAGTTGTTATTAAGAAATGAGACAGCTAAATCTTGAACTTTCTCTTTATCTAGTATGCCACTAATGAGAAGTTAGTGCAAAAAAATTGCAATGGTTATCAATTAATTGGTTTCATTTTGTTTTGTCCATACCAGACCCAGCACCATTCCTGCTTTTTAGCCATGGAAATGCCATCTTTAGAATTGACACTGAAGGGACAAATCACGAAAGATTGGTTGCTGATACTGGTCCATCAACACTTATGGATTTTCATTATATAGAAGAGAAAGTGTATTGGGTAGACTCTGAAAGGCGACTGCTTCAAAGAATTCACCTAAATGGCACAAAACGAGAGGTAAAGTAAGCAGTTATTTGGAATTCTCCTAGTTAATGGGTGCAAACTCCTCTATGGAGACCACCTGCTCCTCGGGTACAGTTCTGCCTTTGCTGTTCATTGATTAGCACTTTACTTTTCCTGATCCTGAGTCCAGGCTTTTTTACTGGCATTCATATTCAGTACATACAGTGTTTTCTGTGGATCAGGTGAAGGCAAGTTAAAAATGAGGTAGACGAAATTCAGAAAAACTAAGGCTTTGTAGACATTACTGTTTCTATCAATGTTGTAGATTATTCTCTGGCATTACAACTTTTCTTCAAGATTATTGTAACACAAGCTGACACAAATGCTATGAGAAAAATGTGCTTGAATTCCTACTCATTTTTTCTCAAACCTTTTATTGGTGTCTGTGGTTGCATAAATACTTTTAGCACTCTGTTCAGAAAAAAACTGTGCAGTTCATTGCATCTGGGTGATCAAGAAGGGCAGACAGGCTGTTGTGGCTGAACTTTATCACTGTGTGAGTGTTCTTTTGTTGAAGAGAGTTTGCCAGAATCATTTACCTATGTGGAGTTTTCACTCATGTATTTTCACCTATTTTAAAGGATCAGGGTCCAGCAACAGTGTATTAGGAGACTTCCATCTGTAACAGTACAGGCTTGGGTGCTTCATAGTGTGCCAAATGAGAAAGGTTGTGGCTAAATATTAATCCAGTGTACTTCTTGTGCAGAGCAGTTTCTCCTTTTGCAGGGAGTCACTCAGTTCAGCACGGGTATGTGTAAGTACAAAGACCAAATTAAAGTGATGAAAGAAAAAGAAAGAGAAATAGCTACAGGTATGAAAAAAAAAACCAAAACATGAAGCAGGCAAAGGAATGAACTGGAAGGTTTCAGCTGGGTATTCTATTTCCTGTAACGAAAGCCAGGTTTACAGTGGTCATTAGGATTCCTCTTGTCAACTCTTTCTTTTTCTTGTTTACAGAGACTATGTTACATAGACAAAGGCATTTCAGGATTTGCTATTGATTGGATAAACCAGGACATTCTCTGGGCCAACAGACAGAAAGGAACCGTGGAAGCAACAGACATGAATGGGAAGAAACGCCGAGTTCTACTCAGAGCTGTTGGTCGTCCCACAAGGATTACCATTGACGCTGAACAAAGGTAATTTTAAAGGGGTTGGTACTTTCATTGAAATGGATTCCAAATAGGTAAAGCACTGTGACTGTGGTTTCACGGGATCATGGAAATGGGTTAGAAGAGACCATAAAGTTCATCTAGTTCCAGCCCACTCACCAAGGACAGGGACACCTTCCACTAGACCAGGTTGTACAAAGTCCCATCTGACCTCCCTTGAACAAATCCAGGGGTGGGCATCTACAACTTCTTTGGGCAACCTATTCCAGCACCTCACCACTCTCACAGTAAGGAATTTCTTCCTAATGTCCAATCTCAATCTACCCCCTTTCAGCAAGGTTTCTGGGTAGGAAAGCAGTATTGGAGAAGCAAAGGGAATGATGCCTGTAAGTGACTGGGAGTCAGTTGTGCTCCAGACCCAGCACACTTAAAACATAAGTTGGCATGTTTTCTGAAAAAAAAAGTCTAACCTGACAGTTTGCTGCTGTTTCCCTTGTTTCTTTATCAGTCTCTCCCAATATTGGTTCTGGATCCACTGTTGTTGCTTAGCATCACTAGTCGTTTGGCTTTCACAGAGATGCTCCTTTCAGCTTCAAGTGATTTACATTGAGAACCATGCTCACATGAGAGGCCTGGCTCCTCAAAGGTTACCAGTATGAATCATCACAGTGGTCTCTCCATGCTAATTTCCCCTTACACAAAAACCTTTTGCATTAAAGTTGCAAAAAACAACAACAACAACAAAACAAAACTGCAAAAAAACCCATCCCAAAACCCAAAAACCAAACCAAAACAAAAGCTTGAGCAGGACAGAAATTGAAATGCTTCTGTTTTGTTTAGCAAGAGCATGTCTTTGTTGCCACTTCTGATTTGTGTCAAAGCTCCTCAGCAGTGTGCGCAACTATTTTAATACTCAGGCTCATGTGTCCTTTCCTAACACACTTGTACATAAACAAGTCTTCTGATGACAGTAGCATTGCTAATACTCTTTGGAATCTTACCATCTCAGCAGGATTTAGGGCCTGGACATCCCTGCCTTTCCTCAAATTTGCAGGAGCTTCCCATGGATTTGAGAAGTTATTCCAGTTTCCTTACTGACTGCACAGCTGAACAAAGCAGAGAGACAGACAATAGTGCTTTGTGGATAAGCTGAGCTGATTCCTGCTTCAGCTACTTGAGGAAAATTGCTGCTACCTCTAGCAATACTAGTTTCTAATATCTCTGGCAGTATTAGTAGTTCTAGTCCCACACTGAGAAATTTTGTGTACAGGAGCAACTAAATAACTATATGAAGAGTGTGCAGCTGTGATGTGATTTTGAAAATGTAGGGTTGGTTTGTTATAGGATTTTTTGTTGTGTTTTGTAAACATGCCTGTCTTGCCTGCAGGCTGTTATTCTTGTCTTCAGATAGTACAGTTTCCAGCATACACCGAGTGTCCCTCAGTGGAAATGACATGATAAATATTTTAAAAACCACAGACAAAGTAAAGGCCATCTCACTAGATTTGATTGACACAAGGCTCTACTGGATCCAACATGACCTTGGAAAAGAGATTTCCCATATTGGATCATGTGACTATGACGGTGGAGCTCTTCGTTTCCTCAGAAATTCTGTCCGGTGAGTTTTCCTCAGCTTGTCAGAAATGAAATATTCATTTCAGGGATGCAGCTGAGCTCTCTTCCTTATTCTGCCTTTTATTGGGTCAGTTCACAACATGCAGAGTATAAAGTGTACTGTAAATGGCCTGTAACTGTAAATACAACATTATTGACAAGAACATGGAAAAATGTTGCTGTTGTGAGGATAATACTGCCACACAGCACTCTCCATCTTCCAAGCTTTTAGCAAATGATAACTAATTAATCCATAGAAATCCCCTCTGAATGTTTATTAGTGGTCTTTTTTTCTGCAGATAGAGGAGCCGAGAGGAGAGATTAAATGATTTATCCAAGGTCACAGTGGGTGAGCTCAGGTGTCTGAGCTGTGCTCGGGAGACTGAACTCCATCCTCATCTAAGCCTGTTGTCCTCCTTAGCTGCTGGCTGGGCAGGCTCGGCCCTGTGCTCAGGCTCTCCAAGAAACATCAGCAGACCTGGTGAAAACTGTGCTGTGAAAGAGAATTGTCCCACCCCAGTGCCAGTGCTAAGCACAGCTGGGGTGGCTCTTAGACCCATGTGCTTTTGTTCTTCATGCTTGCAGGGGTACAGATGCTCAGTGGTGGTATGGAGTCAGTGAGGGGATCAGGAAAAGGTTGTCACCACAGTGTCTTTCAGTATGGTTGCGTTGCCATGTGTGGAAAAGGGATTTCCAACAGCAAATTGAGAAAAATAGATGGTTTTGTTGGCTGCTGATTTAAATATGTGGTCCACCATTTGTGTATGATGAACACAAAGTTGGATTCTCCCTACATTGCCAGCAGTCACTTTGGATTTTTCCTTATTTTTTTCCCTTTTCCCCTTGTTTGTTGTTCTCTGGGGCATTAATCCTTTAGCCTGGATGATCTGGATTCTCAGTTTTCCACCTGGGTTATGTCTTCCTGGAAAGTAGAAGACAAAAAATACCTCTTTCAGTATTTTCTCTGCTTTTGCTCTTATTTAGTACTTAGCCCTTTTGTGATTAACGCTAGCAGCTATAACTGACCAGTGAATGGAAACTACGTTCCTGAGATAGGAGAAGCAGCAGAAGATGGATTTTAGGAGTGCCCTACTCCTACACCTACTCTGATTTCTTCAGACAGTCAGGATTGTCAGAGCAGGCACTGGATATTGGGAAACAGTGGAACTTATCTGACCTTTAGCAAACCAAGTTTCTGTTTTGGTTGCTGGGTTCACTGGAAGCAGGGTCACACCTAAGCTTTCTCTTCCAGTTAAGTCAGTTCTGACCAATAGATCATTAAACCTGTCAGAAATGCAGATTATCCATTTTGTGTTTATTTCTTGCAAATTTGCAGGACTATGAGTGCTGAATTATTTTGGGAATGTCTCTGAACCTGTTCTGATTCTCTATATAGAAGATACTGTAGTGTATTTATATATATATATATATATATACACACACACACATAAAATACACAACGCAAAGAAAGGTAATTTTCAGTAAACCTGACTGAACTAGGCACTCAGAAAATGTTTGAGTGAGTAAAGATATAGGGATCAGGTAATGTGCCAATTTGCTCTCTTCTGTTGTAGACATCAATTGCTGGGTATGTCACTCTTCGCTGAGCACCTGTACTACTCAGACTTGAGGTCTGGCATGATATGGAGAGCCAACAAATATACTGGAAATATTGTGGTCACAATTAGCCTGAAGCCATCATTTTTCCCACCAGTGGAGATAAAAATAGTACATCCATTTAAGCAGCCAGGTGCAAGGACTGATTCTCAGGATTTGGGTAAGTAAACGTAATGCTGCTATGTGTGGGAATAGTAATGTCATACACTCTGATTCTCCGCAGTAAGAATTTTCTTTGGCAAAATTCCAGCCCTCATCGAAATAAAGGAAAAAGATGTTTTTTTTCTCTTCAGTGGTCCACAGTTCCACTTGGTGTGTGCAGCTCCAGCTGAATGTCAGGATACAAGCATGCTTGTTTCATTAATCTATATACGCATGTAGATAAATGTGACTTTCTCATTCTCTTGCCTCTCTTTACATAAAAATATTTTTATGCTTTCCTGCTAAATGCACAATCCATACAGATTTTTAACCCTCTGTCTACACTATCCTCAGCAAATGTCTGCATCATTCTGGAATTTTTAGTCTAGCATCTAAACAACTCTGATTATTATGGCAGTGAAGGATTTTAAGCATACAGTATGTTCTACAAGTGAATGTCTCAGCTTTGCTGTGAAATTATTCAATTAAAAGTCAGCAGGTCTTAGACAGTCTTGAAGTCTGCTATAACAACTCTAGGACAAGAGACTCCTGTCTCTTTCATTGATATCAGCCCACAGTGTGAGCTGGTCATCTCATTGCCTTTCGCTGAGGATCCAAAAATAAAGGTAATATTGACTGTGAATAGTTCACCTTCCTTGAGGATTCCTACTGAGGCAATAGGAAGTCCATGATGTCTAGGGAAACAATGTCTTGTCCTCTAGTCCCTGGGGAGCAGAGCATTCTTGCTTTAATAGAATAGCTTTTGTCACCAGTTTTGCCTGGCTAAGAACAGCGGGACAAAGAGTATGGAGGCATTTGTGTGTCAAACAACTCCCAAGGGAAGATGGCCATGGATTCTCAGAGGCATAAAGACTTGGGGAGAATCTAGTGCTTCTTTTGGTTCATAGGAGCAAAAATGAAACTGTAAATATATCTTTGAACTATTCCTAAATAGCCACTATAAAATAGGCGTTGTTTTTTCTCATGCCAACCAACAGCTTTATGCAGTACCCTGCAACCTGTGCCCTCTGAAGACTGGTCTGAGTGGGAAAATCAAAACCTTCAAAGGAATTTTCCCCTTCAAATGCTTTGTTTGCAGTGCTAAGACAGGTTGAGATGCAGAAGATAAAATGTTCCTGGAAATCAGGCTTATTCTTGTAAGCACAGGGAGTTTCTATTCAGAGACAATACTTGATCTGTCCTTACTTTGGGGAAAATGTCTGTCCTGGCAAATGGAAGCACACTTTTCTCTACTGACTCGTTTGGTGCTCTCACATAGAGGAACTAGGGCAAGAATGTGCAGCTTAATTTCAGTGACTGTGGGCACTTAGCCATTATTCTCCTCTCAGAAGATTTACTCCACTTCTTCCACCAGATCATTCTGCTTTCTGGCATTTCTCTTTCCATGGAAAAGGGCTTTCCCTGCTCTTATATAACCTACCAATGTTTTCAAATCTATGTATATTTCCAACATGTTTAGTAAACTTTTGTATTATAGTAAGGGTTGTTAGCAGTATGCTTAAAAAAAATTCCAAATAACTTCTTGTAAAAATGTCTGGGAAGTGATGGAGTAGAAAGAAGCTTAACAGGCTGAATCCAGATGAACCTTTTGGACTTTGTGTGCACATTGCTTGGCTTATCCAGTGCAAGAACGGGGATGAAAGGAGGACTAATGAGCCTGGAGTTCAAATGAGATTTATAGCTGATCTTACAACAGAGAAACCTGGAGATAAAAGCATACCTAGACTAATTGTATGCTCTGTACAAGCTAAGAATATGTACATTTCAATGTAGTGTTAGCTGCGAATTATCAAGCCTTCTTTAAAGCAGATAACTAGTGAGTTCCTTCAGATGAAAAGGGAACTTAGGAGAAGTGTGCAACTCATGAGATTTGATTTTTTTACTGGAATTTGTATTACTTACTTTGCTACTTAAATTCCTCACCTCTCCTATTTCCTTTCTCTTCAAATTACTTCCTTGGATTGATCAAGGCCAGTAGAGAGAAGAGCATTAATTCATTTATGAGTTTGTTGTAACCCCACAGAACAACTTTGGTGTGGCACTTTTAATAATGGCTCATAAAGGCTCATAAAGTATCTGAAATACCTTAAAATCTCAAATACTGCCTCTGGAATTCTTTGAATCTTTCTTAACAGATTAATGATATTCAGTACACCTGGATTTTTTGAGAAATTATGTGGTGTTTCCTTCCAGTGTAAGATACTAGCATCAGGCTAATATCTGAATATAGGTATTTCCATGTAGGACAGGTGATGGGAGGGGAAAAAACCCCAAAAACCACAAATAAGTTAGTAATGTGGTTTGTATTGGTGTTCTTCCAGAAAATATTACATAGTAAACTTTATGATTTATAATTTAATCACCATTCTATTTTGGCTTTGAAGCGTGATTTGGTTTTTATATATTGATACGGCTACATAAGGTTCTAATAGTTATTCAGTTAAAATTTATTATCTTCTTGAGATTGTCCAGATGGCAAAACTATAGCTTCTGTTATTCATTCTGTAACTCCCAGGTGTCTTAGGTCTTTTTAGACCACTTATATCCATAATGGTACAACCACAGTGAGAAAAATTAGAAACAATGGTAAACATATGATGCAGCCTTGAATGTGGTCTTGTTTGTGGATTCTGTTTTGTGGTTGCATGCATTTGCACTTTTGTCATTCTAACGAGTTCTTTATTTGAAGATTAGACTCTCCACTGCAGTACGTTCCTGATTCAGTTGCAGTAGAAAAAGATCATGTTCAATACAAAATTAATTCTACAGAACAAGAGACTCACCTTAAAACCACACAAAATTCAGGTCTCTTAAAAGACAACATGCTAAATAATAGATAATATCTACCTAGTCATCCATTGATAATTTTGCATGTAATTATATGACCTGTGCTGGAGAAGACTTACCCAGTTAACCAAATATATGCAAGGTGTGTGCTTGTAGCCGAGCTGCAGTGTCTCTCTGGGAAACTGTATATTATTATTTTTATAGATGTGATCTCTCATTCCATCAAGAGGCCAACATTTTCTCTGTTGTGGCTAGCAGAAGAATAAAATTGGAGCTTAAATATGATGCAATTTTCCATGTCTTGGAATTTACATTGTAAATTGGAAGCAGCAAAAAAAATTGGCCACATATTCATTTCTTTGCCTGTATGAACCTGTGATGTCTTTTACACACAGCCCAGGGCAAGGACACTGTCTTGTGTGGCTGCACACTCACATTCCGTAGCATCAGTTCAAACAAAAATAATCATTTTGGAGACAAAAATAAAATCAAGAGTGCTGCATATCTGTGAAAACACCAGCCCTGAGAGATAGCTGAAGACAGACATGAGGCTCTGCATATCCTACCCATGGAAAAGGATACTGCAGTAGCTTTTCCTGTGAAGCAGGAGAAATAGGTAGGCTCCTGGGGACCTGTTGGGCACATTTTTTCTTCTTCCTTTGGAGAAGGGTTCTGAGTTTGAAATTTGATCTGAACATTTAAAATGCTTGTATTTCTCATAGATCCACACCAATACAAAGATTGTCTAGACTGCGCTAATACCTTCTGCCCAAATGAAACACAAGGTCATTATAATCTTTCCAGTTATCTTTTTTGTTAAATTATATGAGTAATAGTACCCCAGTATAATCTCCAACAAAAATATTAACAACAACAACAGTCTTTGTATGCTGTGTCTTAAAAATCTCTCTTCTCTCTCTTTTTTTGTGTGCTGCTCCCTCTTTGTTGTTCTTATTTCTGAGTGTTTTACAGAGTGATAAATAATATTGTGCAGCACTGAGGGTGTAGGAAACTTGAATTTTCTCTTTCATAGTCACCTTAAGTATGGACCCAAACCAAACCATCCCCTAGTTCAGGTTCTCTCTGGATCTGCTTGTGCTGACAATTTGCACACACTTACTCCTAGTATTGCAAGTACTTTCATTTTTATAGTGATTGGTTATTTGCCTGATTTTACCAACGGAAAAAAATGAAGTTATTTTGTATTAATGAGAAATTCCTCAGCTGGGTTGAGCAAGTAGATATTAGGAAGTAACGACATCTCTTATAATCTCTCTACTGGAAGATTAGTATGATAAGATCTCCATTCTGCTTATATTGTAATTGTTTTTTCAGAAAAAGGAATCTGTGATTTGAACAGAGAAAAGTGCAGACGAAGAATCTGCAGGCCAGACTCAAGGACTCATCGGTGTAAATGTTCTAGTGGCTTTATTTTAAGTCGAAATAAACAGTTTTGTGAAGGTAATACATTAATTTCTCATCAGCTTTATTCCATCACATGAAAAAAACCCTTTTTTTTTTTTAAAAAAAAAAAGGTTATTGGGAGCTGGGATATATTTTGTATCCAATCTTGAGTTTCAAAATTTACTATGAGCCTTTGAAAATTTCAGTGTGCCATTTCAGTTTTGTGTCCTTCCAAGTTCTGAAATAGTTTAAAAAGAGACATGTGAAAGTGTCACAAGTGCTATTCTTGTAAGAAATTTTGGTCTTAGTCTGAGTAGATAAAGGAGTTTCAGATAAGTAGAAATGCTTATGTGTGCTGATTTAATTTTTAAATAAGAATGAAACTGGATGTATCACCAAAGGTGAAGCATTGAATAATCCAGCAACAAGATGTCTGTTGAAGCATTGTTTCAAAAAAGACAGAAATTCTTTACATGTATATAAATATTTTAATCTGGATTTTCAAATTAAAAATCTAAAATTGATATTAATAAAAGATAGCATAATACTTTAAAAAGCATCTCTTTCACTACATGACTGGATTTTATAAAACATAAAGGCATCAAAATTCCTAGATTACAGGATTTACACACTTGCCTGAGCATCAGCATTCCAGTTCTCAGGAAATTCTCAGGTTTGATTTCTGAATTTCAACTTTTAATATACTTGTGTTTTGTAACTTTTACTTAAGTCATGTTGAACCCAAAATTTTAAAATGAATTTTTGTTTTAAGAAGGTGTCTAATGTACATTTTTTGGATGTGCACAGGATTAAACTAGCACTGGAATCTGCATGGACAGACATCTCTTGGAAAATCCTCTAGGCACTTATTCTGGACACATAGAACATAAATATGTTTTGCTAGAAGGTTTTTAACACTGATTTGAATGAAGTCTGCAAATTTGTTTTCTTATAGTTCATCAGGAAAACCACATTTTGGTGAAATGAATGCAAAAAAAAGGATGTGCTTTTTCAGACTGTTACTTTGTTTCATTAATCTATTCCCTAAAATTTTCTGATGGCACTATTCTGACCCAACAAGTTCTTTGTTTTTGCAGACATTAATGAATGTGGCTTCTGGAACCACGGCTGCACTTTAGGCTGTGTGAACATCCCTGGTTCCTACTACTGCACCTGCCCGAGAGGCTTTGTTCTGCTGCCTGATAGGAAAACTTGTCATGGTAAGGAGCTGGAATAGACAAACTCTTGGAGCACCCTATTGGAGAGAGTCCTCATTTAACACTGGAACTGCTGAAAGTTTTGTGTATTGCGTTGGTGCTTCCAATCCCATATTATGTAAGCAGGATCGGCTTAAACTGGTGAACTGATTTCAGGTGTCGTGCTTAAGGAAGCGTAAGTTACACGTGAGAAATTGCATATTCTTCTTCAGAGGAGGAAAAAAACACGAGTCATGTCTCCAGAGAGACCTCTTCTCAGATTAGGCCCGGTGACACATTCCAAGTGGATAAGCAGTTATGTATTTTTAAATGTGGTCTCTGAATTTGGCTCACTCGCTAAGGATCTGCCCAGTCTCTGAAAGAGCAGCTCACAGCATCCTGTATTTTCTTTTCAGATCACGGCTGATAGCGTTGCTAATACGTATGCCATTACTAGAATTAAATGCATATGCTCAGTATACAAAAGAATTAAGCTTTTCTGAAGTAAGTCTAGAACATAAAATGTGAAAAGCTTCCAAGTTTTGAGGTCTTGGGATATTGTCAGTCACTTTTGAAGGGAAACTTATGTGTAGACAAAGGTCTTTCTACTTTGTTTCCATGGAAATAAAGCCCAGGTATAGGGCTCAGGCAGGAGTGCCAGTGCACACCAATGAGTTCGGTGTGGATCATGGCAGGATAAGGATCTAGGGTATATTAAATATCACTGTTGGAGAGTAAATATAACCACAGAATCTAACAGACTCTAACAGTCAGTCTATTTTAGACTCCAAGAGTCCTGGGCAGGGCCAGGAGTTAGACTCGATGATCTCTGTGGATCCCATCCAACTCAGGATATTCCACTGCTTCCTCTTTATGAAGAGGGAGCTAGGAGCAGGATTGTGGAAGTAGGGGTCCAGGGTGTGTGTGACAGCTGCAGAAGGCAGCCAACTGCAGAAGAAGGACTATGAGAGGGCTGCAGCCAGAGGTTATTGGGAGGTAGGATATGATTTTGCATCCAAAACAACATTCAGACACTCTGCAACCCAGTCCTACTTTGGATGACCAGCTTGAACTGTATGCCTGCATTTTGGGTGGCCCAAACTAGATAGAAAATAATGTTTTCCTAGTACAGGCTAGGGATGCAGAATGGACAGTGTGACTCCTCAACTGCTGCAGCACAAGGCAGATGTTCACCAATTATGCAGTTTTAGAGATGAGAAGTCCAAATGCTGGCCAGAGACTTTGATGCTTTGTCCTCCAAGTCCTTTACAAAGCTCTTCATCTAAAGCCACAACCTTTGGTCAGAAAGAAATTTGACTTTTCTGGACCCTATTCTCTGTGTTTAACTGGTTGGCACAGTCCAGTCCAGAATGCAGTTGCCCAGGAGAAGCAATATTTGCTGTAGCCATGCACCATTTAAGCCAATGCGTGCAGCTGATTCATAGAGGCAGCTGTGGAAATATTGCTTTAGTTCCAGTCATATGGCACTAGAATTGGGACAAAGGCATGGAGCACTGCCATGCAGAAGGTGGTAGGAGCACATCTTGTGGAATTGCATTGGAGAAATACTATTTAAAAAATGTTGGCACTGCAATATTTCTAATAACAAGTAAAGGAAAGTTATTGCCAAGTCCTCACATGATTTTGCCCTTATAACTTCTAAAATTGGCACTAAAGAACACAGTTTTGTTTCTGGAAGGTTCATTACCTGTTTTGATTGATCTTAGCTCTTTTACACTTGGAGTAGTAGGAAAGAAGTTCTTCCTCATTTTCTTTGTCTTTTATACTTACTCTTTCAGTCTAGATTCCTTGTTTTTTTTACAACTTGATCTATTTTTGATGAAATGTAAGAAATAAAGTTTTCAAAATTACTTCTGTTTTGATAACACGTTTTCAGAGAATTTTGGAAAATTTAAGGCAGGTAAGGATAATGTCTTCACGACTCAGCAATTTTGGCTTTCTCTTGGGCTGTAATTAGGGGGTATGGAAAAAAATTGGAAAAAAACCTCCCAGAAACACAGCATAACAAACCACAGAAAGACTGCAGAAGTGCTGTATTCTCAACATCACACTTTTATTTGTTTATATATTCCTTTTCCTTACTTTTTTTTTCCTTCTTCTTCTTTTGCTATTTAAGAAGGCGTTAACATCTCTTACTGGGGGCTTAGCAAAAAGTTTTATCATCATTAAAGATTTTTTTTCCTCCTTGAATTCCTGTAGAGCTAATTACCTGTACAAGTAATAACACCGGATGTAGTCACGGCTGCCTTCAAACATCTAAAGGCCCTGTTTGCTTTTGTCCAGAGGGATCTGTACTCAAAGTGGATGGCAAAACATGCACAGGTAAGTGACATTTTTTCTAGCTGAAGTGGCTGCCAGGCTCTGTTTATTCTTGGCATCAAAAGTGAATGAAAGCATTTTACACTCATTTTGAACAGCTGTAAATGATTGTACAAGATAATTGAATATACGGTGCTTTGAGTGCTGACATGAGCAGTATTCATCTTCAGTTTTTAGTAGCAGCAACATCCAATATTTGCTGGCCAAGTTTTTTTGTTGTCAGCAGAGATCAAGACATGTTGGAGATTTTTGTTGTGGGAGACATCTAAAATATATACTTGAAAGGAGATATATGAACAAAATTAAGATTTGGGTGAAACCTGAAGATAATTTTATTGACCTCATGCAGCCCGGGTTCAGAGTCACTCTAACTTACCCACAAATGGATTTTTTTGCAATCAGACTACTCGAAGCTGCTACATTCAATATGTCATTCCCCATTTCAGCCATTTTCCAAATTCAGGGGATTGTAGCTTCTCAACTGCATCTTTTCAGTCTTAGGGGTCAAGGGCTCCATTACTGACAGTCTTATGCTGTGAAAAATCCTCTTTCCCTTTCCCTTTCATATTGTGGACTGTACTTTGTACATAGATTCAGTCAATATTTCAGTTTTGCTAGCTCATGTTGGTATTGAGAATATAACAGAAAAAATAACAAAAGAATGGTTTCTTTTTATATGAAATCTTAGCTTGTTTTATTAGAAAGTATCAATCTGTCATCCTAGCCTAATTAATTTCTGGGGAGATAATTGCATTAATTTGCTGTTTCTTTGCATGGAATGCAAAGTCTGATAAAATTTATTACTGTGTTGTAGATGGGATGAAATTTCCATGGGAGAAGAGCTCTCTGAAACACATGAAAGACCCTCTCTCTTTCTGTATCCCACCCTCACACTTTTTTTTTTTTGTGTGTAAAAACATGTGTTGTAAGTTTTCAGGAAAACTCTGTAACAAGTTACTACTATTTTCTTTTCACTTCACTAGGCTTCTGCTTTCAGCAGGAGGGCCTTTGGTAAATCTACCAGTCACTGAGATGATTTGCACTGCAGAAATCCTGAGCAGAGTGAAACACTCTCTTATACCTCTGATTTTGTTGTATTTTATTTTTTTTAGAACGGCACAGTAAAATTTTACAAATGCTCTGTTTAAGGTTGTACATCTCCAGATAACGGTGGCTGCAGTCAGATATGCTCTTCTTTAAGCCCATCCTCCTGGGAATGTGCTTGTTTTCCTGGATACAAACTTCAGCGAGACAGAAAGCACTGCACTGCTGTAGGTTGGTGTCTTGGTATGCTTGCATATTTCTGCCAATAAAAGCAAAACCTTTTTTGAGTTCTTTAAGGTGGATGACACAACTGGGACCCCTTTTTACACTGACTTTAGGTTACTTTGAGAAACCTGGGAAGTATTAGTTGTTAGGAAAGACAACCTATTTTGGAAATAAACCAGAAGAAGCACCAGTATGTGGTTCTGTCTCCTTGATAGAAAGTTCCATCTGTGACCCATCTTCAGCATTTCACTCCAGGCTCCCATACTGTGTAGGCCTGTCCTGCAGTACACAGCGTTTTATGCCTTCACGTAAATATGGATGTAGTTCCTGCCCAGTGTTCCAGAACTGGGTCTGAAATTTCTGTATTTGGAGAACAGGGTAGGGAATAGTTTGTTCAAAGACTTTCCATTTAAGGATGTTTCTCCCCCACTGGCCCTAGGAAGCTGAGGTGTTTGATGTGCACTTTTGGATTCCAGACTCTTCTGTTCCTTCTGAGAAAAGGGCAGACCCCAGTCATCAGCCAAGTGTAAGCAATTGCTAAAGAGAAACGAGGAAAAAGAAGTTTTTGATTCCTGTCCAAAATAGGGGAAAGCTATACTTTTTTGGTTTTTTTGATGTCAGTATCTTTCTTGCTTTTACTACAAAAGACTTCTCCATGTGGAAAATTCAAGTTATTCTGGCATTTATGGTGATGCTGTGAAATATAAAGAGATGATTGCCTTGAGGCCACGATACTCAGTGTGAAATGCAGCAGGACTAGTGACTCCTTTTGCTAGAAATTTTGAGGTTGATGCTGTAAACATATTGACATTTCTCTTTAATTTCTTAGGCAAGTGGAGTGTAGGAAAACTGCCATAGTTTCTTTTTGCTTCTGTTCCTCATTTTGTCTTTTACTGTTACTTATTTCCAAGCTACTTAGGTAGTAGTGCAAGTTAGAGATCACTTTGAACTTAGTGCAATTAACACACTGGCAAATTTTAATTGACAGGTCCTAAGCCATTTTTGCTATTTGCAAATGGCCAAGATATCCGCCAGATCAGTTTTGATGGAACAGATTATACAAGTTTACTTGACTGGCAGATGGGAGTAGTCTTAGCACTGGACTCTGACCCGGTGGAAAATAAGGTAAGGTATTAAAAATGAGAGGATTCTGGAGTGTTGCAAGGACAAAAGGATTGAGCTTTCATGTGCCTTAACCTTTCCTCTGTCAGTGATGTGGATTAAGCATTATGCTGCAAGTTGTTCTGTGGCCTGTCTGGGAGCACAACTGGTACAGGCTGCCAAACATTAGTTGAAGGGTTTCATCCTTTAATTACTTATTTTTTGTACATTGAAAATGATAATTCACAGAGAATTTGGATTTCTAAATTCACTTCAGGTGTGATTTCAATTTTAGAGAACTTTAGTGTAATCGGCAAGTTTTCTCCATTAAGACTGCAGTGTTGTTTTCTGGAAATGTATTGTGGGTTTTTTTCACTGTGTAGTGGTACATGCAAAGGTATCTTTTATTCTACGCCACCAAACCTGTATGATCCCTACTAAATGTAAGAGTAATCTTAAGGAGAATTATTTTCCATGTCCTGAGCAAATTGAGCAAAACTGCTGAATGCTCACAGAATCTACTGCTCTTCTAAAATGTATTCCTCTGGATAGTGCTATTGGAAACAGGAGTCTTCTCTGTATGGAGACCTTTTTGTCTGTGTGACCACATCCTAATGTCCTACTCCTTGCCTGCAGAGTTGGGAAGAATAGGAGTTCAGCTGTGACTAAACCTTCTGTGGCTGATAGTTATATTTTCCCATGGAGACACTTATTTACACTGTAAAAGTGTTGCGAAGGAATTCTGGATGGTACAGTGAAAGCTGATGAGGAGCTCAGTTATGTTGTTGGAAGCATCTCAAGGGCCAGATGGACACAGCTAAACAAGTGTGAATGTTACCAGATCCGCATTTACAGGAGGAGCAGTTCAGGCGCTTCTGGAACATCACCCTTGCTCCTGAAATAGGGCCCTGCTGGAGAGGCAGCAGCTGCCCTGGGCTGTGCCAAGTGTGGATCAGCTGTGCCATGACTCTGGTGTGCCCCCAGGATCCCCTCCTATGCTTTAGGTGGGCAGCACAGAAGTGAGGGGACATGCAGGGCCAGGCAGGCTGCAGGAGCCTGCTCGTGTCAGCACAGAACTGAGTGGCAGGGCAGCACCCCTTTGTGCTCTCAGGGTATTGAATTAGCTGGTCTAAGGCTAGAGGCTCTCTCCTGTTTTGTTCGACCTCATGGTCAGCATCAAAGCAAAGTTACCTGCTTCACTGTTACCATTTCCAAAGAAAGCCTCAGCACCGCTTTTCATACAGTTATGCCATAGGGTGTTTGCCTCCCTCTGTATTGGGATACAAGACAAAATTTACATGTCCTTGGGAAATGCAAAAATAGTTTCCCTACCAGCAAAAAACTTTTGTTTTAACCCCAGACTAAGGAACCTCTTCTGGAAATGTTGGAGCCTTACAGAATAGACACCTAGTAAAAAAATTAATATAGCTTCAGGACGAAAAAGTGGAAAAAAATAGAAGTAAATTCTATAAATTCTTTTCCCCTTCCTAGCTCCTTGATATACATAGAGTGCTGCTATCTTCTCCACACTGCTCCCTTTTCAACGTGAGCAGCCAGTGAAATGACAACCTGCTTCTTTCTGCCTGTTCCTCCTTTTCCTTCCTCAGCTGGGCTTCATGTGAAGTAGCTGCTGGCTGAAGCAAAACCACAGGGTATTCAGAGGGCTGTATATAGGGCAGCCAGGATTTACAGCTAAGCACAAGCTGCCTGTAGAAGTCATCCTGGTTGAGGGATAAGTGCCTTTTTATTTGATCAGGGATCACGGGTTACCTGTGCAGCCTTTTGTGAACGAGTGTTTAGGGAATTTTCCAGATGAAAAAGGTGTTTTAGAAACGGAGTTACTAGACAGGGGAGGTAGAATAGAAAGCAAGATGAGAACTAATGGCACCTTGTCTGTTATTTATTGACAGATTTACTTTGCCCACACCGCCTTGAAATGGATAGAACGAGCTAATCTGGATGGTTCAGATCGTGAAAAGGTTATTCACGGAGCTATAGATACACCCGAAGGCCTTGCTGTGGACTGGATTAACCGTAAATTGTACTGGACAGACAGAGGGTACATGCTCCACAGTGCATTTATGCTGAAGCATGCCATAAAATATTTGGAATAAATGACTAGTGATACAGAAATAGCTGAGATATCACTCTAATTCAGCGGTGCTTCACATTCTGATTGGGTAGTTTTAGTCTCGAGTGTATACAATTAGAAAGTTCTTAAAACTAAAATGCTGGAAATTCACTTGCAGTCTGCTATTGTATTTTTATCCTTGTCTTTCCAAGAAGCAAGGGTTTGGACTCAGCTGCAAGTAATCTAAAGCATGCACTGCCTATATACATATATGTATGTGCACATGTGAATGTATTTCCTTACACTCTTTTTTATATACATACGCTGGGTGTGAGTGTGTGCGTATAGGTATATCTTTGTACAGGTATACTTTTGTATAGACATATATACATATATACATATAGAAAGGAATATTACTGTACTGAGTACATCTTGGGCAGAAGTCAGTGTTGTTGGCAGCTGAATCATGTTATTGGAGAGTCTTTGTCAATTATCTCTGATAAAAGAGGAATGACTGCTGCTGGACAATGTGACCACCTTTCAGCTGACACCCAACCTTATATGCAGAGGGGAACAAAACTGACCTTTGATGGAAAGGCAGTTTCAGATCACAACAGATAATGAAAACTCCTTGAAGAGTGGTCATGAGCTTTCAATATGATCCATAATTCATTAGTCAATAAAAAGTAATTTTGAGTGTTTAGATCACCCTCCTTCTCCATTTTAAATATTGTGCTAGTCCACTTCCTTGCTTTTAGGTACAATATTATCACATGATTGAGCTGCTGTAGAAATATGCCAGTGTTTCTTGTGAAATAGGAGATTATGGTGCTGCTCTCTGTAAGACAGGAGTTCAGGGAGAATATGAGAATTTCAATCTGCGACTTCCTTCTCACCCAGTGCATTTACCTGTTTGTATTTCACATTTACAAGAATATATTTCTCCTTCCATCTCTGTGGGGGCTTTCTTTGGAGGTTCAAAGAGGCATGAAAGGCTGTAGGCTTGCTTTCAGGTGAAGACTGATATTTATTTGATAAGGTGAATATTGCAGCAATAAAATCAGTTTTCTGGAAAAAAGGAGAATTGAAAGATTGGCAATGTAGATTCTGTACTTGACTTGGCCACAGATTTTATGAGAAATCTTAAGAACTTTAGCCTCATTCTTTCCTGCAAAAGTAAACGTAATATGTAAAAGACAGATTTCTACATAGATGTAAATAGATGTTAAATGGCCAGTGATTTCTGGATGAAAAATGCTATGTGAAAGTACTATTTAAAAAAAAAATCTTTATACATTTGGTAATGGTATTCAGTTAGGTGCTGGTTTTCCTCCTGACTCCTTTTAAAGCTAGCATTTATCTATTAGTGATCATACTTGCAATTCATTATTTACCCAAAGCAGAAGAATTTCATGTCTTGAGCAGAGAAGCAGGTATTTTATCATCATGCCCTGGACCAGATAATGAAGCTGTAACATGAATTACTTGCTGATAAACAACTAGACATCCCACATCAGCAGGATTACTTCCTGTCACTGTGCAATTATTTATTACAGTTCAGCTAAAACAATGTAAAATCTTAGTACATTCAGCCCAAGAAGGTAATTAAAAAGATAGCAGGGAGGACCTAACAGTGCTCTGTATGTTGCAGGAAGGTGTGCATTGAAAGGAGCAATCTGAATGGAATGCAAAGAAAAATGATCATCTGGGAGGATCTCTCTCAGCCCCGAGGGATTGCCATTCACCCATTTGCTAAGTAAGGAGTGATAAACACAGTAAACCATGTAACTCTTTGTGGATGATTTTTAAAAATGAGCATTCAAGCCTTGCCCTTTTAGCAGTCAAAATATGTGTTAGTGTTGTGCTGGGTTAGTCATTGCCTTGCAGAGCTGCGTGAACCGAAATGTTTTATTGCAGGGTTTCTTTCATGAGTTGGGGCATGTTCATTTCTCATATGGATTTTAGAATAAAGTAATTGGAGCATTAATGATACTGTATGCAGTTTAAGCTAAAGAAAAGCATGAGCAACTGAGCTCACTGACAGCTGTAGGTGCGACACTATAATCTTTGACAGTTTCGTATCTAGTAGTGTGAAGAAGGTAATCACTTCTAACCAGCAGTCCTCACAAAACTGCCCTTTTTTTTTGGTCCTTGTTCCAGTTTCAGAGGAAACTAAACCCTAATTTGTTTTCTGGAGATTTTTGTTTTAAATACACCTTGTATCCTCTTAAGTAGTGTTGAAATGATCCCAGGTGTTTAAAATCTTGATCAAATTCTGGCTATTTCAAACAATGGCAAAGTCCCATGGATCTTAGTCAATATGACTGTAGCAGGAGCATTTTAAATCTGGTCCTTTAAATTTTGTTTGGATGCTCATATCCCACTATAACTAAGTATTAATGAATCAGAAAGAAGCAGATTTGGGGAGGGTGTTTTGCTAGCTTGCCTTTACCCATAAAAGACCTGAAATAATCTTTCAGTAGAGGTTGAATGCTATAGAGATATTTTGCAGGAAAGCTTTGAAGAAAAGTAGGTTCTGCTAGATTGTTTATCAGAATTATTGGTAAAGGCAAAGCATGCAATTTGCTTTGCCTTTTTAGAAAGCTAATGGTGAAAGGATGAACAGATATTATGGCAACGTTCATAGCTGTAAATATTAAAGAGAAATTTTCAAGAGCTCTAATTGAGAAAGTATTTTGAAAATCCTGATTCCTGCATTAGTTAGAGCAAAACTGCTTATGTAACTAAAGCTAAGGGAATCCCTGTGCTTTTTCAGTAAACCTGACAAAGGCAACTGATGCCTGGGGAGATGACCCCAAACTTCAGACACTATTTGCAATTGTTGCCATCCCCATTTTGAATTGCCTTCTAGCACTGTCTGTTTATTAAAAACTGCTAAACACTCAGTGAATAACACACAGGACTCTAGAGGGAGACCCTGAGAGTCATGATTTTATCAAAAGAAGAAAGAATCTGGACCTGATATTCGTGTATTTTTTAAAAGCAACCTGTCTACTCTTGCTTGTTTTCCATGGGTAGTGGATAATTTTGGTTTAATTTGTTTATTGTTGTACAAGGGTCTGCCTAATGCATTGCTTTCTGTTGTCTGGGTTTGCTAAACCACCACCAGTTGTCACATGGAAAATCAAAAAGCAAATATGAAGAGCTGCAGCAGTTAACATAGTCAGGAGTTGTTTTCCAAAGGTTTCACGCCAGTGAACAGAGTGAGGATTCTGCATAAGCCCCAGTGCAATTGCCCAGAGTCTTATGGCAAGTGTGAAAAGATCAGCAGCCAATATGTTTGCTTGAAGCATGCCCTTTTTCTCCTGTGAGTCAGGGCTGTATTGCTCTGATCTGACCTTTCTGCTTTGAAAGAACTCCATGGAGAGGAGAACAAACATTTACTTACTGACTTCCTGGATTCATTTTGTTTCCTGAAGGAGATTGTTCTGGACGGACATGGGGGTCAGCCCGCGGATTGACAGCTCTTCATTAGAGGGCTTCGATCGCCGGGTCGTGGCCAGCACTGGCCTGGTGTGGCCCAGTGGGATAGCTCTCGACTACTTGGCTGACAAGCTGTACTGGTGTGATGCTAAACAGGCCCTGGTTGAGAGTGCAAACCTGGATGGTTCTGGGCGTCGAGTTCTTGCACAGAATGATGTAGGTGAGGCTTTGGGGTTGATAATTACCTACTGCTGCTTGTCCGTGTGTGTGCATCTGCATATGTGCATGAAAGTCACTGGCCAGCTGCTGTGCTATATATCTCCTGCCATGCTGAGGTTTATGACAGCACTTCAGTTCTTCATTCTGTTACCCAGCTGACTTTTATTAATTTTAGCAAAAGCACGTCTTTCTAACACTCTCCGCTTTTATTAACGAGTCACTTTGCATTGCACAGAGAACTTCTCTGCCTTCACAGAGAAATGAAAAGAATCAAAAATTTAAAATGTAGTTTGCTTTTCCCATGCATGGTTTCTTAGTTTAATTTAGGTTTCGTTGTGCTTATTGCATCAGTGAGTTATATTGACATAAGAAGAAAGGGAATTAATCTGGGTTGTCAAGGTCCTGAGCAGCAAACATGTTTCTGCAATGTTGAACACTGGAAGGATTCTAAACACACAATAGATACCAAATGAAAAATGATTTTACAATATACTGGTAGCTTTTATGGCTAAGATTTCTACTGCTTGACACACAGCTGTGTTGTTCTGGAGCAAGAGAACAGAAGTTAGCAGCAAAGAGCTGATGCTGAACCACTTCTAAAGTAAACCATGTGTTTAAGAATCTTGAACATGGTAAATGAGTTTCTGGAGACGACAATTCCTTTTGATCATGGGATCTCTCTGGGGACCATTTTGGGGATGTGCATACAAAACATGGGCAAAGTGAGGACTCACAGCCCAATGCCATGACTGCCATGGGTGACTTTATGGTTACTCTGTTGAGCCGCCTATGTTCTAGTCTGTGCTCTGGGAAGGCTTGTGTTCATCATCTAAGCCAGATACCCTCCCAGTCCTTTGGAGGTGAGCAGAGTGAGGTCCTGGAGGAGGTCTCCAGTTTATAAGACATCAAAAGGCCCAAGAAGAGAGACTTCTAGTCTTCTTTTCTCTTCCTGTGCTGCACATATTCTGCTGTACTTTCCCCCTGGCAGCAGATCTGCATAGGAGGACCTTGAAATCTGATCAAAGTTTCATTTTATTTCTCCACAAGGAGTAAGACAGTGCCTTACAGGGAGAAAAGAGAAGGAGAGCTAGGAGCACTATAGAAACATGGACTATGAGAAAGGAGCAGTGATACGGCTGTTTGGAGGGGAGAGAAAAGGACATCAACACCTATATGCAAGGAAGTGAAAGAGATGAAGACCTGTAGGGGTATGAATTTAGAGAAGCATGTCCTGATCATTTGCTAATGTTTTTAGTGAAGACTGGAACTCAGTTTTTGTTCTTGAACAGCTGTACGCTGGAGGACGGGAAGGTGGCACCTCTTCATAGGTGTTCTGCTGTAACATGAATTTTATTACAGCAGCTCCCTCTAGTGTCCCTGTTCTGAGAGCTCATTCAGTAGAGTTCCATGCAAAATAGGTAAATTATTCCTGCTCTCCCATCTAACCCCATTTTCAGCTGTAATTATAACAGCCTGTAATAACCTGCCTGAGGCAAGGAAGAACACAACCATCCCTTTTGTTTGTGCAGTGGGTGGCGTTTGCGCTGTTCCTGCCATCCCCATTGACTGACACTATGCTTCTGATTTTAACCCTTAATGTATTTGCAAAATAAGAGTTAATAAATTACTGGTCAAAGCAGGCTGCTGTTTGTGAATAGTGCAAACTCCAGATTCTAAAATTGTGAGGAGATGTTTGAGTGGACAGTATCTAGATGTCGGTCTAGGTCAAATTTAACGGGAAGAAAAGGTAAGAACCAAGATCAGTGATTAAGCATGGGTCAGCGGAGGTAGTGAGGTGCCAACAATACACTCTTCAACATAACACTAAAGAACACCTAAACAGTGTCTTAGAAATTTTTTGTAAAGGATTGTTTTTTCAATTAATTTGTGAACTGAATTTAAGATATACCATCCCGTATTCCTTCCCCAGGATTCTAATTGTTATCTGTATTTGTTATCTGTTGTTTCATTTTCGTGTTTGCTTGCCTTTGTTTTTAATTTATTTTTCCAAGCTAATACACATTGGCAGTCAGTGGCTGCAGTGTCTGCAGCTCCCAGGCTGCCCCGTCCCAGGATGCTTATGCAGGATGACACATTCTGTGAGCTTCTTTCCTCCTTGTTATGTGAAGACTGCAAAAGGGGCCGTGTACCTCAGCAGTTCTCTGCCAGGCCACTCGGTGGCAGAGGAGGGAAGTACTCCAGTTCTGAAAGGCTGGTCCCAGTGCTGCCTCAAGGAATGATGGTGTGTGAGGTAGAAGCAGCTTGTGAGCTAGATCTGGTTGGAAGTCACCAGAAGTATAGAGCGTGTACTGAGCCAGGCAAGTGTCACAGCCTCCTTTGCTAAGAGCACAGATAACGTGGTCCACTGTTCACAGACACTTATCCCTTTCCATGGGAAATCACAGTGGAGCACTGGCTATGGCTAGGCCCCTGTGTTCGAAGTTGATGTATATGCAGCTAATGCTTCCTTTACAGGGTTTCTTGTGTATGTTCTACAGGTGTGGAAGTGATAAACCTAATGTCTTTGTAGGCCACCCTTTCGCTGTAGCGGTGTTTGAGGACCACCTGTGGTTTTCTGACTGGGCTAGGCCATCACTAGTGAGGGTGGACAAGAAAACCGGCCAAAACAGGGTACGTCTTCGAGGCAGCATGCTGAGACCCTCATCAGTGGTTGTAGTTCATCCTTTGGCGAAACCAGGTATACTGCAAAACTTAAGCAGTCATTCCCTTCCAGCCTCCTCTTGTTCACTGATACCAGTAGAATGGATGTCCTTGGGTAGAGGATTATCTTCTCAGAAACAGGCTCTTTAAAAGCCTTGCATAGTCAGGCTGGCATTTATTGAAAGCATCATCTGGGCATGTGTCCCAGGAATGCTGACAGATTTATGTTCATGCCCAAGAATAGATGCTGATCAATTGCCATGAGGCTACCACAGTCTTCTAATTCCTATTTATCCTAGTCTATTAGCACTCCACACACACCAATAATAACAAGTGACACAAGGAAAGATTTTGTGAGATTTATTTGGTTTTGATCAAATTTGATTTTCTGTTGGGAACAATCTCCCTGCAAGCAGAAAAGAGTAATTCAATAGATCAGGATTGAGAGAAGGTAATCACAGGTTCCTTATGTCCTTGAAATATTAGGACTCTAAATATTAAAGGAGAAACAATAAAGGAAATAAAATTTTAAAATGTGGTACATGAATTAGATACAGAGTAACACGAATCTCTTTTCCTGACAGGGGCTAGGTGATAATATCTACACTTTATTATATGCATTTGTTGTTATATAAAAATAAAATAAAATCATCGTTTTTGTCAGTCCTCATTCTTTTTCGAACTGCTTCAACTCTGCATGTCTAAACAGAGACATTGACTGAAGAAGCAGCTTCTTATTTTTCCTTTTTTTTTCATCAGGAGCAAATCCTTGCCTTTATGAGAATGGAGGCTGTGATCAGATCTGTGAAAACAGTTTTGGAATTGTCCACTGCAAGTGCCATCCAGGATTTGGGAAAACTCAAGATGGAAAATCCTGTTATGCTCTGGATTCTTCCAACTCAACAGCAGGTACAGTCCTCCAGTTCCCAAAAAGATCCCCCCTTAAACCCTTGAGGATCCTGACAGGTAGCACTGGAAAAATTCACCTTTCTCCAACATAAGGAATGATGGTTTCTCTGAAGAATGAAAATGCTGGAATGTTGTCCTTAGGACAACAAGACAACAGACATGTTGTCTGACGACTGTAATTTTTCCCTTGGCATTTTAGCAGTGAAAATAGGGTGTGCAATGCTGACAAGTATTGTGAGGAACGAATCACATTTTTTCTCTTTTGTATTTGAGAAAACTCACCACTGAGTGCTTTTAGTCAGAAACAGGTTAGTTTGGGAGGATAATTATTTTTATTTTAAAAGGAAAATACCAGTTTTTTTAGAAAGAAGACAAGTATTTGGAAATCAGAAGGCTATTTCAGTAGATTTAAATAGTGCATGTCACTTTTTTTTCTTCTCTTTTTCAGGAAGTGTCTCTATGCACAAGGAGGTAATGCCAATGCCACCACCAGAGACTGTGCTCCAGAGCACAGGAAGCACTGGGATTTTTAAGGATGTAAACAATGGGGAAAAGCAGAAAAAAACTTTTTTTATGGCTGAAATCATGGTATCAGGTAGAATCTGATGTTTATCTTCCTTATGCTTATTCTGAGGCTCTGAACAGGTTTATAGAGCAGAAAGAAATCATAGACCTTAAAGAAAGAAAGGTTCATTGTTGAGACTGGTAGCATTCATGCTCTTAACCTTCTAACAAGAGTTTAGATCTGTGCAATTATTCCAGGTGGACTGTTTTTTTGTTTGTGTCTATATTCCTTGGCTATATCTACAAAAATTGGTAATATTATCCTGGTCTAGAGAACAAACATTTCTAATTTGGAACACTTGAGAAAGTCTCTCTCTTAGGTTTTTAAGTAAATTGTGTTCCTCTCAAAAAGGTTAAAATAAACCCATTGAATTCTACATATCCTTGATGACACTAGATCATTAAATTTTGCAATAGATTTTGAATAAAATATTCAGAAATCCTGATACTAAATGCCATGTCAACTCCATCTAGACAAAGAGATCAGCTGCAGTGATTGTATTGGCTTGTCAGTATTAATCCTGGAGAGCTAAGTTTCAAACTTTGACTGTATGTTCTGGTTTTCTTAGTTTGTTTCTCTGTAATATAGACAAGCACTACCTCCTTTGATATTTTCAAATACATCTAGTTGTTTATTGTTGTTTTGTTTTGCTTATGCTATAGATGAAGATGACTGCACTGCACTAGAATGTTATGTCAATGCAGAGTGTGTTTTGCTGGAAGATGGTGCTACGTGCCAGTGTTTGAAAGGATTTACCAGGAAGGGGAAATCATGCTATGGTAACATAAACATTATTATAACTTCTGAAAAATTGTGGATTGAGGGGAAGGAAGAAAATCTATCTCCTTTCACATTGGCAGCTCTGCTGTGTGAGGCATCAGAGAAAGGTCAATAGTGTGATGAGCAGAGAGCATGTGAGATGAAATTATCTAATTATCACATGCCTTTTTTCCCCCTTGAGCCATGAGTGTTAATATTAATCCTATTAATATTAACAAGCAATAACAGGGACAATAGAAGTATAATGTATTTATTTGTAAAAACTGACTAATAATAAAAGCTCATTCCATAGACAAAATAACTAATGTATAATTTAGACATAAGGAATCTCTTCAAAATTAGTATTTCTGATGTAAATGTTTATAGAAAAGTGCTGCTCTAGTTTCTTTCTAGCACTAGAAAAAGACTCTAACAACCATGCAAAACATTGCTCAGGATGGTCTTTAATTTTTGGACTTGTTTGCAACATAAATGGAAAAACACTTTTGCTCTTACAAAGTCAAGAGAGGAAGGTGTTAGAAACAGAAAGAAAATACCATTTGAGGGCTAAGTATGAAGGCTCAGAAGAATCTATGTCACTGTGGAAAAGGAAAAAAATTGTAAGCTGAAACAGGCTTTTTTTTTTTTCATCGTAGTACTTTTTCTTTTTTTAAGCCTATTTGTCCTTTAATACAACAAAGTTTCTAAATGTTCTTAGAGGTCTTTTCCAACTTAATGGATTCTATGACTCTATAACATAAAGCTATTTTTGAATCAGGTCATTCCCTCTGAACAGGTTTTTATTAAGCCAATGATATCTATAATCTCCAGTTGATAGTAATGGGCTGACTCTCAGATTTTAGAACACCCCCATAAAATTTCATACCAAAAAAGACAGCAAAGTCCTTCTCTTCCCATTTGCTTCACATGCACAAATGCCAAGTGGCAGCACAGTCAGAGGGAGATCCGTGGCGTGGATGTTTCAGTTTATCTACTGAGGTGCTGGTTTCCTGACCCAGGTGTTGTGTCCCTTGTTCTGTGCCACAGATGTTGACGAGTGTGCCGTGCACATGGACCGCTGCAACCGCAGCGTGTCAGACTGCATCAATACGGAAGGGGGATATGTCTGTAAATGCCTGGAAGGCTACACTGGAGATGGAGTCCATTGCCATGGTATGGGCATGTGTGGGGGCTCTGCTCTGTCTGGAAGGCTGAGGCATTTCTGCCTTTGTGATTCCTTCCTCCCTCTTTAAAGTGTGGTAACCTCAGCAACTGATCAATATGCAAAGCCTGTAGTTGTCAGTGAATATCTCCTCTCAGTGTCTGCACTCTTTTTAGTGGCTGTAGAAGGAGAGAGAAGAAGAGTGAAGGGGAGGAGGGAAGTGGAGGTGAAGCAGTAGAGCTTTATTGGAAATCGTTGCCATGAATATAAACGAAAGCAGGTATTGAGTGTGTCATAATACTCATCAAATAATTCCAGGTCTGTTTAATAGGCATGAGGTTCAAGGTGTGACACTGACAACTTGAGTACATTTAGAGTCTTGTTAATAATCAGACCCACTGATTTTCTCATCCAGCTCTAATGCCAGGTCTTTAGTTCATTCCCTACGTCCCTTAAATTCTTAATCCATTTTAGTGGTAAATATGAACAGGAAGGTTTTCCTCTACAGTATTTAACTAGCACACAGTTTGTTCAGAGCTTTATGAGAGTCTTGCCTTCTCTTTTGTCCTTTTCTTTTCCTTTTTTCCTTTATAGCCTAATTCAAAGCCCATTAAGTCTGAACCAATTCTTACATGTTCTTTACTGGACTTGGTTCTTCAGTGCAGATTAGGATGACTGAAAAATTATGAACAATATCATTATTATGGGTAGAGTGTGGAAGGTATCAGAGGCAGAAGAATTGAGGAGACCTTTTGTCTGCAGGGGTCAGAGACAGGTCTTTGAGGGTGTTTGAAAGTGCAGATGGAAATGCACACAGAAGTGACAAGGTCCCCTTGCTGGCCCAGCACAACCTAGAAGGCAAATCCTCAAGCAGCTCTGAGCTCTTATTTACCACTACTGTGGTATAGTTGTTCAGGATGTAATACCTTCCACTGTTATTGAAAAACGGTCTATTATTCCTGAAGTCTTTAAGTCCAGAAAACATATTCTCAGCAATTTATAAAAGATGCAATACTACTAAGATGTAAACATAACTAAAACTAATTTTGTGTTTGATGACTTGAAATGTACTATGAAGACCAGAAACTGGTAAGAGATTCTGTGCTTCAGTTGTAAGCGCCTGCACACATGAACAGTGTCCAGGAATGTGATGGTATGTCCAGTGATAACACGAGTCCATGTTGTGTTGGTGAAATGACATTTGTTGAAAATTGCTGCAGCAGTTGTGATCCTCCCCTCCTTTTCTTTCTTTTTAAAGTGCTCTGAATTTTCTACATTATTTTGAGCCAGATCCTGTTAATTTTACTGTAGAGAAACTCCCAACAATTTAAGCAACGCTTTCACAAAAATTGGAGTATTCCCATGAAGTTGATCTGGCACATGTATTCTGCTGACAGTTCATAAAATGAATCAGAGGCTCCCAAACTCTGCTATGTGAACCAAAGGTTTCATCTTTGAGCTGAGTGCTTTGGCTCTTGGCAATGTGCAGGTGGCCAGCCTGTCAGGAGCGGCTGCCGTGGGCTTTGCAAAGAAGGTGGAGGCAGGATGAGGGTGTGCAGCAGAATGGGGGCGAGAGATAGATCCAAACATAAGATGGGCTCTGAGCCTGGAAACTCTTGTAGTCAGGGAGCTTCTTCACAGTCATTCAAAGCCTCACTCATTGAAGTGTTTACACAAACTGAATAAACCTGTAGGTTTCTAGACACTTTTCTTCAGCCTAAACTCTTTGGTAGGCAGAATTATGTGGGTGGTACAGGGGTGGGCAGCTTCCGGCTCCCAAACCCTTCTGCTGTGTTGCTGCAAGAATGCCAACATATGGATCCAGGCTGCAAGCTATGACTAGCAATGCCAGGAGAATGCTTCTGGTACAAGTAGACCTCCTCTTCAACTCTGCTGTACCTGTTACATTTCATGGGGAAGCCTTTCCCTGCTTCTCCCCGTGGAGAGTTTCTGCAGCAGCACAGCATGCTCTTGCTATAGAAAGTATGCTGGTTGCTTTTCCATTAGGTTTTCCATGAAGGCATGTTTGCAGAGGGAGAGGTCTTTGGTGTTTTTCCCCGCTGCCCGGGGAGCTCAGTGCTGCAACTGCTGCCCTTTTAACCAATGCTCTGAGGCATTTCATTCTTCTAACTGCAGACTGTTTGCGTGACAGATATTGATGAGTGCAAGACGGGGTCCCACACCTGTGGAGAGAACATGACCTGCACAAATACCGAAGGAAACTTCACTTGCTCGTGTGCTGATCATGCCTCTGGAACTGGCATCGGCTGCAGTGAGTAAATGGAGTGAGCAAATAAAATGAACTGCCCCTAAATTAAGAACTGTGTCCTCGGATAAATTGTTATACCTGGAAACTAAAGGATCCCTGTACAGTAACATCTTGATAAGCTTGTGGGTCCATTTAACATTGCCTTTAGGACTCTGTTTTGTGGTGGACTAAGGAGAAAAGATCCGAGTTCAGTTAGGAAATGTCTACATTAAGGTTTAATGTAAATTTTTACTGCCTAAATGAAACAAGTTATCTGTCAAATGTCATCTACAATCAACAGCAGAAATAAATGCTCCTTGGAAGTAACATTTTTTGAGGGAAATTTCAGTCTGTGCCATTTTCCCCTGTGCCTTCTGTTGCTCTGCAGAAGGCTAGCACAGGAAATGCACATGGTTTAAGCTCCATTTGATTCTTCAGTGTAAGCTTGTCTTTCAGTTCCAGTCACTAATTGTTCAAAAGGGCTCTGAAACTCCTTAGAAAAATCTGATTACCAATTTACTGAAGGGAATTGCTAAAGGTTCAGCTCTAGTGACAATCTGACCCTCATTTTAGCGCTTCAATGTGGTAGCGGCATTCTTTGAAAATGAGTGACTCATTCATTTACTCTCTGTCAACCTTCCTAGTTAGGGTGAATTTTACTCCAGATTGAGTGACTTTCTGATGATGGAGAGACATTGTGTGATTGTCACGGAGCTGTTTCTTCAGAAAAAACAAGGAAATTATGGCTTTCTTATATAGAACACCTATCAGGATTCTCACCCCCATTTCAGTCAGTTAATCTTTCAGTAGTTTCAGGTTTCACTCAGGAAATGATGATTTTAAATGATACGTGACTTGGAAGTAATGTTTCCTAGGTCCCTCATCTGTCAGTCTGATCCCATGTTTTTGTAGATGTTAACACAATGTTTTAGTTCTTTGCCTAATAAGCTCTTCTAGCAAGATGAAATTTTCTTTGTTGAATGCATGCACACCTGGGGTTCACTTTAATCACTCATCCCTTTCCATTCAGGCTCTTTGCCATGGCAGTTCTCCTGCAAATGAAAATTTAAAACCCAAATGTCATTGAAGGTCATGTTGCAATAAAACTGGTGTGAATCATGGAACTGACCCCATAATTGTATTAGAATGATTAGACATGTCTCTGCTAATCCACACTGCCAGAAATTCTTTGCCATGTAGCTGTTTTGTTCTGACCTATAGATTTGTTGTAGCACCAAAGCAAGCACAAAAACACTCCTTTTGTGTAAGGGGATGTCTGCGCTGTGGTCATGCTGTGCAGAGATATTAGTGCTACCTCTAAAAAACTATCTAGTTTAGATAGGTGTGTAGGTGGCAGCATGTGTGATTCAGAGCAGGCTGCAGAATCCTTTGGCAGAACCACAGGGCTCCCTGCTCCCCCAGAGATGCTGCTATCTGTACCTGAGCTAGCCTGAAACAGTAAAAAATCTGATCTGCCATCACATACAGATGCAATTAACTGGATGGGAGCAGAGTAGAAACAAGCTGCAAAAGAATGACAAGTTGCTTGTGAAAGCTTCTGAGTCTGAGATCCAAGTGCATGAAATAGTCACCCTCCACCTCTACCTCTCACTCTGGTAATTTATGCATGGTAGAGATTTACTGTATGCCAAAGCTGCATAAGTAGCAAAAATAATTTCAGAGTAAGCACCTAGACAGTCAGTGCAGAGCTGGGCTCACACATCTAAACACACAGAACTCAATCAATCACTGTAGGTCTTTCACTGTAAATCTAAAATCAAGCATATTTTATAATTTATAAATTGATCTAAATTTCTGCTTGCATAAATTTGATAACATAAGAAAATAGGTAAAACACAAATAATTAAAAGAAATTGGATACTTTTGCCTAGTATAGTACCTTGAAGTTCTGGAACTCTTCCACAAGATTATTTAGCCAATGAGGTCAAAAGTTTGAGATGTCCTTGTGAAACTCTGTTTCAGAATCTACTGTTCCCCCAGCTTCTGCTAGCAATGAATACACTACAAACGCTGTGCATGCTGATACTGTAGGATGTCCTCCTTCCTATGAGTCATACTGCCTCCACGGTGGAGTGTGCAATTATGTTTCTGACCTACAAGACTATGCCTGCAAGTAAGTACAGAAATTTGTATTTTCTCTGCTGAAGAATGGCACCCTTGGAATGCTACCCTCAGTTCCCTGCAGGCAGAGAAGGGTTTGCCCATGAATGATCTGTTCATCGCTCATGTCACTCATTAGTATTCAAATCTCCTCTTTCCTCTAACTGATCAGTGCAATTTTTCGTGCATGGCCACTCCATTCACACCCATTGCAGTTAATAGTAGGATTGGATTTGTTCTCTAAGCACTTGATTCTTTACTTTGGAAATGGGAGGTAAGTTGTTAAATGACCTGAAAGAGGTGCTTGCTGTCTCTCCTGTATATGTCAGTGCTGACTGGCCCCTCCCTGTTGACCTTGCTGTTCATGTGTGGCATTCACGGGGATGGAAGAGGACACCTCTGTCTTGTCTTTGACTGGGGCCGGGGAGCAATCTTCTGGTGTCAGCATCTTCCACTACAGAAAGGCAGAAAAGGGTAGGATATAATTGCCCTCTAAACAATAGGGTGAGTTGCAATGAGGCCGCAAAATGGAGACCTACTTGCCCTGCCAATATTTTTAACCCTGTCAATATTTTTGCGAAGCCTAATTCTGAGTTCCCCAAATGCAGGTACTGATAACAGCAAGGGGAATCTCATCTCTCCAGAAGTCAGCCTTGGCTTGGTCAATGTGACAACTTAGTCCTGTGGGATAATAATTTCTTCCAAATGTTTAGTGTTGGCATTTAAGTTTGTAACCTGATTATATTCGAAGCTGTACTCAGAATCTTTCTTCAAAATCAATAATAAAATCTTTACAATGGGACAGATTCAATGCTTACCTCCTCCCCTGGGGTCACAGGTGGTAAGTGAGGACCCATAGAGGGGGTGGACGCTGTTCCAGGGTAGGCAAATCTCTCTCTGTGTCTCAGGCTTTCCTATTTTAAAATATGAGTGGTCTCCCTTGGCTACACACCTCTGTACCTGAAAGAATATGAAAGGAATGTGTCTCATGTACATATATGGGAACAAAGTTGATGTTTTGTGCTATGGATTTCTGGAGCTCAGCAAAGTCTTTGGGCAAAGACATTACAGGAGACAGACTCATAGTCATCTCTGGTACTTGTTTTGAATTTTTAGTGTAACTTTTAGAGGCATAGTAAACTATTTTCACTTCAGAAGTTTCTTCTCTTGAAATTGAAGAGTCTAAACCCGCAGAGCTTTCAAATTAGATCACATTTTATTTTATTTTATTTTATTTGTTAGGTGTTAGTGCAGAATGAGCATTCAAATGTACATATTTTCCAGTTTTGGAAGTGGAAGCAGTTAAAAAACTTAAAAGCAGCCATGCTTAGCCATGTTGCTGGGGTTTGTGTGTGGGCATTGCTGGACTCTGTCCCCGCTGAATCCTCACTAGATGGCAGCATTCATTCATTTAGGCTCTAATGTATTAACTACCAAAGGGAAGGAATGGAAAAACGTTATCCGGCAAAAATCACGTACCAAATGTGATTTGTATTTTAATTAATAAAAGATCGTACACTAGAAAGTAGATCTGCCAGCATGTTTGAAATTCGTTGTAGTTTAACATTAACAAATTAGCATTTTTTCTGCCTTCCAGCACATATGCATTCTAAATTGTAACAGAATGAGAGTGCTTGTGACTGACTTAATAGTGAATGCTGTATAATATTTTCATGACATTAGGTAAAAGCTGCTGCAGGTCAAATCCTGCTTCTTTTTCTCATTTGACTAGCTCTTGGACTTGAGTAAAATTAGACCAATTAGACTTGTGATGAGTTGAGCCTACATTGCTGACGGATTGTTATGAATTGACTAGACTTTACATTTTTTCCATTTATTATTTATGTGTCTTGCCTTGCATAGTTAAACTAGGCTGGGATTATTTTTTTATGTATTACTCACTTTCTAGTAATTTTGATTTAAGGGTTTCATGCATTGATATGATATTTCTATGTTGAGTCTTACAACGGTAAAACCAAACAAATAAACAAAAGCTGCCTACAGAAGAAGCTTATATTAAAAGTAAATTTTGAAGATATTTCTAAACCTTATGCGTGGGATTTTTAAAACACATTAATTCATCTCTTATTTTAAAGTAAAGATTCGGATTAAAATTTGATTCTGTTAATCAAGTCACTCTGAAAATATGAGCCAGTCCTGTACTGCCTACGTTAAAGAAAGGGGAGTTTGCTGCTGAAAGAAGTTAAATGGAAAATCCTAAGGAAACACTAATCACACAGCAGGATTTACAGGATTTAAGAAAATGTTTTCTTCTATTTTTTACCCATAGGAATCTGGTAATGACAACCTCCCTGTATAATTCTATAGGCGATTCAATACCAGTGAAGAAATAATAGTACAAAATAAAAGAAAAAGAAAAAGTACTTTTAACACTGGGTTCTGCAGGTTTTGACAGCATTCCTTTGAAACAATTTTGTCTTGCCCACTGCTGAGCTCAGCCAGATGTTTCTGTAGCGGTGCTCAACGGTGGATCAACGCGCGAGGCGGCTCCAGCGGCGGTCTGGGGCTGTGCCCCGCAGCCTGCTGCAGCGTGTGCCCTCTCTCCTTGGCAGCTGTGTGACAGGCTACGTGGGGGAGCGCTGCCAGTTCAGCGACCTGGAGTGGTGGGAGCAGTGGAGCGCCGGGCGCGCCAAGGTGCGGAACATCGCCATCACCGCGTGCGCCGCCGCGCTGGCCCTGCTGCTGCTGCTGGGCCTCCTGGCTGCCTACTGCCACAGGTACTGCTGCCAAACACGGCCCGAGCCGCTGCTCATGCTGCTGCTCTCACAACGCTCGTGGCTGAGAGCGTGAGCTGCTCCTCAGCTGATGGGGGTTCCGAGTCTTTCGCTTTTCAGTAACTGGATCTGTGAATAATACAGAAAGTTCTGGCATGTCCCTTGTCCGCAGAGCTCACGGTGGTGTTAGTGAGCAAACATGTCACTTCATGGAGGGAAGAACAAACTTCCCTTCACGGAGGGAAGAACAGACCTTATTAGGGCTCAGGAGCATGCCATTTACTTCTTCCTGGGTTTCCCTTCACAGCTCTAGATGTCTGAGACTGCCATGGTTGGGGTTAGCTCTTCTCTGCCAGCTATTCAACAAGTTGGCTTTTGTTTCCCATTCAGTGTAGAATTCCACATGAAAATTTCTTTGCTGTTGAGAAGAGCAGCCTACTAACCACCCCAAGGCAAATTTACAGAGTGATGCTTCCAGCAGTGAACATGGAAACGGTTTTCCTGGCAGTAGTGAGAGTAAAATCAGGGAAGTGAATTGAAGCACATCTGTTGTGAAAGTACTCCCTGGCATTTTCCACTACTGTAATGAATTGTGCAGATTTGGGATTCTTCTTCTGGCAAAAAGAATTCCAATGGTCACTATTTAAGAACCCAGTCTGATGTGAAATTAAATGTCATTGGTGTCCCTTAGACTGGAAAGTATTAAGCATTTAAGCTAGAGTCTTTTGGCCATGACCTTGGCAGACAGCTGTTCTCAGCAGCTGATTTAAATGCAGGATTTTTGTTTATGGTTTACGTCAATTTTAAAATTAGACTCTCCTAGACATAAAAAGTTAAGCTACAAAGAAGTTAACTATGTAAACCAATATTTTTCATTCTTATTTAATGATTCTTGGCATATTTAGTCCATAAATAGGGAAGCTGTAATACTTCTTGTTTTCTATTAATTAATGATAGGGCTCCAGAATTACAGCTAAGTGCAGCCTGTTTTTTTCTCATAACCTGGGGTTCATATTTTGATCAGTGGATATATAAAGGACAGAAAAATGGTGAGATTCTTATATTTCCCATATTTATCATATGTTCTCTTATGAAAAATAGACAGAATATGATTTGTTTAAAGGTATGAAGATAATAAATTCCTTCCCTTCCCCTCTCTTTTGTAATTTTTCCCAGATTTATGTTTCTTTCTTGCCAAATGCTTTTGATCAATATAACTATTTACCACAACAACAGGTTTTCAATTACACACTTCACTGAATTTGAGCTGCAGCAATTATTTGCATAACTATATCAAAATTAAACCACTGATCTAAATCCCTATTTAACTGGAGTCTGGGAACCAGTATTTGGGTTGAAATTGCTAAATCGCTTTTTCAGATAGTCTACTATATTTCAAAATGTACAGATGAAGTCTCTAATAGTCCTGTTCCTTCCCCTGCAAAATGGAGATATCTATCTTCTTTTAATTGAAGGCAATTAAGCTGGAGGTCTAGACCTGCCAATTTGAAAATGTGGGAACTGAAGGTCAGGCATGCTGAAGTATTGTGTTGATTTGTTCCATGACTGTTGTCTGCTGAAGACCCCTGTTTTATTCTTAATGTCACATTTATGCAGTCTGAATGTATAGTGTGCCAGGTTTCTTATCTTCCTTAGGACACAAGGAAACAACTCTTTTCCACAAAAAAACCCCAAACCTGAATCATAGATTCAACACCAACAGTTCAACAATTCCTCCAACTCAACTGGCCAAGGCCACACAAAGCAAAATTTACTTACGTTGTATTTTCGTGAAGGGAGCAATATATGATAATTATGCCATATGAACTTTCCCAGTTAGTATATAAAAACTATGTAGAAATAAAAGGAAAGTTCCTAAATATAAGGAAAATTCCTATTTTCTTTGGTAAATATCTGTTAGAGTCAGGATTAAATGCTCGAGAGACAGTGTATCACGTTCAGACTCAGCCAACAAATTCAAATATCAACAATAACAAATATCTACTAAATTTTCTTTAAAATAGATCAAACAAAAAGATATTATAACCTCAGACTTCCAGAATTTGAAGACTATAACATTAATTTTGTTAGCTGATGCTTAGAAGGGAAAGAAGTGTGTATGTAAACTGAATAAAGATGATGTACTGATTTGGATCTCAAGAGAAGTAAAATGAAGTTTTTTCTTTGGGCCTATATGGGCTTTTACTGCCTTATGAGTGATTACTGTTTAACCACAAAAATAACAGTATTTGAATTTATGGAACTAGCCTCTTAGATATGATTATTCATACCTTTTCCAGCTCCAGATTGTACTCTTAGCTTTTTCCCCTAAAGCCAACTCTGTGGGTCATGAATTTTTCCTGGAAGATCTTGTTTCCAAACTTTTTGAGACTTTCAGTTTGTTTACTTCATAGCAACTTCTGAAACTGTTGTTTTGCATAAATGATGTTGATGAATACAAAAGTAACTTTCATAATTGTAGCTAGCAATAGCGTACAAAAATATAGTCAGATTTTTATTTCTGAACTTCACCCACAAGCACTCTTCATTGCATTGGCTGAAACAAATCTTTGTAAGATAAATGTATTATAAATAGAACAATGTAAGAAAATGGAAGGGTCTAGTTAAAATTATGAGGCCTACTGTTTATTCTAATGAATGACCCGTTACAGAGGGCACATTTGAACAAACGTTTGTACACTACTTACTGACTTCTTTTTCTGACAAGCTATTTGTTTTAACCACTGTATGGAAATGGATAGCAAGACACAAACTGGAGAGAGAAGACAAAATACATGTCCTTCTGTGAGGACTAGAATAAGGTGTGAAAGATGTGAATAAAGCAGCATCTGTTCCTCCCAAAGCAAAATAATTTGCTTCAGCTTTTGTTCTGTTTCAGAAGTCAGAATTTGTATAAGAAGAATCTCTGTGCAGAAGCGACGAGAGCCGCCAGCAGCCGCACTGACAATGAGAGCGTAACACCTACTGGCAACAAGTCTCTGGTAACTATGTTAATGTGGAGTGGAGAGGGAATCAGGAAGGATCAAAGGGTGTTAGGGATCCACTTGAGATTATCCATCAAATAATTCACATCTTAAATACATTAAATAACTGCTAGAGTCATCAAGTGCTTTGCTGTGAACCCTAGTTCATCTTACCTCATTGTTATCCCTCAAAGTTCACAGCTGCCTGGATGTATTGCAACCATTAGCCAGTGTTATTGTTAGCTTTGAACACAACAGTTGGGGAACTGTGTTCTAAATTGAGGAAATGGCAATGTGATGACATGGTATATCACACAGCTATTTTCACAGGAAAGTATGCCCTCTGTAAAAAAGCCCTCTTGGAAGCCAAGGATTGTGTGTGCTACATGAGATGTTGAACTCTATTTTGAGGCTTGATGAAATTAAATGCCTTGTATTAGAAGCTGCTGTCTTGTAAAGAAAAACAACCAGGAATTTATCAGGCAGCTTGGGAGGATATATTAAGTTCCAGTTTTACACTGGTGTAGGTAAGAATGTTGACATGGTCTGGTTGTACAGGCCTGTGGCTGCTGAAGTTTTTGAAGCTGCATTTAGCCCTATAAAATCTGGTTTAAGGACCTGATTCTGACTGGCATTAGAATAACATTACACTGCTGGGTGATTGCAGTTGGAACTTGAAGTTGTCAAGTGGCAAAATTTGCATCTGTGGATACTTCTGTGCTCAGTCTGAGACTCTTAGAATGGCCTCTCAAATGATTTAGTGAGAGCATCTGGCAGTATTTGTGAGTGGGTAGCCACTGAGGCACACTGTCGCACATGTATTGGTAGTACTGAACTGACCTGACTCTGGTTATGGCATGTTGCTCCTTGGCTGGTCAACTGCTCGCTCTTATGCACCTTTTATTATCAGCACCTTTCCTTCAGGCGTTGGACAGCAAATGAGCTGAATCGTGGCAATGCCATAATTCGTTCACAGCAGAGTAAAATCCACAGTTTGCAAAATACCTGAGGCTGAGAAAAGCAGAAACATTTGTTGGGACTGAGAACAATTCACTGCCTGGGAGCAGGGCCTTAGGAGACCTGCAACCCATCAACTCTGTCCCCACCTCCTGCTGACCCTGCAGTTAATGCTGGTCACCAGTGATATTTTTGCTGAATATAAGGTAACTCAACGGCTAAGCAATGGACTGAATCAACAAAACAAATCAAGCTTTTACATTTATTATACATTTGTGTTACATTTCACTATGCACCAGGAGACATTGAATAGATTATTACAGTAATTTATTGTGATGGCTTGTTGCATATTGGAAGAGGAAATCACTGACCCTTTGCTAATTACTGGTGCTTACTCAGTAATGGATTGCTGTGTTTTCATGCATGTGATTTTCTCTGTGCTGATGTAGCCACCGATCGTGAAGTTCACCAGGGCTTCATGCATGAATGCACTCAGGTTAGAGCGTCTAGAGTTGCCAAAAAGCTGTGGGAAGTTGTCCATTTGTACTATTCACTTCAAGAAGGTTACTGGAGAGCTTTATGTAAAAATAAAAGGTTATACTACATCAGGGACAGAAAACTATAGCTGCTCAACTTTAGAGGTTTTTGGGTACCGTTGATCTACACAGCATTAATGATCTTAACAAAGGACTTCATATTGGGACTGTATCTTGTGTATGCAGTAACTGTAAGGAGCTTATGAATTTCACTCATTTGGTAGTCCTCACTGCCACTGCTCATTTGTGAGGCTGATGAGAGAGAGTGCAAGAATTGCTTGTTTTTGCCTTCTGGTGCTTGTTCTTGTGTCTAGGTTGATGTAGAGGATAAAAAGATTTTGTGCTATCACACACTTCCAAAGTTAGGTATCAAGATACTGAGACTATACCTATGAATTGTCCATGCATCGTTCACTCTTCCCTTTTGTTCTTTTCTGCCAGCTAAGGGTGCAACTAGCTGAGGGTATGTTTAGATGAGAGTATGCTTGCATACTTTTTGACATGCATATTAGAGTTCCGTAAGCCAGGCCAGGTTAGTTCTACTGATTTGTAAGCCTTGGCAAACTTCTGCTTGTGCCTGGATTTTGATGCTATTCTGAGACTTTTCATCCACCAAGTGTTTTGCTTTGCACAGTCAAATATATTTTGCAGAACTGTGTGTAGCTGGATCACCACCAGGGGTCGGGCACTTCTGGGCTGGCAGCTTTAAGAGCACAGATTTTACATAAATGAACTGATACCTAAATAGGTGCACCTGCCACATGTGTATTTTATCAACATAAATCCACCAGTTATCCACCTGGACCCCTGAACCTGTCAGTCCCTTTGCTGGAACATCTTATTTAGAGATGTTTTCTCTTCTTCCCTGTCTCTGCTCTTTAAACCTCTCCCCTTTAGTGGTTTTTCTTTTTATCCTCTGAACAATTTCACCATGGTGATTCACATTGCTTTCCTCTAGCCCTGTTTTTTCTGTTTTCCCCCTTGTCTTTTCAGCATATTCACCAGAGGGAACTCATCTTCTGACTTCCACTGTAACTGCAGTGTGATGGAGCTGCATCCTGCAGGAGATGCTGAGAGCCAGGAAGGGGGGCTTGCTTCCTTCTCTGTGTTTGACAGAGTTTCCTGTCTGGATTCCTGCAGAGATCTTTAGTATTTTAAAAATAGTCCTCACTACTATGGAGAGAGTTGATTTTCATGAACTTTTGTCCTTGCCATTGGAAATGTTGATTTGCAAGGCAAGAGAGTTGGTAGTTCTTAGCTAGACTGAGACTGTGCACTTTCCAAAGAAAGTCTGGGGCTGTCATCAACTCAAATATTTAATTACTTGCAGGGGAAGGGTCATCCCAGAAGCCAGGATGACCTTTTTCATTGTTCTGTGGTTGGTGTGTGTGGCCCTTTTAAGTTTGCCTCTTGGGCTTCAGAAAACCAATTCATTTTTTATTAATTTCGGCTCTGCGTATTTTGTGCATATTGTATGTATTTGCAGTTTGCGGTTTTTAAGGAGGGTAACAATTCTCTGGAGACTAAAGCAGTTGATCTAATTGAGTGTGAGAGAGCAGATCCTCATCCTGTCTGTCTTTCAGAATCAGGTGAGTAGGATGTCCTTCCTTATTAGATCTCTCCTCGCCTTGTATCAGCAGGAGCACTGACTGCTAGAGGAGACAGAGAAATCCAGGCTTTATTTCTGGCAGAACCTATGTTTATATTGATGTGAAGAGAGCATTCAGTCCTTCATTTTGCAGATAAGCCATGAGAAACTATGCCACAACAGTGCTTTCACACAGAACGAGTCAGAGGCTTCTTGTGATAGAATAATATCAGATGTTTGCATATATGCAAACAAGAGCTTTGCAAGTGAAGTTATGCTTGTCATACTGTTGGGGAATGGATATCCATGGAAAAGTACACTTTGACAGTTCTGATTTCTTTAGGGCAAAATAACTGGAAAGGTGTGACAAGTCTAGGTTTCATCCCATGGCAGCAACTGCAGTTCTGCTTTTTGTGTTAAACAAGGTGTTTAACTGCTTAGGAAGTGTTTGGAGATGAATGGAGGGGGTGCCCCTCTCATCACTGGTCCAAAGGCAGCAGGTGGCAGACAAGCACAGAACAGGCTTCCATGGCCCTCAAATTACCAGCTGAACCACTCTGAACGAGCTGATGGAGAAAGACCAATACCCTTAGACATTTGGATTTTTTGCCATGTATACTTCCTAATTTCAGAAGTTACTAGAGAAGCCAGTTTGCCTCAGACACATAGAAATATGCAAATACAAATGTTTGAGAATACAAACATCTGGCCATCTTGTAAGATTCTCAAAATTGCCCGTCCTTTGATATACATTGAGTAGTCACTTTATTCATCAGTAGAAAATGTGCTTCGCATTTACTTGGGTGCACTAATATTGGGAACATGTGTAGAAGCTTACTGCCCAGCAAAGGAAAACTGGTGTTTCCCATTAGGAGACTCTGTTTTCATTTACATCTTTATAAGATGCAGGTATTGGAGCAGAAATTTCCCATGACAGGTGTCTGATTTTTTCCTGAAAATTTTGGCAGAAGTGGTTCCACCCTCTTAGACAACGAGATCAGTAAATAACTGGTATTTTTTTAACATGTTAAAGGAAGTTCATATGCCATGCCAGTGAATAAGTCTAAGATCTTTTAACTTTGAAGCAGACACTTTAATTTTGCCAGGCAAGTAGTCTTGGCATGCCTTTCTCCATCATGTATTAAAAGAGAAAACTATGAATTTAATATAGGACAAATAATTTCTTAAAATCTTGAAGCAAGTTCTTGACTTTGCCTGTTTTTTTTCTTTTTTTGTCATGCGTTGGTATTGAACCTAACTCTGTGCATTCTTTCATAGCTTTCCTCTCCCCAAGCTGCCACTACATTTCTTTCAGCATAGTTGCTGTGAATCTTTTCACATGCTTTCAGTAACATATATCTGTTTTCTCAGAGGAAGAACAGCCTGTAGCACATAACAAAGCAGCAGAGACTTTGGCAGAAGAGGAGGAAGAAGAACAAGGCCTCCAGAAAGAGGGTCCTGTTGGTGAGAAATCACACCAGCCCACGGGAGCGGCGAAGGGCCTGCCCCAGGCTCCCTGGAACACCCACCCCAATCCCCTGCCAGAAACGGAGCCTTGCAATCTAGCCCCAGCCAGCTTGCTGATGCAGCCAGACTAGAAGCAGTCTGTGTTTGAATGGGAAAAGGAGGAAGTCAGCGAAGGATGGGAACTCACTAAAGCACTAAAGCAACACTTTTTTTTTTTTGTTCTTTTTTTTTCCATTAAAATCTGCTTTGGAAAACCCCCCACCATTATTCAGAACAAAACAGAGAAGTCCTTGCCACTCCTTCCCTGTCATATCTACTTAGAAGAATTACTGTGAGCACCGTGTTGACAATGAGTACTCTATAAGTGTCACTGCTGCTAACTTCATTAACTGCCTGCTAAAAGGTCACTGAGAGGAAGGTAGTCAAGCAGGTGATTTATCAGTAATAAGTATTTTCTAAGAGAGCTTGTTGGAAGTTGTGATCTTTACACGCACAGAAACTGCCTAGAAAATGTGACACAAGGACAGCTGCAGAGAAACAGGAATGGAGGATAACACAGAAAAATTAGTTCAAAATGGGTCTTACTATTAAAATATTTTTATGGACGCTATATGCCTATCCCCAGTGCTGCTGACAGAATGGTGTAACTTCTTGGATTACACCTGAGATGTTTTTGTGTCTACCAAGCACCAAATAAGATCTTGCATGTCTCAGGTTTTTTGTACTGGAGGATGGTTTGCAGGCGCATGTTATTAATGATGGGCAGCATTTGAGGGGAAGGTGATTCCTCATTTTTTTTTTCCCCAGTCTACACTGCTCCTTCAGAGCATAACAGGATTATTTCTGGGCTGAGGAAGTGGGTTTGTGTCTGCTTTCAGCCCTGTGGAGAGGGATGTTCTGGGGCTGTCCTTGTCTTACAGGAGTGTGCCAGGCACCAAAACCTGATCCATTGTATAGGACTCAGTGTGAGGAAGAAGTCCAGCCAATTGCTGTTCCAAAAGAACAGGAGTGGGACAAAACCACAAAAAAGCCACTTCAGTTTGGACTGACTTCCACTCAAGTGATTTGTGCTGCCTGTTAAATCTGAGGGAACAACTAGAAAAACTGAACCCATTTTTCTTAACACCTGTCAGGTTATTTACTGTCTTGTAAAGCTCTTGTATGCACAGATGAGGTCAGGTATTTATTGTGAAATTATCTCAGCTGGTGTGAGCATGGTGATAATAAAACCAAGGTTGTGTGTTCAATCCCTGTATGAGCCTTCCACTTAAGAGTTGGACTCAATGATCTTTGTGGATCCTTCCATCTCAGAACATTCTGTGATATCAAGTGATTTTCACCAACTTCTCTTGACTTCCTAAAGTTGTTTTGAAGGATAACTGCACATCAGCTAAATTACTAATAATGATCTTATTATTTGTAGGGGATCCCTCTGTTCTCTGTTTGAAGCCTGCTGTTGTAACCTTTAAACTCTGCTACAGTGCCCACCACTAATGTTCCTTGTAATTCATAAGATGGATAATAGTGGCAAATATTACTAATTTGTGTGTTTACTATTCTGCTTTTCTGGGTTCTTTTTGAAGTGTGCCAGAAAGGTATGAAATGTTGTCTTTTTTTTTTTTTTAACCAGCTCTGTAGGCCAATATGGTAATGAGTACTGAAAGACTCTTGCCTCTTATCCAAAATAGTTCCACATTGGAGTAACTTTGTGAAGTCAATTTTGTTTTATGTTTGTGAAACTATTAGGACACCGAGTCCAAGTTGTCAGAGTTACAAAAATTATAATGAATTATAATGCTGGTTTTGTAGAGGATTGCCACTTATTTAACTTCTAAAGTGATTTTTGCTGGTGATTTTGAATTGTTGAGTGTGTTTTCTAACCACATCAGTTCTGGATTCAGAACAAACTTGTAAAACATGCATTTCCAGAGCTTAGTTGGAACTATTATCAGTGAAGACTTATTCTCTTGTGTGAATGTTAACAAGGGTACTTCCACAGAAAGAGAAATGGTTGAGAGGTGTTGGCATACTAAACTGTGTTCAGGAGCAGGCAACAACTGTGTTGAATCATTACGATTTGGTAGATTTGATTTTAAGTTCAGTATTGTTTCATTTTACTAACATTGCTCAACGCATCTAGTTTGGATTCGCTGGTCTTTCAGTTACTGATCTTCTGTATTTTAATGTGAAGAGAATCCACGTCTAAGGGCTCCAGCTCAAAAAGCATTTTGTTCCCATAAGAGCTACCCAGTAAAAATGCTTCAATCCCTGCACTTCAAGTTTCTCTGGTGAAGTATGTTTGTGTGCTTAAAATGCAAGTGATGTGTCGAATGGCAGTCAACATTTCATTGGAAGTTTCCCCAATCAAAATAAAGACCTGTAACTTTGAATCTTGATTGAATAAAGATATTTCAGACTCCTTAAAAATTAGTTTGCTATTCTGTCCTGAGTTTTTTGTTTACTTTGCTTTTCTTCCAAGGATGTAATTTTAAATTTGATAGTATTCTTTACAGAAAAAGATAGGGAAACCAAGCTGATATTTTTTTTTAATTAGAGTGTTTGGAGTTTTAAATGTTTCCTCAGCTTTAAACTCAAAATAATCTTTAGTGTAAAAACTTGAAATCGTATTTCAAATACAAATATAATATATTTGGTTTATTTGTATGTTTATAAAGATACCAATTTATAAAATAAAAGTAATAATAATAATAATAAAAAAACCAGACAAAAATCCCTGGTGTGCCTCTTGTTTTAAGAGAAGAGAGTGCACCATTCTGGTTTCAGTTGGCCCATGTCAGGTAAATTGAAATCTTCACCGGTCTCATACAGCCACAGTCGAAATCGTGTTAGTTTGGCATGTGCAGGCGTCATGGGTTTCTTGTTCTCTGCCCAGAGAATCCGTACTAATGAGGATTATCTACTGCAGCTTGCATGCTGATTCCACCTTGAATACAGTAAGTTTTCATTCATATTTTATTTATATCTTCCCATAAACCAGTAAAATCTATGTAATCCTTTTTGTTCACATTTAAATGACTCTTAGGAATGCTGTTACTTATTCATCCAGAAATACTATCCATGGCTTCAGAATATGTTTTCAAATTGTTTGCCAAGATATTCTTTTCAGGGTTTACATGCAGGTCAGTTGAAGTAAAATAGCTGAATCTTGGAGGTTGCTCAGTTTTTTGGCTAAACTTTCTTCATCAAAAAAGCTTTTTTAAATTGTCAGAATTTCTGTGTATATAACAAACTTAGTATTGGCATTAAATCCTACTTAAATCCTACTCTGACTTTTAAAAATAAAATTATCTTGTGTTATATTGAGCTGTAAAAGAGGAATTTAGAAGCATATTGAGAGAAAAGCATTTCAAGTCCAAAGTGAGGAAACCATGGGCCATTTTAAAGAGCAAAGTGACTTCGTTTAGTTCAGTAAATCTTTATTGAAATTAGCATTTCAATCCTCTAAAGCCATATTTTCATTGTAAGCAAGTGAGGAATGATTCATGCTCATTCATAAGAGACACAGGGGATGCAATTTTTCCTAGTCATAGAACTGCATGACACATCTACTTTTACAGTCACTATCCTTTTTTCAGTCACTTGCAGCTTTGCCAGGGTTTATCTGTTCAGGCAAAAATTTTTCACCTAGCTGATCATCTTCTGAATGAAAACTTTCCTCCTGTCCCCTCCCCCCTGAAAAAAAAAATTATATATACATATATATATATATATATATGAAGAAATGGAAAGTTATTCAGAATGGGATTAATTAGGGGAAGCCTATGCCTTCTCAATATATATTGTGTTTTTGTCCTATTGAGAGTAATTTTATCTCATGTTATTTCAGAGTGATGCCTAGAGAGTTCCATTAGTCTTCAGGACACACTTGGTGTTATTGCTTCACTCTCTGATAACTGGCCAACTTTATCTCTGTGCATGTGAAAAGGAAAGAAGTTAGTGGCATTAGAAGCCTCCCCCAGGGCCAAGGAATGCACCTCAAACACAATCTGCACGGGTGATAGCCTAATTGGGCTTATGTTTCTCTGATCTTTTATTGAGACTGCTGTTTAATGCCAGTTTTGATGTGGACCAGAACCAGCTAACTTTGTGAGGACTATTCATCATGGGATTAACTTTCAGGCACTCCTCAGTATCGAGGTGGACTAGGTTCAGACCCATGAAAAGCCTTAGTACCTTCCAACCAGACCCAGAGATCCTTAATATGCCACAACTCCAAGACTTTGGAACTTGACTTTCGAGGCAACTGCTGCAATAATCATATATAAAGATGCAGAATTCTTTTTGTAGTGGGTCTGTGGCTACTGTCACCTCTTCCTCCTCAAGGTTACCACTTGCAGGTGTTACAACCAAAATAGCTTCTCCTTGCCCACTTTCTCTTTGGAAAGGATGGTTTTGGCTCTTCCATTCTATTAGGTGCAAGCTGAAGCTGGCCCAAAGCCTAGAAGGAATATTTACACTTCATAGATCAAGACCCTGTAGTCTGGCAGCTGTCTGTTTTCCAGGTAAGAAGTTAGGAATAATCTCCAAAAATAATTTTAAGAACATCCGAGTCCAGACCTGTTTTTGCTCACACTCACTGCTGCATGACGCTGTTACCTTTCCAGGTATCTGGTTTTATACCACATGCATTGCTGGAGCTTCACTTCACAGATAGTCTTGTCCATGTCACCCCTAATCTCTCCCTGTGAGCCCGACCCTCACTGTATGCTCAGTGTGGGTTTTGGGATCCTGTCTGGCAGCCACTTTTCAGTCCATGTTGCAATATTGACTTCTCCCGTGTGGTCTTTATCCAAACCAATTTGGATTGGTTATAAAAGAAAGTCAAAAGACACCTTGTGAGGGAATTACTCACTTTTTATGTGAGCAGATATTGGAAACAGAACAGCTGGAGTCCTAGCCTGGTAATAAGTTCCCTAGGTATTAGTAGGATGCAAAAAATGAAAAGAATTCTTAATAACTTATAAAATAATTAGCTGCTCTGGGATCTCTATTGATTAAAGACAACAAGTTTTATGTGCTACATTCAGTCTACAAAACAGTGTGCACATGTAAATGGACATGATCTTTGCTAATATTGATTACACAAAATAATACATTAGATTGTGAAGTAATAAACTGAAAGAATGCACAGCTGATATTTCATGAGTCTATTAACAGTAGTTAATCACAATGTATTAAAAGTAGTGGAAGTGTGCTATGTTATAAATTTGTAATTTCTTCACTAAAGAAAGAAATAGAAATATCTACACTAAGAATATAAAGACCACTTTGCTGTTTACTTCTTCTTCACAAAAGAAAGTTGGACCCAGTTCTGTGGAGCCTTTGTTCAGTGTGCATGCCTGTAAGTAAGGAAGGAAGAAGAAATGTATATTTTAAATGGCTCTTGAAAGACAACCATTTAAAAAAGAAATCTATAAACTAATACAGCCATATGCTGAACATCTCACTGGAGATCAAAATAACTAATAACTATTGGAGATTCAAGGATCACTACAACATTTGTATGAAATAATAATAAAGTTCAAACCTTTCCAGTGACCTTAGCATTGCTCATTAAAGCTTTTAGCAGAGACATGGATACAGTTGCATTTAAGTGAGGTGTTTGGAATTAAAATACAGATAAAAGGAAAAAGGTTAATCCAGGTCAAGGGAACAGACCAAAACTGGGATTGCATAAGATTATAGTATCTTTCCTCATTTCTCCAATGGTCAACAGCAGTTAGTTTTAAGTGACACTCTAGTCTGCAATATCTCTTAAATGAGAGCCTAAACACGGTATTAACTGTCAATTTTTTGGGAGTTGTCAGTGTCTTTAATCGCTATACAATGGTGTATTACCTCTAAGAGAGTTTTGTTGGCCTAAATCCAGAAACATGCTGAGCACCACCTTCAGCAGACAGAGATACATAACAAAACACCCCCTATTCCTCATTATATGTTGTAATCATTATAGCTCTTTTTTCTCATACCTAATAATCTGTATGAATTGTAGGAAGTACATCAAAACACACTCTGAGCTGACTTTCATAATAGAGGCAACCTTGACCCTGGAGCTGAACACTAACAAATGCTGAGGCAGCTGGATCTGGATCTTGCCTTGTGGCTGAATATGGAAATAAACCAAACCTAAAGTCTTCATCCAGTCAGTGGTTCAGTACTCTTCTCCTGCATCTCATACAATGTTCCCTCAAAATGCAGATCCAGGGCTGTGTGGCTGAGGATACTGCTACCTCAGAGAGTGGTTGTAAGCACTCAGGAGCTCTTGGTCCTGTTCCTCACTCCACTGCTCATGGGATGACATCAGGCAAACAACTCAAAAGGTCCTTGCAAGCTTCCTCTCCACAAGAAGAAAAAAAGACATGGGAGGAGAGAAAGAGAGAGAGAGAGAGAGAGAAAGAAAGACAGGGGAGGGAGGGACGGAAAGCAGGACACAAGAATTGTTGCCTATACTCTAATTGCTCTTGGTATGATAGTTGCTTTTTTTAATCTTTGAAAGAAATTCCAACAGAAGGGCTACTCTTATAAACAAAGCTGACATTCAAATCAGTGGACTTGGAATCAAACTGATTGAGATTTATATTTATTTCATCTCCAGGGACAGACTAAAACCTGTTTGAAGTGGATGCAGCTTTGGTAATGTTGTGTTGGCACATTTTACATCAGATTTGAATCTTACCCCCTTCTCACATTATTATGTGCAAACAGAGAGTACTGTACACCCTAACCTACTCAATATTTTATTTTTAAATTACGTTAATTATTCGTTCTTGGTAAAACCTCAGCCCTTTGTTTAGAACCTTAGAGTCCTATTCAAATCTTAAAACTGTGCTAAACCATAGTGTAGAGGTGAAATCACCCTCTGTTTATATACTTAAGCAGATCCAGATCTAAGATTTTAGAAATGCTTTACAGAAGCCCTGAAGCCCTGCAGGAGCAGCTTCAGTAAGCAAAGCACAGGTATGTTTTCCTCAGTGTGTACCTGAGGACAGAGGGAGCACTGGAAGCGTTTGGATGTGTGGCTGCAAGGCCTTCGGGTCTCCAGCAGCACAAGGCACGCACTGTGAAGTCTGGCTCAGGAGCCTTTTCAGTCAGAGGTCTCAGCCAAGCCACCTGTGCCAGCCAGGGTGCATGCATGCCTCTGAACCACCCAGCTGGCTCCAAGCAAAGGAGGGAAGGGCAGCTGGGTCATTTAAGCAGCTGGACAAATGACAACGGACTCGTTTTGAAGTCTTAGGAAAGAACGAGTGCCAGAGTGCACTAATACTGGCAAACAAGGGAAGAGAAAGAGATATGGCCAGAAGTTGGCAGATCTTTTCTTGGAATGTAAAGGAGCTGGCTGGGGGAAGCTAAGAATGAAAAAGGCTAGGTGTTATTCTTTCCACATGTGTTTATAGAATAGGGATAGATTTCACATTTCACCTTTTTCCAGTTTAATGTGTATTTTTTCTTCCGGTTTGGTTTTTGTTACTTTTTTTTCACCACCTATTGTTCTGTTACAGGTCAGTCAGCCTTACATTTAGATGGCTTAGTAACTCGGGTAGTATTCCTCTGCTTCCTATTTGCAAACTCAAAGGTTCATATTTGGTATGCCACTAAGTATTTGCGTTTATCCTGCATGCTGTGCATAGATAACAGGTGTCCACAGTCTGCTTCTTCAAAAACATTAAAGCCAAACAAATGCCCACAAGGACTGGAAACAAATGGCAATGGCTGCCAGGTATTGAATCTCCTCATCATAAAAACTACAAAGGAGCTTATTTATTCTGTAAATGCTCCTGAAGAAACAGAGGGGATGAAGAAACAATAGTTAAAGGCAATGGTTAATCAGAACTGCCTTTCCTGAGACAAACCTAGATCATATCTCATGTGACATAAATTAATGTAAACTCTTCTTCATAAGTCTCTGCTGTTATCTCCATTTGTGAAACTACCATTTCTAGTACAATGTTTGAAGCTCTTCTGTATGCTTGCGTGTTTCTATCTTTACATTACCACACTGTGAGTTAGTTTAAATGTGTAACTTAATATTTTCTGTCCTATCAGGTGAAAGGGGCACAGCAGCGAATTACTTCAGTGTTTCAGGTGTTAGATGAAAGGGGCATCCAACTACTGGTGCCCTGAGCAGCATGATACATATTTCTTTAAAACTCTTAGAGGTAAATATAATTGTGATTGCACGATTTGCGCACTTGGCTGCTGGATTGAGAAGTGATACCAAGCTTGAGCAAGCATCTCCCTCTTGACAAACACCCATAATCAATGTTGCAAAAATGGAGAGGCTGGCTAATTCTCTGCAAAATTTCCAGTCACAGCTCGAGTCCTGCAGCGTATGAGATGTTCAGGAGGATTTTGCAGGGGTTTCTTTTGGCCCTTTCAGGCTTTTCTGAAAAGTTACTTCTTACAGAACTTTGCAGATCACAAGAGTTTGGCTAAGCTTCAGAGAAGAGTTCTGTGAATGTGTAGCATCACAGCTGAAAGGAACATTTGAAGGTTCAGCTATACGTAGACACTCTATTTATTTTATTGGGAAAGGTTTTGGGATCCATTTTTTTAATCAAACTTGCAGCTGACAGCATGATTTAGAGAAAACCTTGAGGACAAGGACTGAAATGACTGAGACAATACCAGATATATTGTAGAACACTTAAAAAAGCCCCATAAATCAAGCTCATTTATTCACTAGAAAAGCTGATCAGCTGAAAATTATTAAATGATGCAGTCAAAATTCTTTGTCCAACATTATTTTCACCACTTCATTTATGTGCATTGGACTCACTTATTTTCATTCCGTCTATGGATTTTTGATTCACTCATTAACAAAATTATTTAGAATAGATTTGCATTAAAAAGAGATTATTTTTGTTCTCAATTGTGATTGTATTTTATTGGCAAAATCCCTAATGAGGTTTCAGAGAAAGGAAGCATTAAATTAATTTAAATAGAATCTTAAAAATTAATAAACCATTTTCAGATAGATTTGAAAGTTGACTTCAAATGTGCCTGCTTTATAACATTAACACATTGTGTAGACTATTAGCAATAATGTTCTGTGTGGTCTTTTTGTCTTGCTTTATTACCACTGTTTAAGCTGCTCCATCAGAAAGACCCAGAAAGCAGAAGTGTCCCTGGTAATGTCATTTAATTCCAGACCCTAATGCCTGTTGTGCTTATCTTTCAGTAGGGACAGTGAGACTTTTAAAGAACCTGTTCACATCTGAGTTGCAGGAGTTAAACACAATGAGTTTAAGAAAGGATGGAGTTCCAGCTAGAACAGTGAATTTCCTGACTTCTGATTGAAACCAGATGCTCAATACTGTTATAACATAGAGTTTTGTGGGTGAGTACAGAAATATTTTGTTTCATAAATGTGTGCTTTACAACAAATCTAATGGGAATTGTAAAGTAGTACCTCACAATATCAATGTTTAAATGTCCCAGCATAGCATATTGAAACAATTGCAGTTCTTTGCTCATGACACAGCTGAGGTGAAAATCCCTAGGCTGATACCCTCTGTAAAATGTGTCAGATGGAAGACAGAAACACACTCTCCCAGGACAATATTTCAGGGCCAAATGCAGCCTCTCATGGGATGTCCTTAGAGATCGATTTCTTGGGGCTATGAAAAATAAATGTAAACATTCTTGCAAATGTCTGTCAGCATTTAGGGATTTGCATTATGTATAACTTCTGTCCATTCATGTCAGAAAGAAACACCACAGTGCGTCATACAGATATTTTTATATTGCATGCTTAATGCTGTATTGATGTTTTAATTGGGTTTTGAATAAAGTCTTGTCCAGCTCAGTGTTTGCCTTCTTGGAGAGTATTAGTTGTACATCCACATCCTTCTCCAATGGAAAAATCCCATGTAAAGCACTTTTTTTTCCCCCTTTATTATTTCTCCCACTATTTCCTTGTTCTGGAAAACTGTCCAGCCATGTAGCAATAAAAGCAAAGATATCAAGAGATGCACTCTGAGGCAGTGAGTGGGGAAGCCAGTTGGGCAGCTGTCAATCCAGCTGCTGTTTTTCCTCCCTGACCTGCTCATGCCAGTGCCAGCAGCTCATGCTGGAAACAAGGAGGCTTTGGTTGATCTGGGCTGCTTGAGCTGCTTGAGCTTGAAGTTTTAACCCTGTTTTATATTTTATAGCACAGGACACTTTTTCTTCTGGGGTAAGGCAAGGGCTGGACCTACTGTATAAACAGTGGCCAGAGTGCCAAGCAGTGTGATTTTTGACTGAACAGCTCTACCTGCAAAAATTCCTCATGTGCATGCATATACACCGACTAAACTTTCCTTTAACTGGGGATGGAGGTGTGGTGTGCTGTAAACATGGCTTTCCTCAGTCCACCTTTCTTTTTGCTGTTTTGCTGGAGCCACTCCCTCCACTTTCATGGATATTCCCCCAAATCCAATGCAAACACAGGCATATGAAGGCAGATTTCAAACCCACAAGGTTTCCTGTGAGCAGGAGGTGTTAGAACTATAGTGTTCACTCTATAGTGCTTACTCCAAATATTGGAGGCAGAGACCTGACACGAAACATTAAGCACCATTTTTCTTTAGGAATGATGGTCAGGACAAAACAACAACAATTAAGTGTCTACCTCATTTCAGAGTTACAGTGGTCGGAATGCTGCAGTGAGGATCAATTCCTAAATTGGGCATAATGATTTTGTTCCAGTTGTTGCTGATACAGCTGATATCAGTAGTGTTGGAATGGGTTCGTGTCTTCAGTCTCTCTCCTAATTTCCATGCCAGGGAGTCTGTATTTCTGTAGGGAGTGAAAATGAAGGCATTACTTGGAAGAAAGTCTGGTTCATTCTGGGCGAGGTCCATCACTTTAACCTTCTGATCTGTGGAGGGAAAAACTGTCCTTTTACTTTAGATCTATTTGGTGTTTGTGAAGACATATGGAGTGAGAATACTGGAAATCACATGCCCATATTTATCTGATGGTTGGGGATTACCTTCCTGACAGGTGAGAAAGAAGTTGTCTCAAATCTCATTCAAATGTTTTCTTTGTTTCAGTAAATCTTGGAAGAGTGACAAAGTATAGCAAACATGTAATTTTGACATGAAAAACAGCCTCAAATGAAACCAAAAATTCCTTTCGGCTAGGCACAGAGATTGAGTGTGACTCTCTTGCAAATGATATTTTCTCATGTGTTGAAATTCCAGAGGTTGATCTCTCTCCTTTTTTCTCTTTTTAATTGAAAAAAAAGGATCATTGCTCCCCCATCTCATTAACTCTGCTAGTCTCTAAGGCTATTATGTCTCTCTTCCTAGTAATTTAAAGCAACCTTTTTACATTAACTTAAACCTGTACCACTGTCAACTTTTTTGAAGGTCCTGCATCCAGGTATCAAGCTGGGGTGGTGTTGAGAGCAGCACCTCAAGGAGTGGATCTTCATATTCTGTCAAACTCTTTCTGACTTTGACCTTAACAGAGCAAAATGACCTGAGGGACTGCACGAATCAATGTGATCTAGCAACTCTCTGGTCTGGTTCTGTATTCACCACTTAACTGCTCTTTGATGTTAGTCAATGAGGTGTTTTGTTTCTGTTTGTACCCCTGTCTCTTGTTTGTACCTCTCAAGATAATCAGCTCTGTGCTGAGCCTGCCTACGCCATGCCCTGCAGTCCTGGCCCAGAGACTTGCCCATGCCAACCCAAGCCAGGGCCAGAGCGTGATCACCTAGCTTCTGTGGCAGGCAGGGCACGAGGCGGGACCATGCCTTTTCTGGGCTGAAAGCAGAACAGAAGAGTCTGAATGGAGCAGAGTATGGCCTAATAATTCCCTTGCTGATCCAAAAATGGTAATAATAAAAAGGATGGGGTTGCTGTAGGATGCAGCATGAGTCTATGTAGAAAAGAGATCATACAGAGTTTGTTATCCACTTATCTCTCGCTGACACTGACAGATATGTTCCTGCTAGGAAAGAAGTGTACCACTGAAATACCTATAAAATGATCATTTGCACCAGCTCACAGGTCATTTTGCAAGTTCTAATGTTAAACATTAATATATTTTGGTGAATGTCAGCTGCCAGCATATTTTTCAATAGTTTATAGGCTGTCACATTATTGCACTCAACACTAGAAAGTGATGGCATTCTGAGACACATGGAAAGTTGCTGTTACTTTGTCACCCTGTCCTTCCCCACAGAAGGTCTTTTTCCATTACATTGTACCATTTGAACCTGGGAGCAGTGTTTTACCTTTCTATGGATTAACTTAAGGCAGACATTGGTGTGATGGGCATCAGTGACAGACTCTGCTCACAGCTGCAATGTCACAGCAACTTTGTCACGATTTCACTTCTGTTTTCAACTTCTCTGGCATCACCCTTTACGATATACTGGGGAAAAATAAAACAAATCTAACCATAAAGTCCTTGTGTAAGCAAAATAAGATGCTGAGTTGAACTGTCTGCCAGAGTTTACTAAAAGCTTTGCAATAAAGGGGCAAGCTGCTTGTTAGAGGGGGTTGGAAATGGTGAGAGAAAAAAATTGCAGAACACGACCGTACATCTGTGAGCTCTGTGCAGGCCTCTGGAGGGAGGAAGGGAAGGAGGTTTCCTCTTTTATTATCTGATGAACATCAGTCCCTTTGGTCAGACTGCTAGGCGCCTCCTGGAGCTTAACCTCAGATTAACATCTGCTTCATTTCAGTGTCTGTCTGATAGTGATATCAATAAACATCATCATCTTACAGTAAAAACTGATAATTAAATCTGTGCCTGCTAGCTCACTATCTATTGTACTCTGGGGAATAATTACAGATAGTGAAGATGTAACAGATAAAGAAATATATGTTGTATATCACTAAGTAATGAATATGAAGTTCTTGTAGGCACGACTAACTGCATAAAATGTTTATCATAGATCACATGAAATACAGCCAGAGGCAGGCTGAATATCCTTGTGCTGGTGTAGACCTGCTGTAAGTGGGTAATTCCTGTTAACCAGATTTGGACCTGTTACATCAGGATGGTACCTACAGGTCTGATCCTTCTGCTTTCTACTTTGCAAAGATCTGTGCAACTAAAAGGAGTACTGGAGGAAAACTAGAGGTGAGCCCACTGTCACAGTGCATGTACATTTGCAATGAAGGGCTCTTGCCCTTTCTAGTAGGGCAAATCTACCATCAGGCTTTAGCTGGACAGACCTGCTCTTGAGCTAGAAAACTCAATTTTTCATGATTTTCCTCCAGCCTGCCCCATGGTATCTGGTAAACAGTCTCTTGAAGCGATGTGGCTGCACCTCCCACCGGCAACAAAGGAATAAGAAACATCCTGCAGGAAAGTGTGAGGCACGAAATGCTGTGAGCAAGGAGAGGGCTGACAATCACTTTCTAGTGTTACATGTGAGGAGGCCCTGTTAAGAACCGAGCATGGTCCAGCTGGGAGACTCCTGGCTGGCAGAAGCAGCTCTCCAAGGACCTGGTGCACAGAAGTGTCTGAGCATCCTGCTGAAAGCAGAGCTCAGCCCCCAGGAGAGTGGCGAGGCTGTGCTCCCGTCAGCCTCCATCCATCACTCGCTGTCCCTCCTACGGCCAATGCCAGGCTGAACTGGGGAACACCAGGGGCTGCAGAGGGCTCAGCCCTCAGCCCTGCAGAGCTGGGTGTTCAACTCTGTGTGCTGCCAGCAGCTTCTTCAGTGGTGCTGCAGGCAGGCTCAGAGCCTTAAGCTGAGGGGTTTTGGTTGGCCTCTTGAGAAGAAAGAATGGGAAAAAGAGAGAGAAAGGCAAAAACTGATTCCAATTCAGTGTATTTTATGATTCTATGATTTTGTTTCTCTAAACACACATATTTTTACCTTCAGGAAAAGTCAGTCTCAAGAAATGAAAATGTGAAGAGTGAATTGGAAGAAGAATAAAATAATGTAACCGCCATAAGCAAGACAAAATGAAACCTTTTTTTTGTATTTTAAATCAAATTCTTTCCTACTGATTTGGGGGGAAAATGTGCAGGGAATGTAAAACTGTTTGCATAAGCACTAATTTAGAAAGCAATTTTTAATGAGTTAATAAAAAACAGTTAAAATGCTTCAATAATGTGCACATTTATCTCCAGTCTATCTGTTCAAGAGCAGTTGGTGTAACGCACTTAAAATCATTTCTTCTGGAGATGGACCAAGGGACACAATTTAGTCTTTCTGCGATTGGGGCACCATGTCATCAAACTGACATGAGGATTTGGTTCACTTGTGAAATAGCGTGTGCAGGGTGTTTGGGGTACTGCTACCAGCTGGGGAATGCAGAACTTGTACCTCTGAGTTTGGGATCTGCTCTGCAGAACAGGTCACCGAGCCAGTCAGAACTGAAACTCTCCCTGGAATCTTTCAGGATTTAATCTGAGGGTCTGAATTTAGTGCAGCTTGAGTTGTTTATGAGCAAGGATATTTAAATAACTTTTGTAGACATTCCTAGATTGTAATATATTTAAAGTTATTTAGATTTAACTAAAAAGCCCAAACACTGACAACCCCTTCACCCTAAAACTTCACGGTACTACACTGCACTGACTATCAGAAGATCAAAGCAGAGGGAGGTGAAACAGTGCTCTAATGTGAGCACACAAAATAGGGATCTGGGGACCCATACTTAAGGAATCTTTAGAGAGCAGAGATAAGCTGTTACTACTTTAGCTGATCTCTTTCATTAAAACACACACCTTTATCACAGATTAACACACAGCATATCATGAAGCCACGATCCTGTTAACATCAAAGGCAATTTGGCCCTTGATAGGCTATCAATTCAGTTATTGAAATAATTTGTATTAAAAAATATCTGTAGCTCTTTGTGTGTGCTTAATGCAAGAGATACAACCAGAGATCAGTGACTTGCACCAGTATTTTATGCAGTGCTTCATACGGATGCCAATTTGGCAGTGAAAAGAGGGACTGAGGAAAGACAGGAGGACACATTTAAAGTTTCCACTGGCAGAAAAAAATCTCCTTTGCCAAGGTTTACTCTAAAAGTTTTTGCTTTTGGTTTTCCCACGTGGACAATCCCTGTGGTTCAGCCATGTGCATTAAACCTCTTAGCTGCCCAAAGGTGTCTGTTTGATGAGAGAAGGGAGAAACTCGTACCCTCTCCACAGAGGACAGGGGGGACACTTGAGATTAGTTTGGTTTAACCTCTTTATCAGGGTATTTTACATTAGGGAAAGAAACTTTGTGTTTAGTGGTAGGTGAGAGTGGCAAAAACTTTGGAGAGACTGTGGGTGGTCTCAGAGGGTCTGAATTTTGAATCATGCCTTACTGCGGGTTCACCCCACAGTGAGATCCTGGGCAGCTTGGAGGGAACCAAGAGATCCTCCTGTGTTTGGAGCACATGGAGGCACCTTCAGTGTTGGCTCCCAGGGACATCCTCAGCTGTAATCTGGGGTTAGGGCACCAGGGGACACGTGACCCCATCCTGCCCTCTTTGCTGAATTTGATGCTTGGACAATGATTTGCCCTTTCTCTGGGTCCTGCAAGCTGCTGTTGAGTTTTGCTACAGAGCTGCTTTGCATCCCAGAGAGGGGCAGCTTCTGGAAAGTGGCTGTGTTTGGAGAAACCTTCTAGGAAAGGTGGTCTGTAGCATGGTGGAACCCCATGGGTGGTCAGGTGGGCTTGAGGCAGCTGGGCAGCATGCTCATAGGCTTTGTTCTTTGAGCCATTCTAAAATTCCTGGAAGTACACAGATCATCCAGAAACCTTTCTACATCACTAAATGTATTTTAGTTGTTGTGTTTCTTAAAGGAATAATAGCTCAGTGTGCAATATTATTGGCCATATTTATACAGAAAACAGTTCCACCCAAACTCTTTAAGTGTGTAACTGATCTTAATGAATCCTGACCAGAGAGAAACATTATTTGTATTTTTGAAAATGGCACCTGAGGCATTTGGAGAGTGAGTAATTTTTGTAAGTGCAGAAAGGCACCTGTGCAACATACTCTCCTCTGTGGCTGCATTTACTGAAGCTGGGTAGATTCTGACACTTGGAGCTGGGCAGCATCCTCATGGATGGTGCCAGCATTAGCCCTCCTCTGTCCTTCTGTCCTTGTCCTCAGTGTTCTCCACCTGAATCTAAAATGCCAAACACTTCCAAAGGTCTGGCTGCTTCTGCAGATTTCCTGGTGCAGATTTTCATTGCTTTCAGTATTTTCTGGTTGTGCAGAAGCTCTCACAAACTGACACAGTAGAAAAAATAACTCATGATACCAGGATTTGTGTTTAAAGGGGATCCATTCCCAGGTCCCAGGTCACCTGCTTGCCTTGGCCAAACGTGTCACCATCACTCAAGGACACCTGCACCTATTGCTACTGCTGGCACCTCATTTCCAAGGAATGGAAACCTCAATGCACAGGAGAGAAAGGAGCTGTGATTGCCTCCACCAGGTTTCTTCATGAATCACCAGGACAACATGATCCTGGACTGTGCCAGGGGCACATGTGCCAGAGAGCAAGAGCAAAGCCAGATGGTTCAGCTGCAGCTCCCTGCATCCCAGGGGAGTCCTCATGGTCTCCAACTCTTTTCAACTTCTCAGTGCATACAAAGGAGCTGACTGGGGTGTAATGGTAGGATCACAGCCTGTGGGGAACTGTTTGGCAAGGGAATGGTACAGGCTCTCTTCCAGTAGGTGGCTTTCCATGACTGTAGGCAATCAGAAGGAAAATAATTAATGAACCACAGTTATTGAGATGATGTCTATTTGCTTTCTAGCTCCTGGTAGACAGCTTGAGCATGAGAAACATTGTGCCAAGGCAGCAGATGGATGGATCATCATAAAAGTTGGGGCATGTCAGGTGAGTTCCCAATTGGCTTTACATGACACACTGTTTTGTCCTTAATTTTTCACTTTCACTTTTCCCAGTTCATGGTATTGGCAACAATCATGTCAAAATGCACAAGCACAAGCTGTCATCCCAGGGAGCTTGCTTTTCCTTTGGAGTTGTAAAATAAGATATTATTAAAAGCCCAACCTGTGCTACTGCCTGACAGTGCCACTAAATGAAGATATGAACTAATTTGTATGCATTTAAAAACCTGCAGAGTGTTTTTCCTAAAGCTCATATCAAAACTTTTTGGGGACATATTGAGAGAATTTGACAATAATGACTACATATTAGGGAAAATGAATAGCAACAGCATTGAATATGTATAGGGAATTTGAATTTTTTTTTCTTTTTTTGGGAAAGGAAGTATCTACAGTAAATTCCTTTGCTTTATATTCTCCCCAAAGTATCAACTGGGAAAAAGTTTCACAAAACATACATTTAAGGAATAGAAATGAGAATTATTGCTTTAATATGGCAGACATGAAGGCAAAGAGACAAAGAACTGATGTAATTTCTGTACAGAAATGTGTAGAGAAAAAAAAAGGAGGATTTGGAGAGTGGTTTAGAAAGAAGTTCTTTTTCCTGCAGGAAAAGTTGAAGACTTGTGTTAGGCTCTGTGTTGTAGCAAAATAAATTTTCTTTGGGAAAGCAGGAGTCCACTGAGCTGCAATCTGGATAATCTGTCCATGAAAAACCAGAAGTTAACTGTAGGTCTGATAAAACAAGTTTTAAATTGCCAAGGGGCTCAGTTTTCAGAGTATCTTGCAGAAAAATCAGGAGCAAGGCTCTAAATGCCATTGGAGGCTTGTCAGGTAGTTTTTATTTGTAAGATAATCGTGTGCTGGAGTCTAGTTTTGGACATTTGTACTCAGTGTTAACATCTCCTCTCATTTTATTGTCCAGTTCTTTTAGATGTGAGGTTTTACATGGATTAAATTAGCATATAACAGTTGGTTAGTCTTCTGTTCAAAATAAGTGCATTTAAAGAAAAGAAGCTGTAGTGTTTAAATGAAGGGCAGCAAGGGGTGCATACCCAGAGGGGCTGTCACTTGCGACAAGTGTGAAGGCAAGTTCTGTAGCAAGCTAACGCTGAGAGCTGGTTTCTTCATGTGTTAGTTTTGCTCACCACTCAGTATAATCAGGAATCCAGGACCTGACTCAGAAGAATAGAAGCTCATTGGAAGCATGCTGTATAAGAATGTTGACAGCTTTTTCGGGATTTATTATATATCCTGTAATATAAAGGGAAGGAATGAGTCCTGCATTCAGCATGTAACAGTAAACTCTAATGCTGTTATTTACCATCTTCCAAAAACATACACATCCAGTAATGACATATAGGCTTGGATGACCGAGTTAATCTTTACACCTGGATTTATGAACCTGTTAACAAGCCTTCCTATTCTCTCTGAAGGAGAGGGCCATAAACACTGTAATTTAATCATAAAGCTTTTGACCTTAGCACTATCTATGGGACTCCTTGTTGCTTGCTGAGGGTGTACAGGAGTACGCTTAAAAGTCAGTATTGCAAAAATATGTTTGCTTTGAATTAACATTTGAGTGAATTTTGGCAGCTACTTTATGTCTGGTTTTGTCTGTTCTCTGGTACAAAACTTTATCTGGAAAATCTGAGAGTACTTACATTCACACTCTAAATGCAAAAGTATTCAGTGAAACAGAAATACATAAAAGCACAATTATTTTTGCTCTCTCAGCCAAGGGTTGGAAGCAGTCCCAATCATGGCAAATAATAGCTGAGCAAACCTCAGTCTGGAACATTAAGAATTTCTTTGCACTCTGACTTAGTAGATAATTATAAATCTACTTATTGAAGTAATTGATAAAATAAACAGTTGCATGGATGTTTGCAGAATGGTGTTTGTAACTAGAGTTTTGCAGAACAAAATAATTGTTTTGGCAGTGGTAGAAAACAAAATACATTTGAGAAAACTGTAGTTGGTCTCAGGCATTCTGCAGATGGAAAGAGACTATTACATCATGGGATGTGTTACTTGCTGAGAATCAGTTTTTCCAGTTCCAGTTGTGGACAAAAGAGAAAATTTAAACTGATCAAAAATTACACAGAGCTGTAACTGTGAGGTTTAAACTTCAAGTAGGTGGAAGCTCAGAAATGAAAAAGAGCCTTTTCCACATGGCTGAATTGAGATAATGACTAAGGATGAGATCCCTTTGACACAACCTTGGTCCAAGCAAGGAATTGCTTGGAGGGGTTGAGAGAGCCAAATTTATGGAGTGCATAGGGAGAAGGAGAAAACAAAAGGGTAAAGTTAACTGTACCGTTTCAGACCTCAGCAAAATCTCTGATGTCAAGGAGATGCATTGTGAAAGCTTTGGTCATACGCTCTTCTGCCAGATATTTCTATTATCTACTTTTTCAAGAGATTTAAACAGGAAACTTTGGAAATGTTGTGTTAGCTAATACTGCTGACCAAGATTTGTGGGTTTTTTTGGTCAAAAATATGGTGAACTTTAAACTTTGGAAAGGGTTTTATAGATTTGCTTGATTTTCACATGAGTTCTAAGATTGGCCATCAGGGACAGACTGTGACTACAACAGCAAAGCAGCAAACACTGTCTCTTACTTTGTCTCAGAGGGGTAGGATGCTTGTGTTTGGAGCAGAAGGCCCCCTAAGACTGCTTTGTGTTCATCTCTTTCAGGACACCAATGTTTCTGAGCCCTTGGAATATTTGAGTATTTATCTTTGAGAAGATCTGATAGAGCAGGATAGTACTCATTCTCATTTTACAGGTGGTGGAATCAGGAAGGGAATATACTATGACAGAAGCATGTCTGAAGCAGAAAGGTGAGTCTCACTATCTCACAGTTTGCCCACATGGAACACACGTTCCAGGAAATAAGTAGTTTGTGGGCTCAGATTAACGTACTGATTTAGAATGTGTTTTCCAAAAGAAATCAACATTATTTATTTTCATTGCTTTCCAGGTGTGCTGATTCACAGTAAGCAGTTTGGACAGCTTTATGGACTGCTCCTTCTCCAACCCTGTGATACTCCTCCATGAACTCTGCCATCTCTTCCACACTTATGTCTCTCTCTTTTACCACCTCTTAATGCCTCTCTGCCATTTTTACCTGCATTGAAAATGTTGGTTACATTTATTACTCCACTTGCAAAAATTTGATTGTGAGCCTTTCCTTAAGTATCTTGGCTCACATGCCTTCAGCTTGAGTCGTCACAAAATTACAGGGCTCCTTTCTTCTCAGTCACGTGTTTCAGCTGCTTTTTCTCTCACCTCTCCATTATTTGCCCTCCAGTTTTTCCTCTCCGGTTCTTCCCTGTGCTCACTGGGAATGCTTTCTCTTTTGTCTTTGTGAGATGCTGTCACACAGCCCCAGCAAAGCCATGTGTGAGAGAGATTCATTACATTAATGATAGTCCCCGTGTTTATTTGACTTGCTGTCATGTTCAGTCTTCCATCAAGGCAGGGCAAGAGGATGCATCACTGCCTCTCACTTACGAGCTTGTGTTAAATGTCATTTTCAGCATGTGTTATAAAACACCACATGGAGAAGATAAGCCATTTTGTTAGTTCTGAAACTTGAAACCCCTGTCACCAGACACCAGAAAGAAGCCCACATAGGTTGTGTAAATGACTTTGTTATAGCTAGCCTAGATGCTGAACCCACAGATTTGTGCCATTGTTAACTGCTTAAGCAGAAGTGCCTGGGAGGAAAATTCACACTGACAGCCCAGCTTAACTTGGTTTATTATGAAGTCAGGTGGTAACAGCATCCAGTTTTGTCCAGCAAGCACCCACAGCTCTTCCCCCTCCTACATGTTAAAAGGTACTCCTGCTGCAGACAGCAGCTCATGGACAAAAGCCATATTGACTGGTGTCCTAATGCATTATTGAGCAGCTGGACAGGGTCATCCCTGGTTGCAGCTCAGAAATTTGGTGTGGCAATAGTAAGGAGAAGGGGCAGTTGGGAAGCTTTCATTGGAGTCAAGATCCAGTTGGAAGTGGGCAGCTCATAATGATGGTGTCTAAAGAATCAGACAGTCATGAGAATATATCAAAGGATATATCAAGGTAGCTGTGGAGCTGCTTTGTCTTCAGTGGCTCATGAGTGAAGGGGTCACAGAAAACACTCAGGTAAATTAGAGCAAGGAAGCTGGGGTGCAACACATTCATTTCTTTGTAGCTCTCTCTGAAGAGAGTAAATAACACTTTAACGTCACGTTTAGGGAAATAATAATCTTTGCTGTTGCTACAGGACTTCTTCAGCCCTAAACATTTCATGCTGGATGAACAAACCAAGATGTGCATCCTCACCTCGGCATCCTCATCATCACTGCTAGCAGGACTAGCAGGACCTGCTGGCCATGGACTAGAGAGAACAGAACCAGAAAGAACATGCAGCCATTAATTTCACTATGAACCAAGAGTTACCAGGACACAAACTGTCAGTAATTGCAGCATCCCTTATTCTGATTTTGCAGTATCCCATCCCAACAACACAATCATTCCAAGAACTTTATGTACTGCAAGAATTTCAATTTGTATGGAGCCATTCTGATCAATGGCTTTATGAACAGAGGAGATAGGTTATTTCCTCTGTCTGTCAGTAGAGTCCAGCACAGAAGAGCAGACCAACTGTTTTTAAATCAACCAAAACTTTATTTAGAATTGAATTCAGCAAAAAATGAAACTCTATGCAGGAAGAACTATATACCTAAACAAACAAGTCTCTACATTGCCTATTGTCCAAGATCAGTATGAGTGTGCCTGGAGAAGCACTCATAAATAAATGGGAAAATATAGTTCTGGACTGAGTTGCACCCTGCAGGTTGGGCACATGTGAGTAGTCTCCAGGGCAATAGGGAGGCATCTACTGCAGAAGACATGGCCACAAATGGTTGCCACAAGCTGTCGTCCACGGTGCATAATCTGGAAGAAAGAAAACCACAACATGCATTGGGAGGAAAGAATTTGAGTTTGCTGCTCCATTGGCACCAGGCAAATGAGACTGGGATCAGAATAATGAGCGCCCCACAGCTCTGCCAGTGCCATCTCGGCAAGGGCTTCTCCCTCTACGTTCACCACCAAGAGGTGACTTGGGGAGCTTCCCAGCAAGGGCTGTGCTTCCAGCCAGCTGCCCACAGCATCCCACGTCAGCCAGCTGACTTGTGCAGCTCCCCTTCTGGCTTCCTCCTCCTCCTCCCACAAGGCAGAAAGGATGACTACAGGTGGATCCTTACCTCTGAGTAAAAATCCCAGCAAATTTGGCACCTAATGACAACTCCTTGCTGTGCACTAGAGGGAAGAGAACCAGAAGGAATGTGCAGCTGTTAGTATCACCACACTTCAATGTTTATTGATACATAAAATCTCACATAATCATGCAACTGCACCGACTAGCCATGACAGTTTTCCTTTGAAGAACACTGCTGTCTTTAACTCTGCGGCATGTAATGAGGAGTTGGGGGGAAGAGTTGTCCTGGTTTTCACCAGAAGAAAGGTGCAGTCAGTCACCCGGCCATGGGATTTGAAGGAACAGCAGTGTCTAGCATGGCCAGTTTGTGTGTGACAATACTGACTTCCAGCAGGTCACCAGTAACAGCTTGTAACTACCACATCCAGCTGGGATCCAGCCACCTCCCAGTCCTCTGGGAACTATTCAGCCCAGAATATTCATTCCAGGACCCAGTTCTAAACTACAGAATTGTTGCCTGGCTCTGGCAAGATCCTGCCCCAGGAAGGAGCCTTTAGTCAATGTTCAATGCTGCAGCCTTGAGCTCTTTCAGCCTTACCTATACAGAGCGGTTACATTCAGTAACTCAGAAGCTCGAGACTGCAAGAAAAAAGTATTCCTTTTTGATATTAACCTAGTGGTGGGATTTGTTCACCTACAGACTTTAAAACCAAAACTGAAACATCTACAAATTCACTGGCAAAATGCAGTATGGTTTAGAATAGTAGAAGCCCTTTAGGTGGCCTATTTAAGACCTGACACCTCAAAGTTCCATGCTCAGGTTCTCTCCTTCACTGCCTTTCCAAAAGGCTCAGAGCACACCAGCTTCATTAAAACCTGTGTTTTCCCCCCGACCCCAAAAAACCACTTTAGAAAAGCTTCTACCATAACTGTCATGTCTTTGTCTTCCCCAGTGACACAGACCCCTTGCTTAATTGAATCAGTCTAATGCATTGCATTTTTCTTTTACTGATGAGTGCTCCTACAGCAGAGCTTTCCTGTTTCTCTACAGAATGAGGATTTTATTGTGCAGGCACCCAACTTGAACTCCAAGGTCTCCATCACAGAAGCAAAGGAATCACGGCTGATGACATCCAGCACTGGCCGTAGAAGCATGACCTCTACAACTGCCCGTGTGCAAGGCCACCCTGGGGAGAAGGGCTCCAGCTCCAGGAGAACAGCAGCCAGCTGGCACCATTCCAGCAGGGAATCTCTGCTGCAGTTTGCCTGGCTGCAGCCTGCTGGCCCCATGATGCCAAGCCTCATTGATAACAATGGCAGTATTTCCATATCTAAGATCGATACTAGAGCTTGTCAGAAAAAGCAAAGAAGTGCAAATGGTATCATTTGACCATCATGCAACTTGGGAGAAGAAAGGAAATAAGCAGAGGATGGGGAGGCTTCAAAGATAAACCAGGCATAGCAGTATCACTTAGTCCTATGCAGAAAAGAAACAAAGGCACAAAGTTCCGTGTTTGGTAGGGCAAGAGCCGCACATACTCCGAATCTGCAGTGTCCTCCTCCTCTGATCCCTGTCCTGCAGGGGCTGGGCCAGCCACAGGTGCATCGTTGGCTCCTGCTGGGTTACCAGAGCCATCCACCTGTTCCTGGTTGTTCAGTGGAACATTTCTCCTTTCTTGCCCATACCCTGCAATTTAATTTTCAGAAGTTAGATCTACTTTTCGTTCTCTCCATAGAGCTGCATTTGAAATGAGTTCTAGAAATAGTCACGAATGGTTCCTATTTTAAATGGACTCTATTCAGCTGGGTTAAAAACCATCTTAAACTACTTTCCCTAATACTAAGGCTGAACCCTTCCACACATTGTGACAATTCTGCTACAGACCAACACAAAATATTTGCTCTATTACTCTGTTAAAGCCCTGCCCTTTGCCTTTTGCTAAAGGCAGTTTCAATCCCTGCTGCTTGAGTTTCTTGAAAAATGAAAAAATCTAAAAAATAACAATTACATTTAGGACAATTCCATTAGCAACTGTAAAACATCAACTCACCTGCAGGAAGCTTCCATCATTGCACATGGGAAGGGAGAGAAAAGAAGATACAGTTAGCTTGGTTGAGCCCCCCTGTGCTGCATGCAACCCTCTGCTCAGAAAGCAGTTAAAGCAGAGCAGGTGAAGAAGTGTTGGGTATCACCCTCTCAGTTTGGTTAAGAGCATTCAAAGCAGTAGCACAAAGAGCTGCTGCCCTGGAAACAAAGAAGTGGGAGCTGCTGATTGTGCACTCACTGCTGCAACTGGGTAGAAACAGAGGCAGCTTATGAACCACCTGAACACCCTCCTGCCTCCTCCTCTTTTCCTGTCCCCTATTTGGATTTGACCTGGAGCTGTTTCTGTCTCTCTTTGTCCCCAAAAGAGCAAATTCTGCTGTCATAGTCCTCAACACTTCATGCTGGATGAACAAACCAAGATGTGCATCCTCACCTCAGAGTCCTCATCATCACTGCTAGCAGGACTAGCAGGACCTGCTGGCCATGGACTAGAGAGAACAGAACCAGAAAGAACATGCAGCCATTAATTTCACTATGAACCAAGAGTTACCAGGACACAAACTGTCAGTAATTGCAGCATCCCTTATTCTGATTTTGCAGTATCCCATCCCAACAACACAATCATTCCAAGAACATTTATGTACTGCAAGAATTTCAATTTGTATGGAACCATTCTGATCAATGGCTTTATGAACAGAGGAGAAAGGCTTCTGCTGGATTTTGCAGGTTGGTTTTTTTGTGGTGTTCTTTTTTTGTTCTGTTGTTGTTGTTGTTGTTTTGATTATTCCTTTTCCAGACAGACCACTCTATTCCAGTCCTGGAGTTCTGGCACAGAATCAAGCAGAAGACAAAAGCTTGGCAAAAACTCTTTCTGTTATGTATCAGAAATCCGAGTTTAGAGAGTCAATTTATCTGTCACATACCCATCCAAAACAATTATGAAAAAATCTTCTTCATCATCCCTTGCCAGTGGCTCGGCTGAATTCTCTGATGCACTGGAAACACGTGGCTGCTGGCTCTGCTCCCTGTTCTGTTATGTGGTAGAAATGGAGACAGATTAGGAACCACCTGAACAACCTCTTTCAGATTACTCTTCCACTCGATACAAGTGATACTCAGAGAGAGAGTTGGATGCCAGAACACAGGCCCGGAAGCTCAAGAGAAACTAATTTGACTGCAAGACTGAGAGAAGTGTGCCTGTCACTACTTACCACAGCAGACTCATCACCACTGATAATGACAGGCGCAGCAGATTCGCCTGTGAGATCAATGACATCTTCACCTGGGAGGTCTATGGCTTCATTGCCTGCAAGATCTATGAATTCTGCACCAGCTGAAAAAAGAGAATGTTAGAATCAAGATCAGAGACTGCAGAGAAATGAAATGGGCTGCCACAGTGGAACAGGCTGTGGTTGGATGCACTATGCCCTAGGTCTCTCTGTTTCAGGAATGTGTCCAACATTCCAGTCAAGCTTTGGCCTCAGCCATCCAAAGGGAGCATTGCCAGTCCTGTCGTCTGAAGGGGCAGCACATGAGGAAGAGCAGCTTAACTCCTCACAGATTCTGCTGGATGAACCAGCTTATGGGAGGTTCACATCAATAGATGATTCATCTCACATAGGGGAATGTTTAACACACTGGAGAAAAAAGACCAACCAACACTACAGGGGATCTTAATTTTATAGTACCATGCTGTACATCTTCCCCTGATGGGTGGGCCACAGCTGATGACAAATTTTGCTTCTCTTTGTCCAGTTTGGGACATCCCCAACTCAGCTTGCCACCCTTCACTGTGGCAGCTGCAGTGACTGCCAGCTTATCAGAACACACATTCAGGTGCTTGAGCAGCACTTGAGGACCTTTGCTACACACCTCACCCCCCACTAGCAGCCAGTGTATCCAGCTCAGTAACAAAGCAAAACAGTTGTCACAAGGCTTGTTGTGTAGGGATGCCATACCAGGCTCTCCCTCAAGCCCAGGCTTTCCCTTCCTCCCTGCTAAAGGGCCTGGCAAGTGGCAAGAGCACATGGCCAGCAGGTCCTCACGCCCAGAAGCAGTTTCTGTTCTTACCAGGCTCCAGAGCAGCGGTGCCACTTGGCTCAAGGTCTCTTGGCCGTGTGTGCGAAGTTGCAGCCGCGCTGGAGGGCAGCAGCCTGCTCTGCTTCTGAGCTGGTCCGGAATCAACTGCTCCTCCAGGGCGCTTTCGCTGGCGCTGAGAGAGAGCAAAGCCTTAGCATTTCCTGTGGCAGTAAGATTAACACGGCCCTTGTTCTCTGCAACACCAATGACTTCTGCTCCCCATTCCATTTTCTCATTGCCTTTGGGCCTGCAGCTGTTTCTTTCCCTCTTTCTCCCCCAAACTGGCAAATTCGCTGTGGTATCCAAAACTATTTTGTGTTACATTAACAGTTGCTAAAGAGAGAACCCCAAACCCAAACCCGTTCTTGCATTTGATGGAATTGGAGCTGGGTCATGAAGGCTCTGTTGTAAATTCTGAGGCCTTTCCTTTGCAAAGGCTCAGGAATAATGCTGTCAGGAGGTCCCCTTGATGCTACGCCTGCTGCATATTCTGCTTTGCTTGGCAGCAGTGGCATCCCAAAACTGACGGGATAAACTACACTTTGGGCTGGATGGAGAAGTATTCTTCCAAATTGCAGGGGAAATGGAAAGAAAAAACAGTGACTTTTTAAAGACTTCCTGGAGTAACAAAAATGCAACTACTTTGTACCCCAGTCAGCTGCAGTTGTGATTGGCACCTCAGTGACAGGAGTACCTTGAACTGATGTTGCAGTGAAAACACTTCTTACTGGGGAAGTCAAAGACTTCCTGTCCTCTCCCTTGCTTTTTCTTTACATCACTGAACCAACAACCTCTTTCAGATTACTCTCCACCCCTCTACAAGTGATACTCAGAGAGAGAGTTGGATGCCAGAAGACAGGTCCAGGAGCTCAAGAGAAACTAATTTGACTGCAAGACTGAGAGAAGTGTGCCCGTCACTACTTACCACAGCAGACTCATCATCACTGATAATGATGACCTCAGGCTCAGAAGATTCGCCTGGGAGATTGATGACATCTTCAGATGGGAGATCTATGAATTCTGCACCAGCTGAAAAAAAAGAATGTTAGAATCAAGATCAGAGACTGCAGAGGAATGGAATGGGCTGCCACAGTGGAACAGGCTGTGATTGGATGCACTATGTATAGGTCTCTTTTTTTCAGGAATGTGTCCAGCATTCCAGTCAAGCTTTGGCCTCAGCCATCCAAAGGGAGCATTGCCAGTCCTGTTGTCTGAAGGGGCAGCACATGAGGAAGAGCAGCTTAGCTCCTCACAGATTCTGCTGGATGAACCAGCTTATGGCAGGTTCACATCAATTGATGATTCATCTCACATAGGGGAATGTTTAACACACTGGAGAAAAAAGACCAACCAACACTACAGGGGATCTTAATTTTATAGTACCATGCTGTACATCTTCCCCTGATGGGTGGGCCACAGCTGATGACAAATTTTGCTTCTCTTTGTCCAGCTTGGGACATCCCCAACTCAGCTTGCCACCCTTCACTGTGGCAGCTGCAGTGACTGCCAGCTTATCAGAACACACATTCAGGTGCTTGAGCAGCACTTGAGGACCTTTGCTACACACCTCACCCCCCACTAGCAGCCAGTGTATCCAGCTCAGTAACAAAGCAAAACAGTTGTCACAAGGCTTGTTGTGTAGGGATGCCATACCAGGCTCTCCCTCAAGCCCAGGCTTTCCCTTCCTCCCTGCTAAAGGGCCTGGCAAGTGGCAAGAGCACATGGCCAGCAGGTCCTCACGCCCAGAAGCAGTTTCTGTTCTTACCAGGCTCCAGAGCAGCGGTGCCACTTGGCTCAAGGTCTCTTGGCCGTGTGTGCGAAGTTGCAGCCGCGCTGGAGGGCAGCAGCCTGCTCCGCTTCTGAGCTGGTCCGGAATCAACTGCTCCTCCAGGGCGCTTTCGCTGGCGCTGAGAGAGAGCAAAGCCTTAGCATTTCCTGTGGCAGTAAGATTAACACGGCCCTTGTTCTCTGCAACACCAATGACAGCACACACGCATACAGGAAACACTCCTGCACAGGCTGCAATATGCATCCAATGCTGCTACAGGCCATTCCCACCTGAGCACACGACTGCAGGGAAAAGACATCACCCCTGATCTCTGACAAGCCGCCTCACCAAGAAAGAGCCTGTCCCAGTGGCTTGAGAATCAGGACAGCAGTTCACAATTCTATCAGGTTGTGGCTCACACTGTAGGCATTTTTGGACTACTGCCAACACCCACAGAGATTCAACACCTTCCCTATTCCAGACCATCAAGTTACATGAAGTTTTCCAAGGTTTCTGCTGCTGTGCTTTTGCTATAAACTCTTGAAATCCCTCTAGAATTACGCTGGAAAACATTGCAAGAATCAGATTTGCACTGAGTAGCAAAGTACTTACTGAGCTCATGGTGTTTTGTGATCAAAAACCAGCGCCAAAGTAAGTGGGACAAGCACCAACAAAGGAATGTCAGGGATGTGATCAATCCCTTTGGTTCCTTTAGGTAGCCCACTGCAGATTTACTGGAGATACAGAAAACTGCTCTTCCAAACCTATCAGAAAAGTAGAGCGGAAATTATCTATTTGGAATGCCACTTTTCTTGAACACCCCCATGCCGTAAGGCTCCCCCTCCCAAGCCTCCAGTCCAAAGCTAGAGGGGGAGTCCACGCCTTTGGCACTTGAGCCCCCCTGCAGCCCATGCTGCAGCCCAGCCCAGCCGCTCAGCATCAGAAGCCTTTTCCAGAACAGTCTGCACTCACCTCTGCAGTCAGTCCAGAGTTTGGCTCGCAAGTGTCGCCAAATCGCTCTCTGTTCGCAAGCGGGACGGAGAAGACGGATGCTCCACGTCTGCTGCGCAGCAGAGAACCCGTCAACTGGCTCAGCAGACTCCGTGCCAACAGAACCTTGGGAGCGGGAGTGCCCCTGGCAACCGGGGCCAACATTCCATGCCCAGGGAACAGGTGTCCGCTTTGCTCACCCATGGAGTTCCAGCACGCCACGGAGGCACCTCAACCATCACCCGGTGCTGCTGCCACCCACTAGATCAGGGTGCTCAGGGCCCTGTCCAGCCTGGCCTAGAACCTTCCAGGCACGGGGCACCCACAGCTTCTCTGGGCAGCCTGTTCCAAGGTCTCCCCACCCTCACGGTGCTTCCGAACATCTGGTCCCAATCTCCCCCGTTCTGGTCCCAAGCCCTTCCCCTTCCCCCGTGCCTCTCTGCCCCCTTCAGGCATCGGGAGGCCCCAGGGAGGCCTCCTCGGGCCCTGCTCCCCTCCAGGCTGCTCAGCCCCGGCTCTGCCAGCCTGGCTGCACAGGACAGGGGCTCCAGGCCTCCGCACATCCCCACGGCCCCTCCGGCCCTGCTCCACAGGCACATCCTGCTGCTGCTGGGCACTGCCAGGCACAGCTCTGCACATGGAGCCTCACGGGGCACAGAGGGCCAGAGCTGCACCTCCCGCCGCCTTCAGCCTGAGGAGTCTGAGCGCCACTGGAGCCTTCCTGTGCCTAAAGAAACCCCACCAGAACACTCCTCCCCAAGGATAAAGGAAATTTAAACCCTTCCTTCACCCCCCCGCCCCTCCAGGATGATTTGTCTGCTGCTGTTTTAACTCATAAAAACTCTTAACTCTGTGTTTAACCCTAGTAAAAAGCAATTAAAAGAAAATTAAAGGTTGTTGGTTTTTTCCCAAACTTTTGAAAGTCTAGCAACTTGGGTCCTTATTTCAAGTCTCCAAAGTCTTGGCATTTTCAGGTGTCCAACTACTCCTCTAGCAGGAATTCCCAACACAGGGTTGAGGAGGTTTGCTCTGCTCCTGGGGACAGCACCTTCCTCCTGAGGCCCTGCTCTGCTGTGAAAGTGACACAGCAGAAAAAGCAGCATTAATATTCCCTTTTCCTTCCAGCCAGTCTGCCATGGGGCCTGTGTCCACAGGGATGGTCTGGGGATCCTGAGAGCAGCAGGGAACCTGTCTCAGCCCTGCCACATCCAGGGATGCCCCTCAGGCCCTGTTCCCGTTGGGTGCTCTGCGGTGTCGGCAGAATGGTGGAAATCGATGCGGTGCTGTGGAGAGCACAAGCACATGTTCAGCTCATGCTCTGCATGAGGAGACTCATTTCTTACAGAAATTTCTCTGTTATCACAATTCATCCTTTTGAGTAATTGACAACATATTGAGTGTTGAAGAATGTGTGGGGATTACATTTCCATTTTTTGGAAAAGACCTCAAGGAGATGTAACGCTTTGAATAAAAATACTAAGATGCTAAAGCAATTCCAAATATACATTTAATAGATGAATAATTAAGCACCTTGTATGAGTCCCAAAGCACAGATTATGAGAAATGAACAATGCAAATAAGCTGTTTCTCTGGTCTGGGCTTCGAACGCTCAACTCCAGTTCCTCTATGCCTACAGACCAATGATGGAATGAGCTGAAAATGTGTTTTCCGTCTGCTGACAACTATGCACCAAGACCAAAACCACTGCTTCAACCATTGCTACCTTTTGCTAATCAATGTTTTTCTAGATCCATACTTTTTAATTTATATATATATATATTTATATATATATATATATATACCCATTGAAAGGGTTAATTACTAACCCTAAACCAAAATTTTAAAAGAAAAATGCCACAGCTGATGGTTTTGAGCCAAACTAACTTTGGTTTAAATGTATTATCAAATCAGCTGACTGCCCTTTTGTGGCAGGTTACTGAAGATCAAACTTACCTGACCATAAATGGTTTCTTTAAATGCTCTTCTCATTATTCAGAATACCTGGCATGACATGTCACCTAGGAATACTGCTACTTAAAAAGACATTTCTGCTTAATGTCATTGCATCCACCAAGTATCTATAAGTCTAGCAACAATGAGAAACAGAAAACACTGGTTTTATATTTATGGCCATCCTTTAGTAAATCATTTTAGATGTGTCTGCTGAAGGATTATCTTGGAGTAATTTTGACAACTCAAGTAGTTTTCATTAAAAATGAGAATCAGAAGATCTCTCTATCAGGCTAATACTAATGTTTTTCATTTTATTTATTAAGACTAAGCCACATAAAAATTAGGGGGTACAATGAACCTTTTTTATTACTACCTCTGCCTAAATAGGGCAATTCTAAGACACCTTGAAATATGACTGAGGAAGCAGATAAATAACACAATAAAGAGAAAAAGGAAAAACCAAAATTAAGGATACATATCCACACAGATGGCAAACTTTTAACACACAGAGGACCTCAGCTCAGTTTGCTCATCTGAATTTTCTGTTTCATGGCACAATGAAGTTACTGTTGCATTGTATACCTGAGATCTGCCCTTGCCTCTTTATTACTTTCATAAAACAGAAGTAGTTTTCTTTCCTTTCTTACATCCAGTTATTATAATTCTGGATAATTGCATTTCTTTTCAAGGTAACTTAGGATTATAGTGCCGTAATTGAAGGCACTGGAGCTACCACACAGTTGTACTGCTAACAGCTCCAAGTCAGTAACCAACTCCATCCATTCAAAAGCCTCCAGATTGTAATTCTAATGAAACCTTACAACACTAAATGCAGCAGTTTGTTTATGTGCCAGTTATTCTCAAAGCAAAATGCTTTCTTTGGACGTGTGCACAACCTGCTCCTCTTTCCACCTTCTGAGAAATGGAATCCCGACATTTTCACCAAAGCGTCCACCAGAGTCTGGCCTGAGAAATGGAACCCCTCACACCCCAAGCAGGGCCGGTTTCTTTTTCCCCGTACAACACACGCTGGCCACAAGAACTACAAAGCTTATGGCTTTAGCACCTTTCCCCCAAATCAATGACTACAGTGTGATGAAAAGAATGAGCTGCTGACTGCTCAAACCAAGAGCCTTACTTCCACCTCTCCAACATCTCTGTCTCTCAGCAGAATCCAGCACGGAAGAGCAGACCGACTGTTTTTAAATCAACCAAAACTTTATTTAGAATTGAATTCAGCAAAAAATGAAACTCTATGCAGGAAGAACTATATACCTAAACAAACAAGTCTCTACATTGCCTATTGTCCAAGATCAGTATGAGTGTGCCTGGAGAAGCACTCATAAATAAATGGGAAAATATAGTTCTGGACTGAGTTGCACCCTGCAGGTTGGGCACATGTGAGTAGTCTCCAGGACAATAGGGAGGCATCTACTACAGAAGACATGGCCACAAATGGTTGCCACAAGCTGTCGTCCACGGTGCATAATCTGGAAGAAAGAAAACCACAACATGCATTGGGAGGAAAGAATTTGAGTTTGCTGCTCCATTGGCACCAGGCAAATGAGACTGGGATCAGAATAATGAGCGCCCCACAGCTCTGCCAGTGCCATCTCGGCAAGGGCTTCTCCCTCTACGTTCACCACCAAGAGGTGACTTGGGGAGCTTCCCAGCAAGGGCTGTGCTTCCAGCCAGCTGCCCACAGCATCCCACGTCAGCCAGCTGACTTGTGCAGCTTCCCCTTCTGGCTTCCTCCTCCTCCTCCCACAAGGCAGAAAGGATGACTACAGGTGGATCCTTACCTCTGAGTAAAAATCCCAGCAAATTTGGCACCTAATGACAACTCCTTGCTGTGCACTAGAGGGAAGAGAACCAGAAGGAATGTGCAGCTGTTAGTATCACCACACTTCAATGTTTATTGATACATAAAATCTCACATAATCATGCAACTGCACCGACTAGCCATGACAGTTTTCCTTTGAAGAACACTGCTGTCTTTAACTCTGCGGCATGTAATGAGGAGTTGGGGGGAAGAGTTGTCCTGGTTTTCACCAGAAGAAAGGTGCAGTCAGTCACCCGGCCATGGGATTTGAAGGAACAGCAGTGTCTAGCATGGCCAGTTTGTGTGTGACAATACTGACTTCCAGCAGGTCACCAGTAACAGCTTGTAACTACCACATCCAGCTGGGATCCAGCCACCTCCCAGTCCTCTGGGAACTATTCAGCCCAGAATATTCATTCCAGGACCCAGTTCTAAACTACAGAATTGTTGCCTGGCTCTGGCAAGATCCTGCCCCAGGAAGGAGCCTTTAGTCAATGTTCAATGCTGCAGCCTTGAGCTCTTTCAGCCTTACCTATACAGAGCGGTTACATTCAGTAACTCAGAAGCTCGAGACTGCAAGAAAAAAGTATTCCTTTTTGATATTAACCTAGTGGTGGGATTTGTTCACCTACAGACTTTAAAACCAAAACTGAAACATCTACAAATTCACTGGCAAAATGCAGTATGGTTTAGAATAGTAGAAGCCCTTTAGGTGGCCTATTTAAGACCTGACACCTCAAAGTTCCATGCTCAGGTTCTCTCCTTCACTGCCTTTCCAAAAGGCTCAGAGCACACCAGCTTCATTAAAACCTGTGTTTTCCCCCCGACCCCAAAAAACCACTTTAGAAAAGCTTCTACCATAACTGTCATGTCTTTGTCTTCCCCAGTGACACAGACCCCTTGCTTAATTGAATCAGTCTAATGCATTGCATTTTTCTTTTACTGATGAGTGCTCCTACAGCAGAGCTTTCCTGTTTCTCTACAGAATGAGGATTTTATTGTGCAGGCACCCAACTTGAACTCCAAGGTCTCCATCACAGAAGCAAAGGAATCACGGCTGATGACATCCAGCACTGGCCGTAGAAGCATGACCTCTACAACTGCCCGTGTGCAAGGCCACCCTGGGGAGAAGGGCTCCAGCTCCAGGAGAACAGCAGCCAGCTGGCACCATTCCAGCAGGGAATCTCTGCTGCAGTTTGCCTGGCTGCAGCCTGCTGGCCCCATGATGCCAAGCCTCATTGATAACAATGGCAGTATTTCCATATCTAAGATCGATACTAGAGCTTGTCAGAAAAAGCAAAGAAGTGCAAATGGTATCATTTGACCATCATGCAACTTGGGAGAAGAAAGGAAATAAGCAGAGGATGGGGAGGCTTCAAAGATAAACCAGGCATAGCAGTATCACTTAGTCCTATGCAGAAAAGAAACAAAGGCACAAAGTTCCGTGTTTGGTAGGGCAAGAGCCGCACATACTCCGAATCTGCAGTGTCCTCCTCCTCTGATCCCTGTCCTGCAGGGGCTGGGCCAGCCACAGGTGCATCGTTGGCTCCTGCTGGGTTACCAGAGCCATCCACCTGTTCCTGGTTGTTCAGTGGAACATTTCTCCTTTCTTGCCCATACCCTGCAATTTAATTTTCAGAAGTTAGATCTACTTTTCGTTCTCTCCATAGAGCTGCATTTGAAATGAGTTCTAGAAATAGTCACGAATGGTTCCTATTTTAAATGGACTCTATTCAGCTGGGTTAAAAACCATCTTAAACTACTTTCCCTAATACTAAGGCTGAACCCTTCCACACATTGTGACAATTCTGCTACAGACCAACACAAAATATTTGCTCTATTACTCTGTTAAAGCCCTGCCCTTTGCCTTTTGCTAAAGGCAGTTTCAATCCCTGCTGCTTGAGTTTCTTGAAAAATGAAAAAATCTAAAAAATAACAATTACATTTAGGACAATTCCATTAGCAACTGTAAAACATCAACTCACCTGCAGGAAGCTTCCATCATTGCACATGGGAAGGGAGAGAAAAGAAGATACAGTTAGCTTGGTTGAGCCCCCCTGTGCTGCATGCAACCCTCTGCTCAGAAAGCAGTTAAAGCAGAGCAGGTGAAGAAGTGTTGGGTATCACCCTCTCAGTTTGGTTAAGAGTATTCAAAGCAGTAGCACAAAGAGCTGCTGCCCTGGAAACAAAGAAGTGGGAGCTGCTGATTGTGCACTCACTGCTGCAACTGGGTAGAAACAGAGGCAGCTTATGAACCACCTGAACACCCTCCTGCCTCCTCCTCTTTTCCTGTCCCCTATTTGGATTTGACCTGGAGCTGTTTCTGTCTCTCTTTGTCCCCAAAAGAGCAAATTCTGCTGTCATAGTCCTCAACACTTCATGCTGGATGAACAAACCAAGATGTGCATCCTCACCTCAGAGTCCTCATCATCACTGCTAGCAGGACTAGCAGGACCTGCTGGCCATGGACTAGAGAGAACAGAACCAGAAAGAACATGCAGCCATTAATTTCACTATGAACCAAGAGTTACCAGGACACAAACTGTCAGTAATTGCAGCATCCCTTATTCTGATTTTGCAGTATCCCATCCCAACAACACAATCATTCCAAGAACATTTATGTACTGCAAGAATTTCAATTTGTATGGAGCCATTCTGATCAATGGCTTTATGAACAGAGGAGAAAGGCTTCTGCTGGATTTTGCAGGTTGGTTTTTTTGTGGTGTTCTTTTTTTGTTCTGTTGTTGTTGTTGTTGTTTTGATTATTCCTTTTCCAGACAGACCACTCTATTCCAGTCCTGGAGTTCTGGCACAGAATCAAGCAGAAGACAAAAGCTTGGCAAAAACTCTTTCTGTTATGTATCAGAAATCCGAGTTTAGAGAGTCAATTTATCTGTCACACACTCATTAAAATTTCTCATGTCTTCTTCATCATCCCGTGCCACTTGTTATGTCTGTTAACAGAAGTTTCCTCTGTTGTCACTCCACCTTCCCAGCCATAGGATGTTTTAAAAACTGCTATAAAGCATGCTCACGCTGATGAATTGCAGCAGCATCAGTGATATGGTCTTGGAAGAACCAATTATACAAAACCTCAAAATGCTTTAAAATTACATTTATGCAGCTCCTAGAATTGACCCTTTGCAAAGAAGCAAAACCTTTCTTTGTGGCTCTGATGTCTTGTTTGGTTGTTAAGTTAGATTTCTACACACGGAAAATTAAAACCCCATTAATTATAATGGTTCATTTGTGCAAGCAGGGCCTCAGTGAATAAGAGAAGCTTATGACCTCATTTTTGACTGCTAAAGCCCAGTCCTTGCAGCCAGCCGCCCTACGGGTGCCTTACTGTCCTCAGATTTCATTTATATGTCCCAAAATAAAGCTTTACAACAACTCCTAGCTCCCTCTGGGGTCAGTTATTCTCTGTGCAGAGCCATTACCAAGTCTTCCTTGCTTATTACATTCACCCATTAATGATTTTTTTTTAAAGTTGGTTATTTTCTTTAATGCACAAGCATATATGAGTAGTGATCAAAAAATTAATGTATTTTCAGATATCTCCAGCATGGTTGAAGGTTTGATATAGTTAATTTTAGGTGCTGAGTGAGAAATGAAAGTTCTGCTAAGGTGGTTTCTGCTGTGGAGTAACCCTAGCTGTTGATATCCAGATGTGATTTCCACTGGCTTTGTCTGTCCCTATGCAATGTGTATGTTGTTCTGCTGATTGTAAGTGATTAATTTTCTAAGACTTGTATACACTGATGCATAAGCAGCAGTAAGCATTGTGGGTAGATTCTTCTCAACATCTTACTCTTAATTTTCTTGTACTTGATAGTTTAGATTTGTGGGTTTTTTTTCCTTGCTGTAAATGCAGAATTTTGACTTGAACTGTTTTTCAACCTGTACTTACTCCTCAAATAGAATATTTTCAAATAAGATTCAAGAATGAGAAAGTATGACTTAAGAGATGAGTATTTAGAAAACTATATTTTAGCAACCAAGAGAAAAAGAAGGAGAAAGGTGTGGGACATCCTTAAAGCTGCATCAAGAGAATTGTAGGATGGCCATGGCTCCTGCAATGTCTAAGTGTTGATTGGGATTTCATGAGAACTTTCCCATGCAACTCTCTTTCAGAGCGACCATTTTTTTTCCTGACCATTTCTGCAAATTAAATTTATTATCAGTTTGGCAAAAATTTTAATCACAAGGTTTTTATACTGATGGAAAAATCCAGGAAACTATCTGAGACTTTGGACTCAGGATTCTGCAAGGCAGAGAAATTTATACAAGGGAATGCAGGTTAAATAGGTTACATTTGTGAGTTGCTTACACAGTGAGGAAACAATATGATGTTTAAACTGAGAGGAAATATCCTTCCTTGGGAAAAAACACTTGAGCAATTTGAATTTTTTGGCACACTTTTAAGTGTTTGACTCCCTGTGAGAGAGCAAAGTCTGTATTTGTATGAATTATAGCCCAGCCACAAAGAATCACAAGTTAGCACAGCATAGCTTGTTCAAGTAATCCAAATCTGACAGTGTTTCTCTTACCTTCTTTTTAATGGCTCAAATTTTCCCCTCCTACTCAGGCATGTCCAATATCAGTAGCAAAACTCCAAAACTTCCTGTATGAATAAATAAGTAACTGAGCTTTATTCATTAAGTGAATTTCTTTAACATAGCAAGTTTTCAGTAATGAATAAAGACCATGCATGGTAATTTAATATTGGAATCAATTCTTCAGGTACAGTCGCATGATATCAAAATTGTGATAGTGGTTTATTCCTTTGTCTCCACAATAAATCTCACTGGGAAGTCACAAGATACACCATTATGTTAAAAAAAAATAGACACTAACCTTAAACTTTACCACTTGCTATTGGAAATCCATATAAATTCTGCTGCCATCACTGGTCGAGGATGACCACAGGAAAAATACCAGTTGATTTCTAGAGAGTTACACTTTTTCTATAATTTGCTGTATGTGACAGAATGATTGATTATGCTTTTAATACCATTTTGCCTCATAGCTGATTGAAGATTCCTTTTGGCCTTTTTCTTCAAGTTAAGTACACTTTCTTGGTCAAATATAATCCTCTGGAATAAAACCCATCTGTTCCTGTTTAGAAAATGAACTTTTACAGCTTTATTACTGACCATACAACTTGATAATTGTGAGGTTTAGGTTTCTTAGCAAATACTTTATACAGCTCTACCTTGGAAAAAATAATTGAGGAAAACCCATTATGGGTTGCAATAAAAATCACAGCAGAGCAGGTGTCATGGGTTGGCACTGGCCAGATGTTAATGCACCCATGAATATATGTTTTTTCTCTAACAACTCCTGTGGGATGTGATCAGGAACAGAGCAGAGCAGGCTTAAATCTTGAAAACAAAAAAAAAAAAGCCCACCAAAACTTTATTAATTACATAAGAACAGGGACAGAAGTACTCTTAAACACACACAGAGACAGAAATAAAAACTTCTTAGAACATTTCTTCTCCCAGTTTCTACCTCCCCACCCATCACTTTTCACAGACCAACCTTTGGGTTTTAGATCAAACAATCACCACTCAAAAAAAACTAATCTTCAATTCAGCAAGGGAGAGAGGAGTCTCTCTGGCACCACAGACTGTTCTCCAGAACACACAGGTCTACTCCTTATGTGTTTCCATGTCACCCGTGGCACCGCCCAGAGAAGTCTGCCAGGGTGACTCTCTCTTTTTCCTATGTCCAGCGCTCTCACCGCTGTCTCATAGGCCAAAGCTACATACAGGGCTTTTTTAAGGATGCTGCATGCCGAGCTCTCCCCTTTTTACCCAGGGGCCAGGGTTCCAGGAGCGGGTCTGCCCTGAGGGCAGAGGGCACCACCTCACCCTCCCCCTCTTTTCTCTGCTCGCTCCACTCTTCAAGTGCCAGTCACTGTAGCAAAAGCAAGGGCAGCTGCATCCACCCAAAAATGCAGTTTATGTTCAAAAGAGACTTAAGTTCAGTCCATGGCTGACATTATGCAAGAGAAGTCCAGCTCAGAAGGCTACTCCTCTCATTCTTCCATCGGGTTCCTTCCAATCATGCTTTATCATCTCAGTCTCAGGCCGCTTCCCTCTCTCCGAAACCACCAGTCATGAGAATCAATGTCTAAGAAAAGTTTCTTTCTGCTACACAAGGGTTAACAGTTTTTTTTCTCGGCAGGGTGCTGCAGGCTCAGGCACTCCCAGGCTCCACAACTCCCACGTGGCTGGGCACCTTCTCCCGGAGTTTGGGGGTGGAGGGGGGTGAGCACACACGGAGGGCACTTCCACAGTTTTCCACCCCTCCATCCTGGACGGGGCAGCTCAGTTCCAGTCCTGTCCCTTCTCTTCTCCCCGCCGGGGCTCCGGCTTACCTGAGCCGACCACGTGTTTCCCCTCCCCCACCCAGCCTCGTGGCTGGGCAGGGGAAGGAGGCCTGAGACGTCTCTCTGCTGAAACCGGGATCTAAAAAGAGGCCGAACCCCCTAGACTCCTGCTTTTAACTCTTTGTGTCCTCAGAGGCGTGTCCAAACCTCTGAGTGACCAATCTAGGTGTCAGCAGAAAAGCTGATCACTGATTGGACTGCCCACATCCCCCTGGAAAAAAATTCACCTCCCTTGCAACCATGACAGCAGGCTTGAAAGGCAAGCCAGTAGCTTGCCTGATTCTCTCTGCTCCAGGACAAGAACACCTAACTTTATAAAAATATTGTATTCTATTGTCATACAGTATCTTCAATACTTCCAGTGATGGAAGCACCACACCACAGCCTTGCCTGCAGTACACACTGCAATACTCATCTCCTCTTCCCTTTACCCTACGTCTCACCTTGAGACAGTGTGAGCTATAAATCCTTCACTCAGTCTGTAGATTTTTTGAAATATTATAGATGAGCCCCAAAAGGTCAAGACACATGTTTGTTTTAGAACAAAACTTTCTGACTGACCTTCCTCAAAATGGTCGGTTTGCAAACCAGCAGCACTGAAACTGTGGGGCTTTCTGATTTATGAAGAACCAGGAGTCTGATCAAGAAACATGATTTCATTTTAGCTTATGAGTGTGAGTGGAGAAAAATATCCCCCCAAAAGCCTTTATACATGCCCTGAAATGAATAGCAAAATGGCAGCTTACATATATGTGCATGTTTATGTCTGAAAACAGGATTAGCTTCCTCCAGAGAAGGAGATGCTCAGTGGTTTGCATTTCAGAAAAAGCTCTTTGACTGATATTCCACAAAGTTTTGAAATTACGTGACAGCATGGAACAAGATCTTCTGCTGTGCCAAATCATTTTGACTGAAAGACACTGGAATATTAAAAGTTATTGCTGCCCCTGAAAATTTCTGCATATCCCCAGAACAAGTTTGCAAAGAATTAAAGGAAGTGGATCACTACGAAAAAAAAAATCAAATCTCAGCTGATACATAACTAGTTAATCATATAGAGTTAATATGTAACCGAGGAAGGGCAGCAAATCCCTGATCCCTGTTTGCTGTTTATCACACTGAGTAGTGACTGCATTTGGACAAATGGGAATAACCTTGCCAAGATTTCCTATAAGCTGTTATTGTGGTTTGGTACTCTAAGGGAAAAATTATACCACAGTGAATTAAGAGAAGAGCTCAGGCTGTGTTATGTCTTGGTGTGCTGACAAGGGGTAAAAATAAAATGTGTTGAAAGGATGCAACTGTGAGAATGGCCTACAGTCAAAGTTTTATGTAAAACCAAACAGCTTACATTTGGGCAACTAAAGGCCTGACCACCTTGCAGAAAAGCCCAACCAGCCCCACATCTCAGATGAGGCTTGCAAGTGCTGCTTCAAGGCAGGCATGAGACATCTTCAGCACCTCAAGGTTTTCTGGGCAGAGTGTGCCTAGGGCCAGAAAGTCCCTTCTGACTAAATCCCCCCAGCCTGGCACTGAGAGCAAAGACACTGGAAGAGGAAAAACTGTGAAATACATGCCCAGAATCTGGCTGAGCCAGTGCAGCCCTCCAGAGAGGTGTTGCTGTGTACTGCCTGGCTGGATTAAAATTGAAGCCCCCCCCCACTTTCTACTGCCCCAGATTACCCACCAAACTCCCACACCAGTGTGCTGCAATATCCATCTGCTGGGAGTAACAGCAGGGGAGTGGATAGGCCCAGGAGTCAAATCTTCTCCTCTTTCTCACTCTTTCTCTCTGGATTAAAAGTAAAAGGGTAACGAACCACATCTAATTTGCTGTGTTTTACACATAGGTACAGTAGTTAACGATGTGAATTCAGTTCTGGCTCTTTGATCTTTCTCCATTGACAAGATTTTTACAGTCTAAACTGCAACTGAGTGAATTGTCATAGAATAAGGATCTTTTTGTCAGTTGTTAGCATTGCCATTTAAAGCAATTTTTTGGATCAATAATATAGCACTTTTTCTTTTTTTGAGTGTAGCTGCTGAAAATCCCTGTGGTAGTCAGGCTGTTAGGAAAGATATATTTGCTTCAATATACTTTATGTCAGATTCCTGGAAAATAAGTAACTGCATCATAAGAAATAAAGAGTGGCTTCTATTCCCAAACAAGAGCCTGTCTTGTTGAAACCTCTGAGCATCTACTTTGCTTTGATTGTGCATGTTCATTCTTTCTTTGATCACCTCATTAAAGATGTAGAAATGATTGATTTGCTCTACTTTGTTCTGGCCTTAACAACTTTGCAAGATGTGTGAGACAAAGACTCCTCAGAAAGGAGAAGAAGGAAAATGAGAAGGAGAGAAAATGCTGAAAGGTCTCCTGGATTTGTGAGTCGAAGCAAAAAAAAAATTATTCTGATAGTTCTTCTTGTGGCAAAGCACAGACCTGCAGAAATTAAGTGTTTAACTTCTCAGGAGGTTGGCCTCCTGGCTGATGTATTGCCTAACAGCAATGCAAGCTATTCATGCTGATCCATGTGCTCACCACACTTGTACTGATCCTTTCTGCAGAGGGAAAGATCAAGGATCACTCTCTCAATTCAGAAAAAAATTATTTAATCCTGCTAAAATTCCTTACATCACTGCAAAACTGCTGTCTCTGCTATGGAAAGCAATGGAAACAGGGCACAGCAATTTGTGCTAATTGGTTCCCTGCTGTGAGATGAACTCAGGCTCACTTGGAGGCCAAGTTCTGGTCAGAGGCCCTGTTTGCTCCTCACACTGCTCATCCCCACATTTATTCCAGTCTCAGTGTATCTGTCTTCCTACTGGGCATGCAGGACTACAGTCCTACAGGATTAGATCACTTCTGTCTTCACCATTTCCTAAGCTTTTGGGCTGCTGACTTTCTGGATGGCTCCTTCAAGGACAAGGTTTCACAAGGCCTTATTAACAACCTTGTTAATAATGTAATATTATTATATTGTGTGTAATATTGACTGATGAAATGTTGTGTGTATAGTGTGTAATATTGATTGATGAAATATCAAGAAGTCTTTACAAAAATTTTAAGAGAGAAAATTACACTGGAGCACTTAGTCCTAGTGAGTGGAAAGAAGATTAGCTTTTTGCCTCAGTTGAATTTTCTGAGTCTCCTCAAGGGTGTGCTGCCATCTTTGCCAATTTGCATTGAGTAAGTTGTTCCCCACTACCTTCTGACTGGCCTGTATTATTTATGTGAGCACCTCCTACTCTGTCAAACATCTCCCCAAATCACATAAGCACCACATTTAGTGTAAAGAAAACCCTGGGGCTAGTTCAAGGTTTGTAGGTTTGGTAGACTAACTCAAAAGCATGAGTGACATCTGAAATGTTGTTTTGTGCTTCTGATGAAAGAAAAGAACCACTGGCTTGACCCATCGTGTCAACTGTATGTGCAATCATGCCCTGGTCTGCTTGCTTGGGCCAAAGGACAGATGGAATGAGAAGGGAGCTAGGAGGGAAGGGACAACAGGTGGCAGTGAGGATGTGCATCTAAAATGCACAGGTTTAGTAGGAGTCACTTGACTCTGACACACCTGAGAGTGTTTCACCATGCTGCCAGCTCTAAGCTGATATAGGTTACCTTGGCTTGCAGTTGTCCCTCTGGTGCTCTGAATGCTGCCAAAGAAATCAAAGAGCCATGGCTGTCTCTGGAAAATGGTTTTATCCATCCCCGTATGGGCAAGCAGGCCACACTTTTTTCCATGTCCTACTGCCCTTTTCTTTCATGGGCCAAGGATGCTGGTTGGGGCGGCACCACGGATGCTTCCCACTGCCAGAGCTCTCCAGGGTGATCCAGCTCCTCAAGGGGCATCAGCAGAGAGGAATTCCTGATACTCCCACCTGTCTGGTCCATCTTCAAAGAAAGGCAACACAGGGCTGTTGGTGTGACTGAGCAGGGTGAGAGAATGGCTGTTGGCAGGGCTTTCCCAAAGGTGTGGGAAATGCTGCTTCCACACCCTGCTCTGCTTGATTTATATCAGGATTGATAAGGGAAGGTGTCTCATCACCTGTTCATCAATCAGACAAGGTCTACTAATTGAAGAGAGAGTGAAGGGTTTTCTTCACACCTCTTGCATTCCCTTTTATATACAAAGTATTTTTATGGGGAATGTGAACTATGGCCATTTACACAGAAAAAAACAGATCCACCAGGTTACTGAGGGAGCCTCTCCATTGCAAATTCTTTCTGGTTTTCCTAGAAGCAAGCTAAATTATTCAGCAGGAAGCAGATAGTTAATGTGTGTAAAAGAATGGAAATCAGAAGTGCTTAGGGAAACTCTGGGACAAGTGGCACCAAGCCAGCCCTTACCTGGTTCTGTTCTCTGGATTTGTTATTTTCAGTGCTTGTCACCTTTTACTGTTACATGAGGATCTAGAGAGGGAAATCAGTTTAGTTAACCATTTTTTCCAGCAGAACATCTGTAAACTTGGTTAAAAGAAGTCTTCGACTGCAGGAGGAACACGACATTTTTTTAATTTGAAGGCTGTAAATTTTTATTCAAGGGACTGATGTTTTATTAGGTAGTGAAGCAGACTGATAAGCAAATTCAGGAGTTTTGCACTTGTGGGAAACAAAAACAGAGCAGCTGTCACTTTTCAGACCCACATCATTTTTAGCAGGATCTCTACATGCAGGCTGGTGTCCCACGGACCATCCAAATCACTTTTGTGCTTTCTTTTGCACTTCAGACATGTTGGACATGGCAGCAGGACTGACAGTGCTGCTATAACAGAGCAAGGCTGTGGCTGCACTGCAGCTCAGAGGGGTGCTTCCCACCTTTCTTGGGGAGTGCTTTCAGGTGGCCACCAGGCTGTGTGAGGCAGGAGCCCAGAACTGCAGTGTACATCATCCACTGGTTTTCATTTTTAATTTTCCTGGCGAAGTAAAATGAAGTTTCCTTCTCTCTTGAAATGTCCCCTGTGCTCCTCTTGAGGGCTACCTATGTGCATGATTAAAGAAAGCCCTAGAGACATTCACTTTCTTCCCATGATATATGTCTTGGCACAGATATTTGTTATTCACTCATTTGCAGTCACTTCCTAGTTCCCACCTGATCTCAGCTCTCTTGTGTAGAAAGCAGGAATTTTTGGGAATGGGAGATTTCCCCCCTTGTTAGACCGACTGAGAGGGTTGCCAAACAGGCATGTTTCCCCTAGAAGCTATGCAGCACTAAGCAGTCAGGTACCCTGTCAGTAATTTTCTCTCCCAGTTCTTGCACATACCTTGCAGCAGGCTTTGCTCATGGGTCACAGAGAGCCATGGCTGCATGGTGGACATGTGCTCAGAATTATGTCTCATCCACACCCTCACAGGACAGCTTCATCAAAACACAGGTCTAGTGGAAACTTATTTCTTTACTTTCCTTCAGATTCTATCTAGAAAACTCAGACAGGCTTACATGTCTGTAAGGGACAAAAGGAACATATGAGAGAAAACACCCCTTCTTCCCTGCTGTGTTCCCAGGGAGTATCCATATTTTCTTCCATCAGGGCTGACTTTTCACATGAATATCTTACCCTTTACCTACCTGAAAGCTTGTAAAAATGGAGACATACCACAACCCCTTTCCAGATCCTGAGGAGGTCTTCTTTCCTCCATCCTGTAACTCATTATCCTGAGACAGAATAAAATTCCATCAGGGCAGGCAAGCCAAAGCCCATTTGATGCCTACTCCAGAGGCTTTTGCATGCACTTGCTTGGTCTCCCCTTGAAGGCTGGCCTGCCTAAGCTACTCAATTTCCCTCTCTCTCTGTAAACCCTGCCTTCCTGCCCCCTCCACAGTAACTACCTCCAGAGTTTGGCTGGAGCACTTGCACCCTCTCCTGAGCTGCCATAGCAAAAGCCTAGGCACACTGTGATTCTAGGATTGGTGCTCTCTGCTTTTAGCCTGGGGTTTAGTAGCAAAATGTATTTTTAGGGAGAAAAAGTTGTCTTGGGTTATGCAACCAAAAAAAAAAGTGTATTCTATTTCATCTGTTGAAACCAGTTGTGTTGTAGTTTAAATTTTGGGGGGGGATCCTGGGGAGGGTTCCCCAGGAGCCCCCCAGGCTCTAGGGTTGTGGGTGTTCGCGTGCTGGCAGGCAAAGAGGCTCCAGATGGCTGCTGAGGTGCTGATGAGATGAGGGTTTATTCACTGAGGGAGAGGGGAAGGGAAGGGGGGGGGGGGAGGGAGAAGGGGAGAGGGATTGGGAGAGAGCAGTCTCTGGAGACCACCAGAGCAAAAGAGGAGGAGCCCTCTCCGTTTGCACCCTTAACACAGAGGTTCAAAGTGGGCGCGGTGACATTCTCCAGCCAATAGAGTTACAGATACAGGATACTGCAGGGAGGGTACAGACTTGGGATAAACCATACATTTTCCAGGGGTGAGACAGAGCAAACCATTTCCATAAAATGCAATTACACAGAGTTGAGGAGATTTTTTTTTCTTTATCTCTTGTAACTCCAGAGGAGGGAGATGCCTTCTGATAATAGGCCAGCTGTTAAAACCAGTTGGGGCAGTGTTTCTTATCTCTTTCACCACTGTCCACCCTCTGGGGAGGATATCTCCTCTTAAGGGGCCATTAAGGCTTAGCAGTGACATGACACATTGCATCATCCCACTGTGAGATGCACCACCCACCAGTGAGGGGGAAGCCAGGCATTCCTACCAAGATAAAAACTGAGGTGTAGGAACACCAAGGAGGCTGTTTTCCACTGGATTCTTGGAAGAAGACAGGCCCATCTTGCCAGCACTGAACCGTTTTTTACTACAGGATCACCTCTACTTCACAGAACAACATCTGTTACTCCAGGAGGACTCATTTAAACTGCTTCCAACCCTGACAACAGGGTGTCAGGTTGTATCTCTGACTCTGTCAGGGTTTGCTAGCACTTTTGTTTGTTTTCTTGTTTGTTTTTTTTTGTACTACTGCATTTGTATTTTTAATAATCCCAGTAAAGAACTGTTATTCCTATTCCCATATTTTAGCTTGAAAGCCCCTAATTGCAAAATTATAATAACTTGGAGGGAGAGGGTTTAAACTCTCCATTCCAAGGAGAGCTCCAGCTTTCCCTGACAGATTCCTGTCTTGCCAAACCAAGACAAAAGTACTGTCTGATAAAACCAAGGGCTGCTATTCCAGCCCACAGCCATCCTCATGGCTGTGAGGTGCCCAGCTGCTGCTGCTCCTGCTCTTCCCTACTCAGGGATTCAGTGACACAGGCCCTGCTTGCAGGCAATGGGCCAAGAAGTAAAGCTTTCCAAATGCCAAGGCATGTATTCCTGTAGACCTGCTCATCCATGTGCTGCCAACAGATGATGGAAGGCTGGCACAGAGGTTTTACCTTCATGCTGTGTGGCAAAAAGGAAGCCGAAGCTGGGAAGGGCATGGTCTTTCTCAGTTGGAAAGCAGCTCAGAAAAAAATATATATCTTGGAGGCCAACTTCTTTTACATACTTTGTGTTTGAAGTAAGTCTTTTGTCTACAGATATGTCACCCCTCTGGTTAGCTGATCATCCAGTCATGCTCTCTTTTGCAAGGAAATCCCAAGGGTTACTTGATGATTTCCTTCATGGGAATAAAGTTTGTTCCAAGCAGGAGTAGGGACTGGTTTTCCTTCAACTTTAAAGAAAGATAATTTTTTTCAAAGTTTCCTTTAAATGCTGATGCCTGAAGAAGGGGAAGAAGAGTTACTACAAGAACAAAACTAAGCTTCTCATAAAGTTCAAGCTGAGAAAGTTGAAAACCTACTAGCTTAGGATCTAAGCTTGTGATGAAAGCTGGGAAGTATTTTTCCCAATTCCAGAAATTTTCAAGGTGAAAAAAATGTTTTCCAGGTCCAGCTGGTAGAAGGAAGGTAAATAAGCCCTCATCCCTTAAAATACCATCTCTGGAGAGCAGGAACTTGTGAAGACCAGCAGTCACTGGTCAGCTAGGTGCAGTCCAAGGTAGGATCACAGGCCACTGCAGCACTCACAGTCCTCCTGGCTAAGCATGTGAGCAGGCAGATTGCAACAGACACAGTGCCTTTGACCTTCAAATCCCATCTTTGGGAGAACTAGAAGAAACAGAGAAAGGCGGGTCAGTGGAGGGTCTGTCTGATGGACGGTGCATCTGTGGTAATTTTGTACTGCAGAGCAGAGACTGGTTACATCAGCATGGCCTCTCATAAACCAGGAGAGGCTCTTCGAGGCATTTCTTGTGCACGTCTTCTGACTCCTCTCCAAATGGAGAGCTGTCAGGCTAAGTGAGGGCATTCATATCCACATGAAACATGAATAAAGTAACGAGTGCCAAGAACTTTGTTAAAAGGTGGTTCATTCCGAGAGAGTAGGTCACACAAATCCCATAAATATGTACTATCCTCTAATTATGACATCAAGATTTTCATTTTGTCTCTTTGAAATTGTTTTCAGGGCTCAAGGGTCCTGATGCTATAATTACCCAAAAGCATAGAATTTATAACAGTCCTGCGGGTGAAATATCTAATTTTAAGAAAAACACTGGCTCCCATTCTACCACTGACATCCCCAATGAGAGATTAGCTTTAGCTAAAATACAAAAATATGTTTGTCTAGATCTTTCTTTATATTTGCTTTGGAAGCTTTCCCAGTTAATTATAGCAGTATTCAGCTCAAGCTGTAAATGTGGACTTAAAGAAAGAACTGATGAGTCATTCCCCACTGAATGCTACTTTCTAAAGTTTAAGATCTATAGTTTAACTTGATTTTTTAATTCTAACTATTCCACCCTCTACAGAGCTGTAATCTCTTTAAGGTGTATATTGCTTAACAGCATAAATAGTCTTTGTGAAGAACTATTTGTATTCCTTTGCGCAATTTATGACTATTGCTATGGAATGGCTCAACCAAATAGCAAGCAGGACTGGAAGTTTCACACTTGCTGCTCTTGTAAAGCATTGTGAAAGGTGGTGGATAATATTATCTTGCTTTTTGGAACCAGTGAAAGGCATCTATTTGGAGCATGCCAAGAAAAAAGAGTAAAAAATGATGGAACAAAGAGGTATCTTGTAGATACCTGAGCAGAACTTTGAGGAAAAGTTAAATAAGTAGATTAAGCTCTGGAGACATGTAGAATGACTACTACTGCTTTACCCAGATGGTGTCTGTCTTATCTAGATAATATTAGTAAAAACCAGAAGTTTTTCCTGTCTAGTTAACACTGGTTGTGTTAACTGGGTTCAGTACACTAACAGGACCATCAATGTTGAGAACTCATCAGTAGCTGCACTTAAGCCCGGTGTTATCAGGAGGAGAAATAGAAAGAAAAGTAACACACAAATCAAATCAACAAACATATTGTGGCTAACAGCAGGCTCACAACTGACCAGCCACAAGCACTTACAGGCATCTCATCAAGCAGTCAGTCATTAAGCAATGGATATAAATAATCCTAAATGGAGAATTTGGTAAATTAACTGGTTCGGCACATCACAATCCCACAGTCACATCTCTGTAGGCTACTGTTTTTCCTTGTTGTTATTCTTTGTGCCTCCATTTCACTGGTTTGTTTGAGGATGTGCCTAACAATCACATTTTCTAACTCTTGCAGCAAAGAGTACCCAGCCAGCCTGAGCCTTTGGCAGTCTTGGCACTGATAGCAACCAAGTGACTTTGAGAATCTCCTCAGACATGTGGTAAGTTAAAGTGACTCTTTCACTATTTCACCAGGCATCATTCTGGAAAAATAGTTCATGTCCTTTCCCTCTTTTCTCCTCTTTTAGGCTTTTCTCCTCTTTTAGGTGTATTAGAGATAAACTACACAAGGAGAAAGATTTTCTCAAAGTAATGGACACAAAGTTAAAGGTACCCTGTGTGCTTCACTCCAGAAGGGGATGACGTAGGAACAGATGTGTGCAGAATTACAGCAGGTAAGAATTTACAAAAAAGATCTACAAAAATACATTACAGATCTTAAACCTAGAGTGTCTGCCATGCTGAAGGATTAAGCTTATCAGTATGAGTAAAGAACAGTTTCCTTCAAGCATTATTGCTTAATTTCAAAATTGGAACATGACAGTTGCAGAATTACCAACCTGTTGGTGTCTGATAGACACATTTCACTCTGCACTCTGCAGCTGACCAGCACTGTGGGGTTTTGACTGCTGAGAACTTTCCCACTGAAGAATGAATTCATGAAGGACTAGCAAGTTCATGCTGCATATGGAGTTATAAAAGTTGTTTTTGAAGGCAGAATCAGGGATAAAACTGTATTCTCTAAACTTACTCTATAGTTGGTTGCCATTTCACAGTACTGCCTGTAACAGTGCAAGTTCAAAGTTTGCATGAAATACTTTCATTCAAGCAGTGAGCTGTTATTCATAATGAAAGTGATGTGTTCTTTTAAATCTCCTGATTTTAAGAACACACTCAGTTGCTGCCTTTTAAGAAAATAACTCCAAGAAGTTCTATACATCAAATATTCATCTATGAGACCTTTGCAGTTAAAATATTGGTATTTTATATATATGTATGCCCACATACTTTTGATGATTTTCTTCATCTCTACAGAATTTAAGCAGCAAAGTTAGCTCCTGGTTCCTCTTACTGCCACTATCATACACAAAGGAGTTGGAGAAAACAAAAAAGAAAAGAAAGAAAATAAAAAAGATTCCACACAATTGAGAACAATTGAATTTTCTAGAGACATTTGTATATTACTGAAGCTGTACATGACTGAAGGTCACTCCTTTACATGAGTGGAAAGCTCTCCCTGCCAAGGAGCAGTGCACCTCCACCAGCCCTGGGCAGGCAGAGAGCCCAGAGAGCCTCCCTGGGACTCACGGGTGAGCAGGTGGCTCTGGCTGTGCTGATGTGCCAGAGACAGCAATGTCCTGGTTTGCCAAGCTGTGGCAGAGGCTTTTGGTCAGATGTGCAGTGTCTGCAGTTGTAAAAAAGACAGGCTTGGGAAAGTCTGGCTGGGTAATGATGACAAACAGTTTGCCCTCTTTCAAATACCAGCAACTTTTTCTTTCTGTTTTACATCTGAAGTTAATTTTTTAGAAGATAATTGCTTTTATTTTCCAACATAAGATCCTTAAGCTCATTAGCTCCCTATTGAGGGAGGTGGAATGGAAAGGACCCTTTCTGTTGCCCAATTTTTGCTGTCTCCTTCACTCAATCCTCCCTGTGGTGTTGTATGATTTTAGAAGACAGAGATGTCTTTGTTCCTGAGGCTCCCATGCACTGTTGCCTTGCCAAGCTTGCTCTCTCTGAGCCATGCCATTTTGTGTGGTGGTCTGGAGCCCACACCAGTCCCATGGGCAGCAGGCAGGACCAGCCAGTGGCATTTCTGCTGCCCTCCAGGACAGTACACAGCCTTCACACAGCAGCTACCTTCTCCCCTGCTACAAACAGATCATTTCCTGTGCTGAGAGAAAAATCCCTTGCCTCACTCACTGATGCACAGACTGAGGCCACACCATGGGGTGGCAGAGCAGGGAGTATTTTGTCAAGGCAGTGCAAGAAGTGAGCAGCCCTTGAGTGCCAGAGTGGTGCTGCACGTTGGCCACCACCTTCTACGGCACCAGGGATGGGCAGTTCAGTGAAGGAAGGTCAAAAGTGCTTACAGCTGCATGGAGGAGAACAACCCAGTGCCAAGGCTGTGTAAGTCCATGGTAGTTGTTTATTTGGGTTTCTGCGTGGTTTCCTCACACTAAGCAAGCCAGGTCTTCCCAGCCTGTGGATGCAAATCCGTACAAGCCACCCACATTATACATGCATGCAATGGTCCTGGCCAGCTGCCACGTGTCATTTCTTGTGTTCTTCTTTTGCTTGAAGGAATAGCTGCCCTGATTTAATTAAGTCTGGGATAAAGCAGGGAAAACAGCAGCTCAGAAGTGTTCTCTTGAAGAAACATGTATTGCATAGGAGCAGATATTCTGGAATTTTGTTCACTGGGTGCAGTTCATACTTAAAACTCTTCAACTCAAGCAAATTTTTCTCCTGGCCCACATGGTGTATTGCACTGGATGGTTTTGAACTGACAAGTCTGGCTGCAAAAGCAGAGTGGAAGTTCACAGAGGAACTCAGATAGGACCAAGGCCTTAAACTGGAGTCTTTGAGATTTTTCCCAATTTTCTCTTGAATGTTCCATCAGCTAAAAGCAGCACATGTTTTTCAGAAGCCAAGTTTCCTGTATGTTTTATCCTTCTGTTTTAAATTAGCCATGTGAAGTTATTAGCACTATCCTTGTATGACTTTCTGTACTACGCTCAACATTCCACGAGAATTAACAGCCACACACACTCAGACTGCATCTGCTAGCTCCAGGCACTCTGCGTGGTTGGGCCAAGGTCCTCATCTGCCAACCTAAAACCACGGCTGCCTGGGGCAAGCCAAGGGGCAGAAATCCCACCAAGAGTAGCCCACAGACCACGTCTCATGGTCAGCCCATGGTCCAAGGCTGACTAGGCCTTCTCCAAGATCCCTGGGAGCACTGGCACCCCCTCTGTGGGAGATTTGCTGCCCAGACAGGGCAGGGACCCCCCGAGATGGGTATTTCTCACAACTGCAGGATGCCAGGCCCAGCACACCAGCAGATGCACTCTCCAGCTTCTGTGTGTGGGTACAAGCCCCACGCTTGCATCATGCTGGTTGCCATGTGGGACAAAGGCGTTCATATCTGCTTGGGACTTGTAAAAGCTCCACCTGAAGCAACAGTTTCATAAGATATGCTTGAAGTGATTTAACATCCTTCCAGCCTAAAACTCTATGGACATCAATAGCCATGAATTAAATACTGAAATGGTACAGAGTTGCCATCATGAAATGCATAACCCTCTTAAGAGGTAACAGGCCTGAGCAGCTTTTATCTCCCTGGACAAAGATGCTATTACACACCAGAAAAAACATTCCCAAGCAGACAGCACACCCCCAAATCACTATGATCTTACCTGTTTTGCAGACAGATATCGTTAATGCTTGTCAGCCTCTGTGGGCTCAGTTTATCTTATATGGATAAAGCCATGTTGAAAGAAAAGCTGTAGTGGGAAAGCAGAAGAGGTGAACAGCAAAGCCTTTGTTAACTGTATTTTGCTGTCTGTCTAACAGATACTTAGGAAAAAGGTTTTAAATGCTCTTAGCAGACCTAATGTCACCATTTGTATGCAAGTGCCAGTGTTGCATTGGACAAACCTCAGATTCCTGGCATTTCTAGTGAAATTTTAAAATAAAAAGTACTGACCAAAAAAATCCTTTACATGTGACCTTTAAGGTCTTTTCAGCAAAAGTAAATTATTCTAATGTTCAAAACCCTGCTATTTTCTATTACTGTAGAATAGAAAATTCTTTTTTACTGTAACTTTACCTCCTGCCATTTCTGTGGTTAGATTTTCTTCCTCACCCACCTGTGGAGGTGCCAGCAGTGCTGGGGGCAGCAGCTGAGATGCACTGGTGATGCATGAAGAATAACTACAGTGACCACAGCAGCAGAAAGGATTGGAGCATTGAATTGCAAACTGCAGCTGCCAACAGTGGGATGGGGACTGGAGCAGGTGGACAGAAAAGTCCTCCTCTGTTACATAAAGCAATGGATTTCAGCCTGGGCTGAACAGACAGACAGTCAAAATCCTTGAAGTAGCAGGGCCTGGGGCTGTGTAAAGCAGAGAGAGAATGTGACGAGCAGTGTAGATTAGAGGCAAGGCAGAGCACTGTGCCCCAGCAGAATTCACCTGGCTTCATCTGTCTCCCCTAGATCAGTAATTTAGACAAACAGAGCCACCTCCATTGGCTGTGAAAGTCATTACAAATAACCTCTTTTTAAGCCTTCTCTGGTGAGCTTCTGACAGCAGCAGCGAGGGTTTGCTGGATGACAAGTTCTCAGGCCTCCAAAGGGCTGGAAGGTGGCAGAGCAGGCCAGAACTGACAGAACTGACAGCGTTTACGTGGGGGGTTCTGGCAGACATTTTGTGGGCACACCACTGAGGGAGCACAGAGGTCACCAAGCTACTTGGAGGAGAATAGATGAAGAATGCTTATTCAACATTCTGACATGTGGCAAAGACTCAAGAGACTTCTTGGCCAAGTCCAGCATCACTGTAGAATGTGTTTGCTTGCACGGACTTGATGTGAACTTTGTGAAGAGTTTCAGCTTTGTCTCCAAGGCTGTCGCTGTGCATGAGGGACAAAGCATGGCTGAAGGTGGGGCTGTACCCTACTCCCTGCACAAGCTGGCAGCTTGGGCTCCACAGCTCCCCTCCACTTGGCTGGACTCCTGCAGGCACTCAGCTTAGGAAAATGTTTCTTCTTGCTGGGATGGCAATACACAGAGCACTGCTAGAGCCATGTGGTGATGGACACCTGCCTGTCCACTCAGCGCTGAGGGACAAGCATGGCACAATTTCTTTAATCCTGGTATCATCTTTCTGGGTAAGCTGCAGCCCATATTTAGTGGGATGCCAGGATGACTGATTGTGCTGGAGACTTCTAAGCACAAGCTCACTGCAAGCCACAGCAGCTTGACAGAGGGAACAAGAAAGAAGAGCTGATTTTTTTACTTGGGGGCATAGATAGTGTCACAGGTACCTGTCAGAAGCGTAGAGAGCTGGAGGAAAGAAAATGTAGTTTCTGTCATAAGTCTGAAACAATCCTATATGGCCCACATCCTGGTTTTTTTCTGCCTGGTTATTGAAAAAGTTATTGAGCTGCACCTACCTGGGAAATATCGTTATAGTATTCGGGATAGCTGCAATAATGATATAAAACTCCAATTTCATGGAGGGCTTATAGCAATGTTTATAAAAAAAGCACATCCTTTATTTATACAGTGTTCTGACACAATGAAACATGATTGGTCATTCAGACCAACACCTCTTTAATAAACATCTTTGCAAGCAAACAAGTTGCAAAACAGCAGGTGCTGAGATTAGGAATTGTTTGGAATATCTTCCCACTGTTCCCCCAGAGCAAATGTCTGGGGAAGTCTATCTGACTTGCTTTCTCAGGGGCTCTGCTCCTGCCTGATGCCTAAAAATCTCCCTTTGACCCCTGTCAGCATCCACATGGAAATATCCATCTGCTTTGCTACATTACTTGCTCTTTCACTCTCCCTGTGACAATATTGAAGATGGTAGGCAGTTCTTCCCAGTCCATACCTGCAATTCCCGCTTCTGGCTGTTTCATTTTCAGACAGCTCCTTGGGCTGATTCCCAAGCCAGTCCTCACGAAGGTCACTAGGGTCTCTCACATCCCCATGTGCCCCCACTGTGGGCTTCCCACTCCACTTTACCCTCCTCCCTCTGCCTCCAGCTTCTGCTGTCTTTGCTCAGAAAGCTGTTGTGGGGCTGGAAGCCAGCAGGGGAGTGGTGAGGGTTCAGCACAGTGATGATGCAGCCCAAACATTTTTCACTTTGGATCCTGCCTCAGAATTTGGTTAGTCCTGTGATAGATGCAAGTGCCTTCATTGATTTTTGTATATAGGGCAACAAAGCTTTTTCTTTATAGCCTGCTTTAGCTTAACTCCAAAAGAGTAAGAGCAAAACAAACCGTGAACTGCTCTTGCTGTGCAGTGTGGGGACGGCTGTGTCTATTATCCAGCAGGGGTGCTTGTCTGCACAAGTTGTGCTGCAGGCAGAGAGATAACTGGGATGGTCAAAGAACAATGCACACAGGATTATCCAAAAAATGGCTGGTGCAGAGCAGTCAGTGCCATCGGTATGGCAGCACTGGTAGGGCTCAGTGGCAGATGCTGCTGTCATGGTCTCCCTGCACAGATGGTATCATGATGGACAAGGATTCTGTTTCTACACAGATGCAAAGATTAGGATTTCCAAAACATAAGCATGTACAATCAGAACATTTAAGCACCTCTATGATATGCACTCTCAATCACAGAGATGCATGTGACATACACAAAAATTAAAAAAACCCATGACACTTCTGTGTGGTGTACAAAAATATGAGCTTGGTACAGATCTGCTGGGAAGTGACACGGTAGTCATTCTGTAGTCTCCTATCTGGAGAACCACTTCTCTTTTTCAACAGATGACTTGGTGGCAGTAGAGAGAAAAAATGGATGTTACAGATTAATAAGACATAGAGACGGATTTGATTTTGAACCAAAAGTTAAAATTTATTTGGAATATCAATATAACCCAAAAATAAAAATAAAAACTTCCTTTTATGTAATGAAATAGCCATTTGAAAATGGTAAAATAAAGATATTTCTCATACTATTTTCTAGTTATTGTACACATATTAAGGTTGTTTTTCTTTTTCTGAATATAAATCTAGCTTGAGCTTTAAGGCTCCAAAAAGCCTAAAGCATGTAGTGGCCCTTTTGAGAAAGCAGATAAGTCAATCAGAGCTGCATTTTTTCCAGCCGACAGGCCTGTTTGAAGCTGTCCAGGACTGGACAGAAGGGAGATTTCTCAAGAAGGTCACTGTTTCAGGGAAGTATTATTTTATACCCATTGGGGAATACACTGTAACCCCTCTTCATGCAGCATTTTATATTTTGATGTCCTGGGGAGGGCCCTGGTTCCCTTTATCTGTCAAGTTAATGTGCAGATCCGATCTTACTTGTGTTGATGCAGTTGACTTAATTTAAGAAATCAGATCCTACTGTGTGGTGTTTGCTCTGCTAGAAATTAAGTCAGTAACAAGGCCCTGGTCCTGCCTTTACCCCTGTAAGCAAAAGCCTGTGTATGGTGCACTGGCTGCAGTGGAGTGTTCACGATAGCAGGATCAGGGACACGTCCTTTAGCTTGCTTTAAATAAAATAAATGGAATGGAAAATGTATTGAAATAAAACAGTGGAAACCCACTGACAATTCTGAGTTATAATTCATCCCTTGTAGAGGCTCATTGATGCTAGGATGGAAAATATGACTCAAGACCCACATCAGGGCTGAGTAATGCCCCAGATGGTTCATGTCACCACTAAGCAAAAAGGGAATTTAGGTCTTACATCACCGTCTGCAACTGGGCTTCAGCAGGCTGAAGCAAAGCTACCTGAAGTCATTGGACATCTCACCAACAATCTCACTTTCAGCAGGCATTGGAACAAGTCCTCAATTTATGCACTATGGTCTGAAATTGGTTTTGATTTCTTCCTTGATCAAAGCCATCTTCATTACTTTATGTCTGTGTTTATGGTTTCTATACAAAGATGTTATACTTCTGCTTCTGGTTCTGAAGTGCAGGATAGGCTACAACTACTAGAGATATTACAGCCCTACTGCATTATTTCTGGCACTGCTTACAAAGGCTGCTGTTTCATGGTCATAATAATTGGTCTCTTAAGCTCTTTGTTGTCTGAAACTACCTGAATGTTGCCTGAACCATGAGGCACCATTGTTTTCAACAAAAATGTCCCAAGTTTTTACTTTCAGGGAAAAAAAAAATACACTCAGGACTTGAACAAGTTATCAGACCATGGATGTTCCTCCAAACAAATCCATAGACCCACCATTGCACTCAGGCACTCAGGGTGTGACTGCCTAATTAACTTCTGCAGGAGGGACCCCTACATGGAAGCTTTATTCCTCCAGCCACCCCATCCTGAGCACTGGGCAGCCTACCCTCCTTCCACATTGCCTTTCCCCACCTTGGAACAGAGCAAGTGTTCAGCCTGGAAATACTTTGTGCTGGGATATGGAAAACATCTCCCTCTGTGTCTCTTCTGCAACTTGTGCCCAATATTTTATTCCTGCTAGCTTGCCTGACACTTTTGAGTGATTCCTTTTGCACACTTTGGCCCTTACCTTGCAGGTAAAACTCGTATCATTTTACTGTGAGATGCTGGTGAGAGGTCTCTTTTGGAGCCAGCTGCTCCTAGTAGGGTGTTATCGGTGAGCCCAGACACAAATCATTTGTGACTCCGAGTTACAGAAGGTCTGTAAGAACAAGGGGTTTCCTTCTCATCACAGGCACAGTTTAAAGAGGCTGCAGAATCACCCAAGCTTTTGTTCTTTTACTAACTAGTTTAAAATATATTCCCTAAAGTGTTCACTACACAGAAGTAGTGTTAAGGAAGAGCCAAATTCTGCTGGCAGCTGCCTAAGCATAAATCCATACCAACCTTTCTGGTTTTATTTCAGTACATTGGATTAATGTAACAAAACATAAAACAGAGCCTTTGACCCTGGCAGAGTGACCTCATCACCAGTGGAACCTTCCTGACTTTTAACACTGGATGCCATAACAGCATTTCTAGCATCTCTCACAGCTGTCACAGGCCCTATAATCCTTGGTAAATATATGTAAAGTTTCAGTTCCCCATGGCATGTATGAATGCAACAGAATTACAGATTTCTTTAAAATAATTAGGGAAAAAAGAGTTCTGGCACTGCACAGAAAAAATCTGAAAATATGACTCCAAGACTCAAGCCAGGGGAAATAAATAGGACCCAATTAGCTCTGTTTGTATCTTGTGGCTCAAAGGTTGGAACAGTACTGTTGAGGTGTCATTACATTAGGGTTGGCAAGCTCAGTGTTTAAGTATATGCAAGTGGATTAAATGTGATGTCTAAATATGATGCATGTATGTTTCACGGGAAGAAAAGTAAGAAAAAGTGTCAGCTGTTTTTTGTCTCTTTATCAAATTCTTTAATGCCAGTCACCCCATTTGGCTGCAGTGGAAAACCTCAGAGGAAAAGCCCAATGGTACAGTAGGGCCATAGGACCTGTGTAAATACGTGTGTGATGTTGTGATTTCCTGAAGCAAATGGCAGTGCCACAGCCAGTTCCCAGCGTGACAATAAATGTTCCCTGATTTGTCACTGTACTTTACATGTCTGACCCTGCTGCCACATCCCTACAAGCAAGCTTGTCTGCAGCCCAGTCACCCTCCAGGGTGGCCCCTGCATTTGGAGCTCAGCTTCCCCTGCACACCAGGGGAGCACCTGCACCGCCTGCTGAGGAGGTCCCTCGGGCTGGTGACTGCACTGGAGAGAGACACTTCCCAGGCAGCAGGGAAGCTGCCTGCCCCACACCCTGCCTTGCCTGGGAGGGCAGTGGGCAGGGTGAGAAGCAGGTGCTGGGAACAGTGCAGAGGTACCCATGAGGGCTTTGGGAGATGGGGAAACAGCAGCTGAATTTCTTGCTCTGCTGAAATCAGTGTTGGTATTGTCAGCATTGCAATCCAGAACTTAGAAATGTGGGGGTTTAATCCTATGCGATTAAGGAAAAGAGAGTACAAAACAGGGCAGATTGTTGTTTGCAACCCACCCTGTCTCATGCCTGTGTTAAAGCTGGGCCGCAAGTCCTTGCCATGCTGTGATGTCACTTGCCATCAATAAAGGTTCTCAGTCATGAGCCATAAGCCTCTAATTTGCAGGAGATATGCAGGATTCCTTCCCCTTTGCTCAGATAAAGGCAGTCAGGCACACTGGCTCTGTTCAAAGCACAGCAAAGCCTCCACTGACTTCACAGAGTCCAAGATTTCTGCTCCAGCTTCAGCTCCAGACAGTGGACCACTTCCAGCCCCTCTTGCTTTGTCTGAGAGACTTCAGACACACAGGACTGAGGCTCTAAATGGCACAAAAGTGGGCTTCTATTAATGCTTTATCAGCTAATTGCAGTTAACTTTAATTTTGCCTTTTCTACTCTCTATTGGTCTTAACCTGCTTTTTAGCCAGGGCAAAACTGAACATGAGAAAAAAGGCTTATTCAGCATTATAATTATCTACTCCCAAGCTGTATAACAAAATGGTTTACACATTTAATTGGTTTTGTCTAATATTTCCACGTATACAGTAGTCCTATTAATGAATATCATAGCTTCATTACTGCATATCACATTTTGCTATGTTTTGTACCATAAAATAATGTCAGCACATCAATAACTTAAATAACACAAATGTAAACTCATTTTCTGCTTGTTATAATTACGATTTGAGCCTGAAAAGGCCTTTGATTTGTAAGACCATTCACATAATATGGAATGTAACTTTATTTGTTTTTCTTTTGTATATAATGAGACACCGAAAGCCCTTGTCATCTCTTAACAGGATACTAAAGCAGCTCTGTTTCATGAATGACAGCACAATTAAAGCTAAAAATCATAATTAAAAAAACCCCTTTGTACTGTACAATCTCAAATTAAAGCAAGAAAGATAATGACAATCTTTTGCATTAGCCAGGAAATGTGATTCTCTGCCACTGGGCTGTTTTTTCTTGTTGACAAGTCACAGAATGTGTATATGGGTGTAGTTATAGGTGTGTGTATATTCTATGCAGAACAGCAGTCCCTATTTTGTTGATCTAGTTCTTCTAATTGTTTAGTTAAACTACCTAGCTGTTACAATTTAGAATACTACATTAACACATTTAACATCAAGTGTACATACTTGCGTCTTTGAAATACTAGGAACTTTTACACATTTTATTTGGCTTTGTAAGGACTGGAATATCACAGATAATGCAATCTACTTGTCTTTGAAAGAATATGGCTGTTCTCAACTAACTCTCTAAGGTTCAGAGTGAAATACATTTCTCCTTATATCTGTAGCTGACTTCAGAGAAGGAAGAGTGTCTTCTTAAGCGGTCAGTCTGATGTTACAGTACAGATTCTGCAGAGATCTATTTATTTAATGAAAGATAACTCTCTCTGGACTTTAGAGTCAAGCTGTTGCAGCAAAATTACTTCATTTAGACTAATTTTTTTCTACACAAATCTCAAGAAAAACCTATCCCAAGTATGTTTTGTAGTAGTATCTCCACATGACCAGAGGAGGGCACTTTGAACATCGTTGCACTGCCCAGGAGGCAGATGCAGAAGCACAGTGATACCCAATGTCACACAGTCCTGCCACCTCTCCCAACTCAGGCAGGCGTCTTTGTGTCTGCAAAAACACAGAATGCAGATTGTACCACAGGGCTCTGTTCTGAAAACAGCGGGCAGATAAATCACTCTCTTCTTGCTAACCATGATTTCTCCCGATTTCCCCCATTTAATTCAGAGTTGCTGCAGGCTAAATTAAGAGTAATAGATAATTTCTAAAAATCTCTTGAGGGGAGTTGTCTCCCTCTCCTTCCTGAACATCCCTCTGCTATTAGCCCCTGGTAATTTAGCAAATATTGATTGATTTAACCCTCTATGACTTATCCTGCTGCAGAAATTCCTTGCCTCTAACTGAAAAATGCACTTGGAAAATGCACTCTCTGAGATATGTATTGCAGCAGTGCATCTTTTCACATTAAACTCTTGTAAAAGCACTGCCCCTTTCTGCCTTCTGAGGGAGGTCACTCTATGTCCCAGATCTGCTCTCCTAGCAGAGCACATAGCAGAGAAATCAATCTCTTCTCTTTTCCATACATAACCACAGTGTGGAGTTCAGCCAGTTTCCACGCAGGAAACGTATTTTTGGGCTTCATTTTGGCTAAAGTTATCAACCTTCTATGGAAAAGATTTTAATTCTACAATCTTGTTATTATAAACATTTTTTTTTTGTCGCCTCTGCTTTTTTTTGTTTAATGCAGAGAAATTTTTAGAAAGGATTAAGAAACCTTTTTCCTTTTCTTAAATAGAAGTCTCTCCTCCACCTTGGGAAACACACTGCTTATTTAATGTACTTTTTACTCCCCCCCTTAACATTATTCCATTCATCTTTTCTTCCTTTTTCTTTCCTGTTTTCTTGATTTTTCTCTTCTTTTCTCCTTCTTTTCTAGAGCAGAGAGGTACAAGAAGGAAGTTTTCTTTCATCAGCAGTCCTTTGAGATAGAGTAGAATTCAGTGAGTCCTCACCATGATAGGATCATAAACTTACTGGGTTAAACCATGCTAACTTTCCCTAAGCTGCCAAGTTTTAGCTGCACCATACATATATGTGTTTCCTTGTGCCTTTTTTTTTCCTTATAATTTTGTTTTTCTTGATGACCCTGAGCTATGGCTTCTCCTTTCTACCACTAGTCAACCTTTCTTTCTTTTCTGGTTTTGCCGATATAGGCCTCAAAGAAAAAATGGCAGAAGAGCACGAAGTAGCTGAGGTACATGAGGGAGGACCAGATGATGTTCTGCACGTGGGAATGGCACTGGCCCTGCTGCATCCAGGAGAAGACCAGGTAATTGATCACGCAACCGATCAACATCTGAGTGATCTGCGACAGGGTGATGAACATGGCAAACTTGCGTGAGACCCTGAAGCCCGCGGCCCGCAAGGCATAGTACGAGTACATGACGGCGTGCACTCCGTAGTTCATGGTCATGAACCAGCCACCGCCAGCCACCATGTCCTTGTAGGAGTACCAAGAGTAAAGTAACACAGTAATGTGATGGTACCAGTGCAAGAAGATAAGCTTCTGCTTCCTAAGAATAATGAATATTGTATCACCTGCAACAAAAACGAAACACAGAAAAAGAGAAGAGAGGAGGAAATGAGAAACATCAAACAGTCCCATGATTAATGCAGTGATCTCTTCCCTTTGCTGTTGCTGGCGTGTACGCTACTTTAGAGCACAAAATCCACCTCACCTCTAGATCTGAGAGCCCATCTGAGAGCAAGTTTGGCTCCTAATCTATATGCAATCTTTAGCAAACTACATTTTCCTGTATGGATAACCCCATCTCAAAACTCCACAGGTTTACTTGGTAGCCCTTTGCTGCAAACACTACCCACAGGAGTCTGGGGTGAGGTAGGTGGATGAACTTGTGTCGTCTCTGACTGTGAGACTGCCCATCATATACTGTGACTGGAAGAGAAATGCAGCTTGACAGAGAGCAGAAAACTTAGAGGAAGCAGCACAGTGTCCTCTGATTCAAATGTCTATGTGCAAACTGAACCTAGTTAAAATCAGTAGAGCCTTTTGAGATAATACACAAAAAATGCTTTTGCATATGCAACCTATCATACTGAAAAAGGTGCTTCCAGAAAGAAATTTGTCTTATGTTGAAACACACATCCCTTTTCTGCAAATCCATCTTACTATTGCTGAAAAGTAAATATTATTTCCTCTTTCTTGCTTTTTTTCTTCTGTCTTCTTCTTATGATTGCAATGGGCATCTCAATGAGATATATGGATATATATGTATGCTACTTGTTTTACACTGTTATACATACAGTGTTTCCAACCAGCTCCCTGAGATATGAACCTGGTAACTTAGTCTGATGTATAACTATCCCAGGAAATCTAAATCATGAGTGTAAGTCATGGATGGAAGCAAAACTGCACTGTCTTCACAAGGTCTATAATAAACCATAGTGCTGCTGTTCACTTCATTAACTGCAAGATGTTGACTCATATTTTAGTAAGTAATCATGTGTTCAATTTTTTGTTGCTGTGCAGTTCTAGCCGATGTTCCCCATTTTTAACAACTAAATTTCTGTGGGTTTGCAGCAATTTAAGCAGCAGGAAACCAACGGATTCTGACACAGCAAGGCAAGTGGTGTCTGTCTCATTCTAGTTTTAATGCTGATGAATTGCTGTCCCCTAATTTGCTGAACTAAATTACCTGCTGAAAGGTAAAGTCTTATTTTTGCTGTACACCTAAACACAGTGACACCTGCAGTCTTTTTGGGGCTTAATAAGGGCATCCTCCGAAATGAAAGCTGGAGGGCTGCTCCTTTCCATTTAAACAACCTCTTCTTACACTAATAAGCCACGGATAAGAACAGATGAAGACTGACTTTCAAGTTGGCTTTCACATGTATATCGTAAGTATCCTTATCAAGAAACTGCTGGGGAGCTGTAAGTTTATAAAAATCAGGACTGAAAAAGCTAGGGATATTATGGGAAATTGGTTTCTACTTGGAGGAAGCAGACAGCCACAGCTTTCATAGTCTAGGGAGGAAGCACCGTACTCTTCATAATTGTATGCTAAGATGTGTATTGAAGAACGAAAGCTGCAGAATGGAGGCAGAACTTCTTACTGGCACAGCTGCTATAGCCTACCCTCCACTTCAGTAGCCATGGGTGTGTGACTGCCAATTATGCCACTCCTATTTGCCTACAGGTAGTTCAGAAAGCGGTACGGACCAGATTGCTTTTACTTCTTGACTTCTCTGCTGTGTATAATCACTGCAGTTTATTCCTGGGCTGGGACTGGTCTTATTCAGCTGGACATTGATCTACCTTCAGCCAAGCTGGAGTTGACCTCTAGAGACTAAAACATGTAGTTTTGGGTTGGTTATGCTTAATCAGTTTTCCTGAGACTTAAATGGGATTTTGACAGTGATGAGACCCTTCTTGTGCTTCCTGCATGGACATTTCTTCTCTAAAAATACACAAATGCATGTAAGAGAAAGAGAGAGAGGGTACTCACCTAGTTCAGGTGCTTTGCTTAGCACAAATGCATATGCCCAGAATTTGCTGACAGGTCCAATGTAAAAACTCTGGTCACACACTGACTGCTTCAGGCCTTTGGTCATCAAAATGTACAGCATATAAGCACCAGTTCGAACAGCACCGAATATACTTTAAAACAAAAAGAGAAAATTAGGAAAGGTCAGTGGGCATTCAAAATTTACATGCAATCATTCCAAATCATCATGAGGAAAAGGCCATAACTGTACTGAAATAGTAAGTTTGAGACAGTTTGAAAGCTGAAGAAACTCTGGTGAGTTACTCTAGTAACTCTAGGAAGTTACTTTGAACTCAGACCTGTAAACTGGACTGCAGCCACATCCCCATGTGAAAGTCTGGAATGGTAACATCAGTGTTTTTTGTTACCTTACCACAGGAATGATCCTTCAGTTTTCAGGAGCAAGGAAACATCTATTTCAGCTCAAAACAACATGCAGAGTTTTGATACTCATGGCTGGGCAAGAAATGAGTTGATAAAATGCTGTATTAACAACATAATCAGGACCAATTCACTCTTCTGGTTTCCTCAGAGTTTTCTCTCATCTCTCCCTGTATTTGTTACATCCACAGGAGCTTATTTAAGCACAGCCAAACTCAGGTAGGGCACACAGATTTTGATGAGGAATGGCAGTCAGAGCCAGTGTTTTGGTGCATATGCTTGACTTCATCCATTAACAGGTCATTGCTCACAGAAGAAACAGCTAGTTAAATCAAGCTGTAAACAGCAGATGCACCTTCACCTCATCAAAGTGAGATGCAAGGTAACAGTGTCCTGAAAATGAGAAACTTCAAGAGATTTGTAACAGTATTAATTAGTGCAATTACAGAGAGGATAGGTTGACATCCAGCTCTTATCAGGAACAAAGGCTTCTGTCTCACCAGCAAGGAACTCTGCAGAAGGGGTTTTGTCTCATTGTTTTATGGCAAGAACATGCCTGCCTGTTGTCTGCCACTGTAGCTTCGTGGCCCTATATAAGCTGTGATGAATTCTGGGTGAAGGAAGTAGCTTTCAAAAAGATATCAAGCAAAGACAGACACAAACTATTTTTGGGGTTGAATTTATCTTACTTTATGCCTACATCATACATCCTGATCCCTCTACCCAGCTCCATCTTATCTTCCCTCTAACTTCTTTGTGACCTTGACCTAACCTGGTTCCCCACTCTGCCCCACTGTCTTTTGTGATAATTACACAGCAGGCAAAACAAGCCACCTAAAACTGGTGTATAAACACATGTGGGTAATGCAAGCTACCATTTATGCAGTGTGTGAAAGAAGGAACAGTTCCTCTGAAGTTACAGATTCTCTGTTACTTGTCCTTGTCTTGTGAAGTCAGTACTCTCTACAAAACATATTTTAAAATCATCAAGGCAGCCCTAAAAGCTGAGTTCAATAGCAGGTTTTGTGGTACTTAGACTAGACAGTTCTAGTAAGCCTACTGCATATAAAAACTGCTACCTAACTGATATATAATATGCACAGAGTATTTAGATTTCCAAATCTGCAGCACTGATACAACCAGTCAAATCTGCCTGCTGCTAAGGAACAATGCAGCTTGCTCTCCCCTGTCCACTGCATGGAACATGCAGCCCAGAGGAGTGCCGCAGAGCCTGCTGCTCTTTGGGCTGTCAGTGGCATCACAGATGGGGCTCTACAGCCAGGTCACACCCATGGAGAAGTGCTGCATCCTGGCTCCTGCATCATCACCTTCTGATGCCTGAGGTTTCACTGCGCCATCAGGAAATTCAGACTGCGAGCACTTACGCAGCTACTATTATTATCTGCTATTTGCACAGTGGTATTTGCTCATTGGCTGTAGTGCCAGATAAGTCCTCTTGTGCTATGTGCAAGTAAAAAAAACACCCTGCTGTGGTTTTCAGGTGTGCTGAAGAAGTTTAGCTGAGTCTGTGTTTCCCATTAGCATTGCCCAAAGCAACGCACATATTCCCAGGTTTAGGTAATAGAGCCACTGCAGTCTCTCATGTTCACCCACCCCTGCATGCTGAGGAGACAGTGCAATGCTCTCAGCATCTATGCAGCTCATAGTGCATCCTCTCCATGTAGGGTCGTTTCCTCCCAGAAATGCTCTCTCAGCACACTTTTCTCATATCTTTCAGGCATCAGTCATTTTAACTCAGCAGAGAGTGCCAAAACCTGCAGGAGGAGTTTTGAAATGAGGTGCAACTCATTCTGTGTCTTCTCTTTGGTGTTTAAAACATGCTCCCTTTTTTTCTCAGGAGCTGCATTTCTCATTCCCAAGAAGACAGGAGATCCTGACAGAGATGTGATCTGATGACTTCCTGAGGCAGTGAACTCAGGCTAGCCAGGGCATGCTACTGCCTGCTCCAATGTTTTGGGTGGTTGCAAAACTGGGTGGAGGAAGATCAGGCAGAATACCTAATGATACACTAGTTCTCCCATTAGCAAGTATCTCAGTGCTGACATTAAAATCGGGGCAGAAAAGGAAACTTTAAATAATGAAATCAAATAGCTGCAAGTAATATGTCTTTATAAAGAAGCTGTAATGCTTTTCTACTGCTTCTAATTTTCTACTTTTCTAGTTGTTTGCTGTTTAAGTTTTAAAATCAAAGAGAATTCAGTGCCATGAACACAAATGGTAATGAGAAGAACACTTGTCTGAGCAACAGTCAAACAATGATATAACTGTGATTGGGGTATGGACAGCCAGGGATCTAACCTAGACTGGTAACAGGGCCACAGAGTCTGTGCCTGGTGGGGATTACAGCATGCCTTTACTGTGTTTGAGAATATACTGATGTAATTCTCCCTGTCTGTCCATTTAGCAGCTACTACAGAGCTCTCCTTAGAGCACACACACACTGATTCACACTCACACAGTTTTCTACAATTCCACAGGGCGGTGGCTTCCTCTAGTTCCATGACTCTTGAAGTGACCCCAGTTACAGCTCTACATAGTGTGACTCAGACTAATCTGCATTTTTTTTTAATCAGTAGAAACCAAGTTACATTTTCACATTAATTCACTGTGTAAGGCTTTATGCAAAAGAAGATAGCAAACTCCAAGTAACTGATTCAATTACCTAAATAGACACCATGAGCAGGTAGCTCCTTATGAGAAGGGCTGCATGCCAAAACACTACCTTGCCAACAAGTATGCACCACTTGAGACTGAAAAAGATCTAATACATGCCTGCAAATGTCTTGGAGCCAGAGAACTAAGGCTGCTTTTTGTGCCTCTGCCACTTAATCTTGTTTGTTCTGTAAGGTAAAATCAACTAAGAAATTTCTATCTTACAAAGACATGATGCGCAGCAGAGTGATGACATTGCTTACTCAGTAAATCACTTCTGCTTCATTCTGTCCTCAGCCTGCTCTCTGCTGTAGCTTTTGTAGGTATTGAAATGAACTGCTTACCAAAGCAGTCTGTCTGGTGGGAATCTGCAGGGATTTTCAAAATAAGGTAGCAGTGAATTACTGTACTATTACAGTCTTTTACAACTAGAGAGACTGATCATAAACAAACTGCACCATCTAATGCAGCTTTCTTATCTATTCAGGCTCAAACTGTCCTACATTCTCCTCCCTTCAGGCAGTGACTTCTCTAGTAAGGTGAAAAATGCCCAATTGATATTTTACTGTCCGTTGTATGATCAAAATATATCCACGAGTAAAATACAAACTAGTATTTCCCTCTCAAATTTGTTTTCAAACAGGGGTGACCCTGGCCACACGCCAGGTGCTCACTAAAGCTGCTCTATCAGTCCCCTTCACAACTGGACAGGGGACAGAAAATATATCAAAAGGCTCCTGGGCTGGCATCAAGGCACAGAGAGATCAGACAGATCACTCACCAGTTACCATAAAGGGCAAAACAGAGTCAACTTGTGGAAGTGACTTCATTACCAATCAAATTAGGGTAGCATGATGAGAAGTAAAGGCTAAATCTTAAAAACATTCCCCATCTTCTCTTCTTCCTGGGTTTAACTTTACTCCTGAACTCTCTACGTCCTCTCCCCCAGTGGCGAGGGGAGGAGGGGGATGAGGAATGGTCCTCCTGCTAACAACACCTGGCCACAGAAATCCAGTAATCAGATGCCCTCAAAACATATCCTACGCATGCGTTAGGTGCAGAATTAAGAAGGGCTGGAGAGCTGGCTGATGGGAAGACAAGGCAGGTGTTATTGTGTGAAGCCTATTGCTACTTTGTTGCTACTCTGTTGTCTCCATCCTACCTGCCAGGAGGGAGTGAAGTATTTGTCAAAAGCCCAAGTGAGTAGCAGGTACCTCAGGTCCAGCCCCAGCTGGTGTTGTAGCAGGCCCAGCTCCTTCTCACAATGGAGGTCACTGCCCATTTTTGCTAGGGCTGCTTTCTATGGAGACCCATCCCTGCACTTGGCTCTTGACACCTCTGGACACCCCATTCCAGAATCAACCCTGCCAAAAAGAGCAGGGAATGTGACTGCCAAATAAGAACAAATTTAGGAGTGCCGCACAGAATATAGCAGCATGTCCTAAAGGATAGTCACCCAGGGCAAAGTCTCTGCTCTGGTTTCAAAGAAACTTAATCAAACAAACCATGCAATCTGTATATGCAGTGCCCAGCTGGTTCAACCAGTTTCTGAGGTGTTGGACTACAGTGTGCTGTGGGTGTGCTGGGCTAGTCCAGCAGCGAGTCAGCCAGCCACCCAGACAGAGCTCCCACAGGTCCAGCTCCACTTCCCAGCCTGAGGCCCAGCTGGAAGAGAGAAAAAAATATTGATTCTGCCCCAACCTGCTTACATGGTGACTCACAGGAGTTCTGGCAGGTAAGTCTGTGCCCTGGAGGCACAAGACTATGGCAAAAAGCACAACATCCTCCTTTGTGAAAGCCACATTGAGCAGACAGTGGTCCTGGGAAAACAGCTGAGACAACCACACTGACACAGCCTGCTTGTACCATAACAGCAAGAAAAGAGGGGAAGCAGGTTCTTTAGTTGTTTGTTGACTTTTTTAGTTCTTATTTTAATTTTGTCATGTGAAATATTTACAGAGGGCACACTCTGAAATGTCTAAAGGGCATCAAGTGAAGATATGCAGCTTCCTACACCTTCCTTCATGAGAAATCAAAACATGTTCACCTTCCTGTTCGGGTCAGCAGCAGTACTTTGGCAGTCATTCCAAGCTTCCCTTCTGCTGCTGAAGAGTTATCTCATAACAATAAAATGGCCTTTCTGTGCCCTTCTGATTTAAATCCTACAGTTCTCAGGAAAGAGGAAGGAGTTGCAGTGCTCATGCTGGGTCAGCACAGGAGCGTGGGAAGTACAGCGACCCCTCAGTCTGTCAGTTCCAAAGCAGCAAGGCAGTCCTGAGAGCACACCTAGAGACAGCAGCATCTGTAAAAAGGGGCAGCAGAGTATTTCTGTGTTTAGTCAAGCAACAGAACACAGGCAAACTATGAACTGATACTGGGAAAATGCAGGGAGGAAGCATGTATAGGAAACAACTCTCAGAACTAATTTTCTTGATAAGAAATGCAGCCTCATCAAGCACTGCTGAGCTCCCCAACAGGACAGTTGTCAAAAGAGTAATGAAACTCAGGAGCTCCTGGTATTACCAAGCACCATGTGCCAAGGTGGGTGCACCTCCCTGTCAAAGAACATCACACACTATTCAGTTGTTCTTTTGCTGTGCTTTTTAACTAATTTTTAAAAATAAGTTTGTAAGAAAAGCAATTTTTCAACATGAGTGATAGGCTTGTTTTGCAGTTCTTGGGCAGTATTTAGAGTTTTTCTTCTCCACCTGGTAAAGGCGAGCTTCTTTCGAATCACTCTTTTTTTTTCTGTGGTCTGAGAGTACCAGCCCTTCAAAGATGTGCACCACAAAGATAACACAGCAGAGACAAGGCTAGGTGACAAATTTCTTATGAAGATTCTTAAGACAGATTTTGTTGCTGGAAATTAAGCTGCTTGTAGGAGATTTCTGTCTCCCTAAAGACCCTACTTTGGCTACACAAGAAAAAAAGATAGTTTTGGCTGGCTCAATAGACACTGGGGCACCTCCAGAGCATGCAGGCATTGAAGGAGGCACTTGCCAACCAGCAGAGGAAAGCTGGTTGGCAAGTATTATTTTTTCCTAGACGAGTACAGACAAAGTTGGCAGACCAGTGTTGGGAAATGTCATATTCCAGGGAGAAAGGACATGATGACAGGTCCTATCTAGCAAACAGGGCAGGAGTTCTGGCAGTATGCACTTGTGTGGTGACCACATACTAAATATATATTTACAGCTGTATTGTAGAAAGATAAACCTAAACTATTATCTGTGTAGACAGGTGAGGTAGTCAGATCACAGTGTGCTTGCTGCATTGCTATTGCTGTGGTGTTTCTACTGTCAGCCCAGTGGGAAAGAGGGAAGATTTAATGAACCATTGGCCTGCTCCTACTCTAAAATCAGTCCTTATATTTTGTGGTGGTTTCAGGTCCCCTAGGAGCAGAGTACTCTGTGAAACTGCTAACCTTAATGGCAGAAAGGGAAGATAGTCAAACAAAATTTTAGCAGTTAAATCAGAATGCTTATGGGAGTGTGCCCTCATCATCAGTAAAAAAAAAAAAAAAAACTGTGTTTTTTTTCAGTTCTTCCCAGGATGCAGCTATAGAGGTAATTTCTTTTTAAAGTTGAGCAATACCAAAAAGGAATGTCCAGGTTAAAGCATTTACCTGGGTAATGATAAATGAGGAAAGGATACACTACGATCTGGAGCTTATTCAAAGCTTATTGTTCCAAAAGTTTTTGTGGACAGATGTGCCAGACTGTTTCAAGGCTGGGAAATTAATTAAGACCACAAGAGTAGCCTCCTTAAGAGCCTGTCTGACAGAGACAGCATTCCTTCCTCCATGGAGAGGGGACGGTGAAAAACCTGGTCACACCCCAGCCTTCCAGTGTACTGAAGAAAGGGACAAGTGAGAAATAGATTTCCTGGCCAATTAGGTTTCCTTAAACTTTTGTGTTCACAGGCACATGTTTGCAGGGTATCACTGAGAAAGAATGTGGGTCCTGTGGGCCTCACTTTATGGGGGGCTGACATGTGCAGGAACATGGCAAAGGAGCAGCACAACCCACCAGAATTTGCAATTGTTTCGATCTGATTTCTGATACCCAAGCTGCTCTCCGGTGTTTGTGGATTGGTTAGATCTCATTGCAGCTGTTCCTCCACTTCTTTTTTTTTTTTTTAATGAATCACCTGTTAAGTCTTGTTGTGATGTTTTTTCCACTGATGGACATGTTCATCCACATCTGGTTGTCTCTGCAGGGGGAAGGGAGGAGCAGCACCAAGTTCACTGGGCAGTGTGTAACAATATGCTACGGTGCAGTATTAAAAAACAACAACAAAAAGTTGGATTTTCCAGATGGAACAAATCTTCTAAAAGAGAGAAGGAATCAATTATGCCTATGAAAACCTTAATATATAGTGCCACGAAAAGGTTGTCAGACCACTTAAATGTTATCTCAGATGTGACTCCTGTCTTAGTTTGTTCTTGATGGTATTCAATAAAATCTAAGTTACATAAATTCCATGAATTACCAAAAATCCTGGATCTTTCTGTATTTAAACTGATACATGGTTTCTTTAGAGTTATCTTGGACTGCAAAATCATAGTATTTGTACTGTACGGTGAAAAGCCAATCATTAAGCACAAATGAAATGTGACCAATGACTGAAAGCTATCATTTGACTGTTGTTCCACATAGTGACCTACATGGAATTAATGGCTCTTATTCTGATTTCACAGAGTTAATGAGATCTGTTGTTAAGTCACTGCAAAATAATGAGTCCTTGAAACTCACAGAAAAGTAGCCTGGAAAAGGATCTGGCACCCAACATCCTAAATGGTCAGTGTGACACAAGGGCAACCTACACGAAATAATAATTTGTATTAATAACTGACTAGAAGAACCAGCTTTGCAAGTCTGTGCCTAGTTATTAAAAATATTTTGCTAGGTTTGTGGGAGAGCATTTAACTTTCCAAATGAAATAAATCAGTTTCTTAGTGAAGGATACACAGAGATACAGTACTCACAAAAAAATCTGAAAAAGAATGGTACTGAGTATGGATCTGGTCACTCTTAACTCTAAATGTAGTATTTTTCAGGTGTTTTATAAGCATTTAAAAGACATGACTTCTGAACAGTGAGTTACCTTGAAATCCTAGAGACACTTGTTCAAATCACAACTGATGAACTCAGGCCAACTGTTATTTTGTAAGAAATGGCAAAGAAAATTAATGTAATTAGGCTATTGTTTCATTGTCTTTCAACATTTCCAAAGTGCTTTCAAGCAATGCCAAGGTTAGTGATGAAGAGGGAGCCCTGTTCTTGCAGAAAGATTTGTGTTTTAAGACATTTGTAAAGTATTTCTCTGTTTTACCTCCTAGAACTGATCCAGGTACATCCTCTGAAGGCTGTCTCCTCACTGAATTCACTTTAGATGAAAAAAACATCTCCATTCTCTCCACAGAGCAGACCTTCCTCTGCCATTTCAAAATCTTGGTCTTCTCTGCTTTCCAAAACCCAAGACCTACACCTCCAGCCAGGGCTGTTCCAGAGTTACCAACCTAAATAATATCCAGGCCAGCAACTGCTTTAGGTCAGACATTCCTGTGTGAAGAACTGCTAAGTACAATGCTGTTCATAGTAAGCTAGGGTCTATTCAGGTAACTTCTTTCTGACTTGTGTCTGTGTTGGCATCTCCAAGGTCCGCAACACTGTATGTTTCTGAATTCCTCCAGAACTTCATGGCCTTTACTCATGTGATCGCCTTGTAAGGTGGTTAAGCATAAAACCCATTTCAAAGACAGAGAGGTGAGTCAAACTGAAATTTAATTGTCCTGTCAAAAATCTGTGTCCGAGTTGCGATAAGAAATGATGTGCAACTTCATGAATCCAAGGCTGTGGGTTCAATCTCCATTATGGGTCATTTACTTAAGAGTTAGCCTTGACAATCCTTGTGGGTCCCCCCAGGTCAGTTTATTCTGTGAATCTGTGAGTTCTGGTTCAGTGCCCTTTCCATGAGATCTGTTTGATGCAAGCAGAAAGAGGTCTGAGATCATGCTGTATCATTGAAAACAGTATAGTTGAAAAAACAGTAAACACTCCAGTAGGAGAAATTTTCTTCAGAGTCCTTTGACTTACCGCAGATTTTATTTGCACTTTTTAAAGTTGTCATCTAAACCTTCAAGTTCAAAGCCCTTCATCTTAATTACCTAAGGTCCACCTATATCTTTCAAGATAAATAGTTCATAGACATAAAAGCTATTGGTTCACCTCTTAACAAAAATTCATTGCTTGTACATTTGATATTTTGGCAGCACACTTTCAAGATCTAAAAATACAGAGTGATGTGCAGAGACATACAGCGTAAATTTACAAAGCTGTGCTGTCCTAGAAACACCAACAGCTGAAAACGTTCTGACCTAGACTGAACACCAGATGTGCCTTCCACAGATGCAGTCAGACCCTTGTTTTCCCTCTCTTTTCCCTGAGGAAAATATGTTAGGCAAACACCAGGGTAGATTTGGCCTGACACAGCTGGACAGATGTCACAGAGAATGCAAACCTACAAAGTGAGTTTCAAGACCTCCATGCTTCCACCTCCTCCCCAGTCACACCTGCTGAGTCTGCACAGGACCAGACTGCAGCAACTGACCTTAACTGTAGGAGGAAATACTTGGATTTTCTCCCTAATGGAAATTTTGCAGTTGTTTTAACTACTGTAGTTGTTTTGCATCAGTGAACTCCAGAATAAAATTAGGTATGGATCAGAATCCATGAGGGGGTGCTTTGCTCCTTGTGATATCAGCAGATACAAAAGTGAGGTGGAAATTTTAATGCCAGTATTCTTAAAAATTCCTGTTCTCCTTTACTGATGCCTTCAATTGATAAAACTAAAAAAATGGAGGTTTAATCCTATTCAGCAGCAACAGAGTATGTGGGAAATCTGCTTTTAAAAGGCTTCTATCCAGCCAAGTCTATGAAGGAAAAGCCTGAAGATACAACCAATGTCAACTATGAACATAAAACAGAACCCTAAACTCTCACTGTAGAAAGAAAAAATCTGATTATTTTGAAGTCAATCTTTCAGAGGATGCAATGCTTCTTTTTGTATGTCTGGGATTCAGGATCACCACAACATTACTGAGCACCTAAGCTGAACTCCTTTCCACCCTACATGTGGGAAAAAAACCTCACACTAGCTATAATTTTCTCACAATTTCCTTTAAGAAAAGCAATTTTGGGCACAGATGTGAAAAAATGTTACCAAGTTTTCTCTGGTGCCAATGAACTATGGTAACTATTTACATGCTCATCCTATATCTAGCAATTTTAGTGTAAAACTAAAAACAAAGAAGGAAGTTTTTGCCACCATATTTTCCCCCTTGTTAACTGTGTTTAAACAACCATGTGCTCAGTTACTACAATTCAGTTGCAGAAGATAATAGAAAGCACAGGAACAACTCCCTCATGCCTGTGTCCTCCAAGGCTTAGCCTACAGATAAAATTATTCGGGACTATTATATATTCTCTTACAACAGCCTGGAAAAAGAAACAGAACAGGCTGTGGAACAAGCACCTTGGCTCCATGATACACTTTTTTCTTACGGTAACCGAACAACTTTAAAAGCACTTTTTCAAAAATTAACATAACAGTCATTTAAGAGCACTTATGTTAATCTAATTCTTTAAAAAGAAGACAGAACACATCCTTTTCAGCCCATATGTCTGAAAGGCTGCAAGGTATCTACAAAATGACTAAACCATTGTAATTAAGAGCTCAATTTTCACAAATGTTTCAGACTAGGAAATGTCTGACTTCCTAAACTGCCTGAAAGCTTGTGATGACTAATGCCTTTATTCTCATTTGCAATTTTATCTCTCCAGCTGAGAGAGGGAATGTACTATTAGAAATGTTAGTTTTCTTTCGAGAGGTCAGTGTGATTATTAGCAATGGACATTCTCTGTGGCTCTTCTCTGCTCTAAGCTCCTGTATCCATGCATCCCACAGTGAACTCCAGTCCTCTCCTGGTACAGCTATCCCACCCCTCCACCCGCAATGCCTCCAAGTGCCTTGCTGCCCACCCCTCTGTGCTGCTCTGGCTGGCTCCATGGCTGTGCCATTTACCTGGACTGGTGAATGATGCAGCTAAAATAGTCTCTCCTTCACTTATGACATGATTTCATTGCTCTCATTCATAGTGGGGAAAACGAAGACCAGGAAAGGCAGGAGCCTTTCCAGCCAGCCTTGGCACTAGAGAGTTCCAAACGTGCCGCTGTGCTCTGAGCAGCTACTCTGCTCTAGGAAGCCACCGAAAAGGAATTTAGGACAGTGGTTGGCATCTCTGCTGGGTCTTGTTCCAAATACACTCCTTTACATGGTAGAAGAAAATCCCAGGACTGACTCAAAAGCTCAGAAATACACAGTTAAGAATGCAGCAGGAACTGACCAATGCTGTATTAGGTACATTATGTTTATTACAAACCTATAATCCACAGCTCTTAATAACAGAAAAGGGTCCCTCCAGAACAGGCACAATTGCAAGGGCATGAGAACATCAAGAATTTAACAAGCCCAAACAGTAAAATCTTCCTTCTGATGTTTTGCTGCCCAGCTGCTCCTCAGCCTCTCCTCCTGACCATTTTCTGACTGGGAAGGAGAACACATCGATCCTGCAGTTCACCCACACACTTCTTTACTGGACTTGAAGGTGAAGGAGACTCATTCAGGGTGAAGTCCAAGCCATAGCAATGTTTAAAAAAAAGAGGTAGGGATAGGGGAAAATGAGAAATAACTTTTTTTCAGTATAGTGCTTGCTTATCCTAAAACCTGCTGGTTAGCAGTACTAGAAGTTTTTATAATGAGATTCTCTGGCTCTCAGGACCACGTGTGTGAGGACAGCTTGTGCTGATCTTTGCAGTTATTATCAATCTTTTTGGCAGAATACTTCTTGTTGTATAAACTCACACCTACTTTGAGGTTTGAGCTCAGTCCTATCAAAATCCCAAAGCAAATTTGAAAGAATTCCCCTTCCATTTCTAAAAAAGACCGCTACCACTGTACCAAGCACATAAGCTTTGCTTTTCAGACCTGTCTACTGCGCTGATCCAGATGCCTTTCTAAAAAGCTCTTCAATGCAAATCATTTGAGTTTTCACTTGAGACCAAAACCTGAAGCCAGGCCAGCTCAGACTGATTTAGAAATTGTGCAAATATTTTACATGGCTCCAAGAAATAATACATCATTTGTGCAGCTTTATAGACCCATAACCATATGCACGCATGCCTGAGTGGTGTTAGGATCCCATGTGATAAATTTTGGGGAAGGTAATGAGGTCTATTAAAGTGATGGCTCGCTCTGTGGTTTCCAAGAGAGAGCAGATACTGTGCATCTTGCATCAGCCTTTTTTTTTTTCTTCTTGGCAGTAAATCCCTCAGTGTGGGGCCACTCCCTTCAGCCCTTCCCTCTTGTTGGCAGATTTCTTAGTCACAAATCACCTGGCTCTCCAAGCCACTTCTTTGTCCTTTCTCTTGACAAAACCGTAAGGAAGACCAGACCTAACTTACTTCTTTCCCTCCTTAGGGACCTCATTATGCATACCCAAACAGTGATATCTCTGCAGGGCTCCCGATCAATGGACACTGTCATCTGGAGATTTTAATCACATTAACACCACAGCAGAGGAAAATCCATCTGACTCTCCCTTACTTAAGTGGCAAACTTAACAATTCTGCAAGTTGCTGCATCCACAACTTGTAAGGCTTATTTATTGTATATGTGGATAAAAATCAATCTACCACAAGTACTGCCTTCCACAGAGAAGGAAGTGACTTCCGCTACTACCTCTCCTCACAGAGCCTGAATAAATACAGTTTGATTCTCCAGATCTGCCTTCCTTATGACTGGGAAAAGCTATATTCAGACAATCCTGAGAGCAGAGCACAAAAAGAAATAATAAGTGAAGCTTTGTGTGTTGGTGGAAGAATTTCTGCTGCTTAAAAAGCACAGTAGGAAAAAAATAATGCTGGATCTAAATCCCTACCAGTAGTCTGTGCAACAGAGGGGAAGATAACTGGTGAAAGTGAAAAGAGTTATGCTTGCATGGAGAGCCTTACTCAGGGCACTCAGTAGCTATGAGAGGCCCGCTGGGTTTTGGCAGAGATAAGCAAGGAGCAATGGTCAGGCTGAAGGGCAGCTGCACTAATCATCACCCGAGGAACACCAGAGGGACACTCTTGTACTCACACACTGCTGAAAATCATGTAACTGTTTTCTTACAGAGAATGAAAAATAATTTTCCAGCTCTACCCACACATCCCTGTATCGCCTCTGATTTCCAGAGAGTGAGTTACAAGCTAATCAATAATAAATACTTATCACCTGGTTTTACCCTCTTCAGTGTGCTGCTACCTGACATTG